>NW_024037061.1:9461947-9992888 GCF_015706575.1 Patiria miniata
ACAGACGGCATTATAAATACGGCATATACCATGACACTCTGGGCAGCAGCTATAGCTGTCAGCTGGTGTGAAGGGGGTTAAAGATCATGCGTAAATCTCTCCAAGTTTCTATGTGTATGTACTTTTTCCACAACAAGTCGAGGAAGTCCAGCACCATATTCAAAATGTACGTCGATCGGAAACAGTCTTATAATATGCACATTATGCCAACATGAAACACATGTGGGAGACTTTGACCTATAATTTTTAAACCTAATGCGATGCAGCCCTGATTCGTTGACATCCACTAGATGTGAGAGACCGATCGCTATGCAAACTCTGGACAAGGTATGCTGGGAAAATAAAATGCCTATCATTTATAAATCTATCTGTATTGCGGTCATTCGATGCCACCCTGAACTTTTTTACAACTATAGGCGTCACTCAGGAGTACAGGACTCGGACTCTTCCGGAAGAAGTCATTTATAAACATGTTCAACGGTTATTGGAAAAGTATCAGTTTTAGACGTTAAAGGCATTTGTCCTAAGTCCTATAACTATAATATATTTGTGTTGATTCATATTTATTTCTTTTCATGCACTTTTTTATTTTAGTATTGCCATCAATATGGAGAACGTGAATTCTATTGAAGATGAGTTCCACGTCAGACTTACTGAACCAGTTGATCTTGACGAGCTGTGTAACCCTGATGGTAGAGGCTCCGAGTTTGAAGTCGTACTCCCTGAAGGTATACTGTGGGACAGTTGTCATTTTAGGAGTAATTCCCACCCTCCTGGAGTTTGTTTTACCTATAGGATATCATCCATTTAGTTCTGGGTTCACACCCACGCATGGATTGGGTTTTTGTGGGTTCACACCATAGAGCTATATTAAATTACTAAAGGGATAACTCCTCATTCTTACCCGCGGAGGCACTTTGAAGCCGTCCTGAGACAGACATTTTGAATTCATGTGCGTGTACAACATAATGAAATTAGATGGATTGAATTTTGAAAAAGTACTCTAAATGCAATGCGCAAGTAGAACGTACGCAAACAACTTAAGCGCGTCATTACGGTTTTAAAAAACACATCACGGTTAATCATCTGCAGCAAATACGCGCATGCGTTGCGCTGTTTGCGTAGAGCAAAATGACACGCTCATTTGCTGATGCGTTTTGGTTTTGGGCTTATCAGCTTCGATAACGAACCTGTATAGAATACCTACAAAATTTGGAGTTTTCCAGATTTGTGTACAAACATGTATGCGCCCAGCGGGCATCACTTTGTATATTGTGGATTGTGAATTCACACTTTCCCAGGGAATCATGCATGTAGTTTATGAGTTCACATCCATCCAGGGGATTGTGTTTGTTTTAGGCTCATACTCACCCAGATGATCATAGTTTGTGGGTTCACACCCACCTAGGGGATCACATTATGTGGGTTCACACCCAACCAGTGAATAAATTTACACAAACGTCATCATAACCACTTCTTTTCATCTGGTTGGTTGAAGTTGCTTTTGCTGTGCTCTTCAGCAACTTCAATTTTTTCTGTTTGTAAATTTTCAACTTTTATGTTTTATTCCAACCAAAAAATCCTCCTTTTTTAGTTCTTTTTTTTTTGACGTCTCCATTCCTCTGAAAAAAAGATCCGCCTTGAGAGTAGACTGGCTCTCCTCCCGTACATTATCAATACTGATTGTGGGGCAGGAACCAGCCTAAGCTGCGAAAACAGAATTATTCTTTAGTAATAATTCAATAACTAAATATTGGCCTATATTTTTCTGGTTGATGTCTCATTGTTACTTTTGTATTGCAAGAAAAATAGCAATTTAGAAAAGGAATCTTTTCTTTCGGGATGAAACTGGAAAATAGCACAGGGAAAGCATCTTTAAAGATTTTGTCCATCAATTTATTTGTAACTGCACAGCCCCGGAAGAGAAGCAGTATTTTGACGAAGAAGATGTTTTCAAACACTTGAACTACGAGGTCAATAACGTGGACGGCAGTGACTCAGAAGATGACAATCAGGTGAGTAGTTCTAAAAAGCTTTAGACGATGGTTCATCATTCATTAGACACAGGCATTTGCCCGTGGTTGCCTCCTCAAATTATGCACAGTTAGGATCACAAGCTCCGCTCCCACCACAGCCCGTCTTTCCAGTGCTGCTGCTTTCAGTTCGTTGGTGTCACACCCTGACCATTCTCGGATGTTAATTGTCCACCCAGCGCATCTTTGGCCAGCCCACGGAGCGGCAACATCCCTCTGGCATCCCATCCACAACAGATGCCGCCCTGCCGAACCACATGGTCCAACCACGATGGCCCAACCACATGCAGAGACCATGTAGGATTCTTGCCAGTGTGAAAAAGGATCCCTATTGTGTGAGACCCGGGATCAACACGGAGGTTTTTGGACATCTGCTACACACCAAGCTTACAAATGAGGGAGCCAAGGACTCAAGTCTCGCCACCCATTCTCGTCCTCTGCCGAAGAGCTACTGCAGGATTTCTCCCAAGCAAACACGGCATCCTGGGTTGCAGACAAATGGGAGCAATCATGGCAAGGATCCACTATGCGCCTACATCAGTTTGTCCAGGACCACACCAACATCAGTGGCATGGATCAAACATGCAAGGCCTGGACAAGACTAAACTGCCTTCGAACTGGTGTGGTGTGCTTCAGAGCCAACATGGCCAGGTGGGGCCTCGCGGACAGTGCCACCTGTGAATGCGGGACTGCAGACCAAACTGCAGACCATATTCTATCCAATTGCCCGCTCCATCTACCCATCTCCGCATGGAGCAGATGGTCTAACTAACTTGGACCAGGAAACCAAACTATGATTGACTCAACTGCAAGCTGATATCTGAACTGTCCACCTGACAAATGAGAGAAGAAGATGTTGGATAGTGTGGACGGCCCTTTTGAAGACACTTGTACAAAACGTTGGCCTTAATTGCATTTGAAATGAAAAATGTCCTAAATTCACGTTATTTTAACATAAATGAGAGGTGTACTGATTGTTTTTTTTTTAAATTCCAGACTCCATTTGACTCAATTGCCAAAAAAATGTTCTCAGTAATTGGTGATGGCAGTGTGATGAAACGAGTCAAGAGGGTTGGCTCAGGTGAAGTCATCCCAAAGGCTTACACTGCTACCAGTAAGTATATGCTTGCGTCACATATGCATGTACAAGTACATACAGCTCATTTTTACTGCTATACTCCTGAGGGCCAGCCCCTTTCCTTCTTTTGTTCCCTTTTGTTTGAACTTAAACTTTTTCTCGACAGTTCCCTTAGGCCAAAAAATGTCTCCGGTTTCTGGTATGCGCGCGTCGCCGTAGCCATGCGCGTCGGCAAAATGAAAAAGTTTTTTTTTTTCCAATGTAAGATGATGTCTCAAAACTGCCAAACTCACTGGTTTGACTGGATCCTGCTGCTGCACAATTTTAACGTATTTTTAGATGGGGTTACAATCGAGTATAAGCTTTGTGTGGCCTCTCTAGACTCCCATATATTTTGCACTAAATTTAGTCTTGCACCATTTGCAGTCATCAGCCGACATTGAAGAAAAAAAAAGTAAAAAAAAAAAAAAAAAAGCCCCGTCGCCGCACCACTTTTGGGGCAAGCTCCATACCAGAAACCGGAGACTTTTTTTTTGGCCTTAAGGTTTATAGACAAAAATGTGTCTACATTTCAGCACGGATGCGCAAGTGCCCTTTTCAAGAAATAAAAACGACCGTGCTACGCCACTGTTCGTGCACGGATCCCACAAGGTTGCATCTGGGTACCGATGGAAGTTGAAAGTAAATGGATTTAGATTGGTTCCTCTCATTTTTATGAAATCTGAAACCAAGTTCACTACCTGATAACCTTAAAGGTTATTAATTATAATCGTAGTTGTAACAGGTAGCAGCTTCTCCCTTGAGTCAGTTCAACAGGGGAGGAGCACCGTTCTTCCTTCTGTGAGTACAAACCAAGGAATCGAACGGTGCCTGGGAATTTATAGTTTATTGTTTATGGCATTTGGAGTGTGTATTGTTAAGTGTTATTCATCATTGTGCATTACATGGCATGACCAAGGTTGATCTGGTCTCCCGACTGGGTGTCCACTCGGCCTTATGTGGCACTCGTTAATAGCCACACTAAATGCATTTACGTTGATTGATGGTTCTGGGCTTCTGGTGCCCATTGGCTGAAATGATTAATGGTTCTGGGCTTGTGGTGCTCAGGGGCTTCTGGTGCCCAACTCTGATATTGATATGGATATTGACAAATTATTTGGTGCTACACAATTGAAATAATACCCGGTGGCCCAATTGAAAACGGTAGCCGGAGTAACAGTTTGAAGAAATGTTTTGAATAAACCGTTTGGCTGAGGCGTGTAGTCACATACAAATTTGGACTGCGTGTTTCTTTCTTTTATCTGCTTATAATGTATACAATATGCAGTCATTCCCTGTATGTGAGTAAGGTTGTCAGGTAGTGAACTTGGTTTCAGATTTCATAAAAATGAGAGGAACAAATCTAAATCCAATTTACTTTCAACCTCCATCGGTACCCAGATGCAACCTTATGGGGTCCAAGCTACAATAGCATGTTTGTAAACTCATTATTTATAAAAATAGCTTGACCTCATTAAATCAGAATATGGCAAGCTCTACAGAAAGAAACGTGACTACTACATCAATTAGGTCAATGACATTGTATACCATATGCAGTCACTCCCTGTATGCAATAAACAATAACATATACATTGTGGTTATACTTCCTTTAATTAATGTAGATAATAAGCCACTATAATCACCAAAAATGGGGAAAATCGTGGGCTGTTTTATTTCACGAGCACAAAAAACGCCCATGAGCACAAATGCTCATTGAAAAGGAGGTAGCTGGGGGTGGCGGTGGGCCGTCTCATTGTGAGAGCAATGGCATCCCTGTGGCCCATTGAATGCAAAACAAATCCCTTGCCCTGACATGGCCGTTTGCTTAGAAAATTTGTCATAGGATGATGCGGAAGTAGGTCGCTGCCCACTTGAGCCATATGCCATGGTTGACACCGTAACTGCGGCCGCCACTGTTAGCCACAACTCAGTATCAACTTCGCCCCAGTTCCGGCTAGGGTTCAACTCCTGCCTGAGCCGAAACTGTTCATCATAATTACGCCACCCGAAACCGGGGAACTGCCGCGCCGCCAGCCGAACTGTCTCTGCATATTTCAGTAGATCGGCTGCACGGTTTGGATGGCGCACTATAAAAATCGACATGAAAGTATGGAAGGCAGAAGACCACTTGTCGATTGTGTCGATTTTAGTGGTTGGTGAGGAGGCCTTACGAACAACCATGCGGTTGCCCTCCATGGCCAGCATAAGCTCCCCACCGTCTTCTGCCTTTGTAAAAATGGCCGACGCAGATACGGTGTCGGAACAAAGTAATGCAAAATTTACATGGGTACTGTTCCAATGTTTTTCTTTTATGGGCATGGGAACTTGGTATCCCAGTGGGGTGTATACACTGGGAACGATGGGTGGGGCGTCCGCTTGATGATCGGCGGTACCAACCCCACCCGTCATATCCATCGTGGACTCACCCCTACCCGGTGCGACTGTCTGCTGCCCGGCGGCATCCTCCGGCACGTTCTTGGTAGTGCTTTGGGCCCCATCCATCGGCATGGCTCCCGCTGGTGGTTCGAGGGCTCGCGCTGGCCGTTTCGGCGGCGGGAGGACCCCATCGCCGTCTCACAATCCTGCTGGAGGATGCGGTTGACGCTTTGGGCGTGGCATTCTCCTTCTCTGAGATCGTCTTTGGTATCACGATGCTACGAAAGGCCACTCCTGGTCGGGTTCCTCTTCAGGGATGCTCCACTAAGCCTACAGACGTGCTATTAATATAGATGGTTTTGGCCCACAACCACTACGGCCGAACAGCCGCGGCTCAATTTTTTCCAGAAGGAATTTCAATCATTGTTGAGACAACCAAAGGTTCAGAAAACAAAGTTATATCGAACCTAAAGCTGTGCGTCCTTTATAGGATATATCCTGAGCACCAAACGAAATATGAATTTCCAGAAGCGGCAACAAACAAAATTTTGGAGACGCATTCAATTATTCCAGTGTTTGTCCATTGGAGGCTGAGACAAAAGTGACTGCATGCTCGGTTTGCTGCCAAAATTGCGCAACACGGCTTGGTTTGCTGCCAAATGTGCCTTGCCGCCCATTTCTCATTGGCTGAAAATCACATCACCTGAATGGAATGCTGCAAACTTTTCTTGCTTGCCAATTGGCTAGAAATCCCGTGCTCTAATTTGTTTATTCTAGCCGTTAGGTATCGTGTATCCCAGCCGTGTGTATGGGCTTTGTGCACAAATATTGCCATGCAGAGGGACTGCTCGACTATCAGACATCAAAACAGACCCAGTTGAATCGATATTCCTGCTTATAAACAACTTGATCATTTAAGTGATAAAATTTAATGTCATTGGAAGTATAACCACAATGTATATGTTATTGTTTATTGCATACAGGGAGTGACTGCATATGGTATACAATGTCATTGACCTAATTGATGTAGTAGTCACGTTTCTTTCTGTAGAGCTTGCCATACCTGATTTAATGAGGTCAAGCTATTTTTATAAATGATGAGTTTGCAAAATGCTATTGTAGCTTGGACCCCATAAGGTTGCATCTGGGTACCGATGGAGGTTGAAAGTAAATTGATTTAGATTTGTTCCTCTCATTTTTATGAAATCTGAAACCAAGTTCACTACCTGACAACCTTCCTAACATACGGGAATGACTGCATGTACATATTGTATACAATGTCATTGACATAATTGGATCTAGTAGTCACGTTTCTTTCAAACATATTCTATTTTAATGAGGTCAAGCTATTTTTATAAATAATGAGTTTGCAAACATGCTATTGTAGCTTTCTAATATTCGTGTTTCTGTGCAGGATGTTAATTTGTACTTTTTGTTTCTTGACTTTGCAGTTCATTATGAGGGTTATGTGGAATACTGCGATGTTCCCTTTGATTCTACCAGACTACGCGGTAAAACACAGAAAATCAGACTTGGAGAAGGTACGTAAAATAGTCGTCTACTTTGTTAGGGAGCTTCTTATAAGTTGGGAACGTATCCGGTCTGTTGCCAAGTAAAAACAAAAAATACCCCTTGAACCATCCCAGCTTTCCAATGAAATTTTCCTTTTTTTTTTTTATTGTTTTTCTTATGGACGGATTAACCGTTATTGTCATGGACATAGTCAAGACTAAACAGCCATCAAAATGTACAACAAGGTTAATGCTTCTTATACAACACTAGTCCACTGCCTGGACTGTTTTCATGCGATCAATCAAGCGTGCGCCCTCGTGCGTCTGATCCGAGCTATGCGCACAAGCCGTCAGACACACACAAGTGTTCGTTGGAGAGGGCGCCCTGGCCTGTGACAAAAATAGAAGTTCCATTCCACGGCATGCAGAAGTTCCAATGCAGGATCACACTAATACCAATCAGATGACGAGGATTTATTCAGGCATTGTATAAAACAACAAACGAATGTTTCAGTTTCACATTCGTGCAATGGAAAGAATAATTTCACTCGGTGACAGATTTGGAATGCTCCATTCCCTCGCTTCAGCTCGTTAAATGGAACGTTCCATTTGTCACCTCATTTAAGCAATTATTCTTACCATTGCACTCATCAACTTTCATTACTTGCATACTATCTGATATTTCATGGATATCTTTGAAATTCAGTATTAGAAATTGAACACAAGTTTTGACTTATAATCAGATCCTTCCAAACCTTAGTATGTTTGAGTCTTTCTTGACATTACCACACAACTTTTTTTGTCCAGGTCAAGTGATTCTAGGTCTTGAGGTGGCGGTAGGAACGATGAGGAAAGGAGAGAAATCAGACTTTTTGATTCAACATCAGTATGCCTATGGCCCTATGGGTGTGCCTCCCAGGATCCCAGGAAATGCTACTGGTATGTACAGCGTGGGCTTGGTGATTGTGAAGTTACGGGCCCCGTTCCTTTAAGAGAACAAAAATCCACTCTAAGATAATTGCACTCATCTAATAGTGATGTTAAAAAAACAATAGGAAAGTCATGATAAAAAGAGCAGGTTTTTGAAATTTGAGGGAAACTTTGGGGGTGAATTGATGAAGAAGATGACAAAACGCAATACGAAAATGAGATGGCAGTAAAGGGCTGTAAAGGCTTTAACCTCGTAATAGGATGTGAACGATGAACTGCCGTCAACAAAAAAAAAGTTACCAAGGACAAAAAAGTTTAAGTGACAATGAAGCGCCGCAATTTTTCTATGAAGTAACATCACCAGTCATGTGTGTATTTACTATTTACGTAGTTTTTCGTTTTTGAAATTTCAAACTGGTAAAAAAGCTATTCAGATGTTTGATTGATGATTGAATATTCGAGGATTGGGTATAATCAGGACAGCCCTACTGGCAGAAAGTCCCACATACGTGCAATTGCGTATGAGGCCCGTGTTTTCAACATTTAGTGTTGTATTAAAGTGGTGACCACGTGCACAGTGGGCGGAGCCTAACGGATCAGTCTATTAGTTGTAGTATGGGAGGCCTTTACAGAAAAAAATCCTGAAGTTATGTGATTGCAATTGCAATAAGTGGGGGAGAGTAGCCTAGTGGTTAGGATTTGTGACTCATGATCAGAGGGTCAGGGGTTCGAATCCAGCTTCTGGTCATATGCTGTGTCCTTCGGCAAGCCATTTTACCCCCACTTGCTTCTCTCCACCCAGGAGTATAAATGGGTACCGGTATTAGCTGGGGAGTAACCTGCGATGGACTAGCATCCCATCCAGGGGGGAGTAGAATTTTCTCAGTCGTTTATATGCTACTGAAACTGGAGACAAATGCTGGCCTGATGGGACATATTGGCTCGTGACAGACTTTACTTTTTTTTCACATTGCAATATGAACACATTCGTCCCAGGAGAGCTTTTGTTGAAATTTGCATCATGATGTGAATTGCAAGGGATCAATAGACTGATCCATTAGTCCCGCCCACAATATTTTGACCAATCACAGCCATGATTAATATCCACCATGCGTGCACAAAAGTTTGACATGCGTGCACTTGCGTATGAGCTGGAACTTGCAGTGTACATATTGGTCAGTTGCATGTGTACTGTTACCCACATGTGCAGTAGGCGTTTTATTCATTTTGCGTTGATCAAAAAATAACTTGTCATTACAAGTTATTGTATGCATTATGGTAGACAACTAATGGTTCTATTTCTGTTGCCTCCGCGTAGTCCTGTTTGTGGTAGAGCTTCTGAATTATTCTGATACTCCTCTTGTGCCTGATATGGATACCTGGTCCGCAGAACGGAGAAAAGACGCAACCTTTGAAGAAATCCTTGACATTGCAAATGCGTACCGTAAGGTATGAGTGATCACATCATGATTTGTTTCAATTGGGGTGTTTCACAATGCAGTGAGCCACCAAGAGTTTGCCACGGAGAGTCCATTTTTCAAGTTTATGATTGACAAAACATGGCCTATTTGAACGAGTATTTTGAGCTTAAATTTGTTAAAGATTGGGGCCGCAAAGCGTTCTGCCGCCTTACAAAAAACACTGTATTGATAAAAGGAAAAGAAAAGGGCAAACAGATACTCGAATCATGCTACGAAACTACTGACTGGACAAACTAATAATTCCACTGCTCGCACTGCGAATTTGTCGACCATCTCCCACAATGCACTGGGAAAAATGAACTCTCCATGGCAAACTCTTGGTGGCGCACTACATTGTAAAACGCCTGAAGTAACCTTCCTAATAAAGTGAAGTCAATATTCAGAGCAATGTGTAAAGCCCTTTAATTTAAAACCCTGCACGTCAGTTTCAAGTGAAAGGATATCAAGTGTTAAAGTAACTGTATCACAGAGAGTCACTGCACACACGAAAACACAACACTGTGGAGAGCAGTGAAGCGTGACTGAATCTGCCTGCTTGCCCTGAGCTTAACCACACAAAAGAATTGTGCAGGGATTTGAAGTGTTATCCATACTCCACAGAAGATTTCCTCCAAGGAGTTTGAAGTGTGAGTGCTAACTCTATGGGCAAAAAAAGGGTTTTGAAAAACTTGAAGGGTTGTCAAGCGCAGAAGGCTAGGAGGGTTACAAGAGGCTGTTTACAACATTCACACAAAATAAATAAAAATCTGTAAATCCCAAAAACTAATAAATTATTATGAAATAGCTAACTTCAGTGTAAGAAAATAACAGTTTCACACACCCTGTGAAATCACGGAGCCTAAAATTCTGGAAATAAGGAAATTATAAAATAAATAAGGAAAACTTTGTAACATTTTCCAATGATCGCTCAGCCAAACGATGATTGGAAAAATATTACATGTATTTTGAAAAATACTGCATCCTTTATCGGGTGCAAGCCAGACACTGACCTCTAACATTCGGGAACTAAGGAGCTTTTGATCATCGTCTGCTGGGTCAACTCGAGTCCAAGTCATGACGCCTATCAAAAACTCAAAAGATTGAAATTTTTGTAAATAATTTGTGATGTTTGTTTTGTTTTCAGGCGGGCAATGATGCATTTAATGGCGACGAAAATGGCCACAAAAGAATATCCAAAGCGGCTTCACAGTATATCAAGGTAAACCTTTAACCTGGAAATCTTGGGACAAATAATATGAAAAAGGATGAAAATCTAAAGCATATGAAAAAGAAAAGATTCACAAATCCATTTAATTTGACCCGAAATATCACATTCTCAGCTATTTCTTTGACAAAAACTCAATTATACCCTTTACCTGGAGTATTTAGGTCTTCAATTCACCCATTTCCAGATGTTTCAGAGAATTGCAATATTTTCTAAATTTTTGACTTTTTAATATGGAATTGCCCGTAGAATCCTTGTTTACTAAAATGTTTATTTTGAATAAGTAAATCAAAATATCTCATGTCTAAATCCACATAAATTAATGTCATCTGAGCAAGCAGCTTATCCTGTTGTTTTAGGTCGTAGAAATTGTGAAATATTTTTGGGGAGGAACGGATGGACCTTTGTGAGTACAGGTGGTAAGGTTCTGGCGCTAATATTCCCTATTAATCAAATTGACCAAATGTCACCATGAGGGTGGGGGGAAGATTATGAATCTTGCCAAGTATTCTTGGTTTCATTAAACTTCTCTTGATCCGTTCTTTTTCATTGCAGCAATAGGTTTGCCGAAATCCTAGAATTGCGAAAGTGGTTCTTTAAAGACCTTGCAACTTCTTAATTTTCATTTCTTTTGAATGTGAGAAAGCTTGCTTAAAAGGAAAATGTTAGGCCAGCTAATTCTGTTTAAGTTTCATCGTGGAAAACTTATTGGGAAATGCCCGGACCTCTTTTTATCCATTTAATGTTAGTTAGCTGTTCCACTTCATTGCAACAACATATTTTCCATTCGAGGTATTACTCAAACTTTTGAGGTTTCTTTGTTTGTGTTCTCTCTCCTTTATCAGGCGATACGACTGCTTGAAAATGCTAGACTTGCCAATCAGTCCGAGGAAGACGAAATGAAGAGAGTACTGCTGAAGCTGTACCTGAACCTAGCACTGTGCGACATCAAGCAGGGGCAATGCCCAAGGGCGTTATCCAACTGCATCAAGGCATTAGAGATTGACCCTCAGAACATTAAGGCTATGTACAGACGTGGTCAGGTAAAGATTTCATTGAATGAATTAATTAACAATAACTTGTAATTATAAAGTGTACACGTTGGTGTTCAAGGCACTGTGGCATTGTTACCCCTGCTCGTCGTGCCTATAAAACATTCCAAAGACTATCTCAGCTCCCCAGGGAGTTGACAGCTCAGTCTTGCCATTTTGGTGCAAAGCAGCTATTGGTTCGATCATAATAACCATCTCTGCCCTCACAGGTACCCATTTACTCCTGGGTGGAGAGAAGCAATGAGTGACAAAGTGCCTTGCCCAAGGGCACATGCACCATGACCCCAGGCTGGACTTGAAACCCACAATCTGCAAAAGTCATGAGTTTAATGCACCAGAACACAACGCCGCGCCACTTTGCGATTGATTGCAATAATAAAACATGCAGGAAAAAATGTTGCAACCTGATGCCACTTCAGCGGTTGTGTACAAAGTCTATGGAGAGTCAAGAAAATTTTCCTAACAAAATTGGAAATTTTTCTCAGTCCCAAATTCATGTCTTATCATCATTTTTGCAATGACTGGCCTTCATTGAGATGATATATGAAGAAAAAAGTGGCGTCAGGTTGCAACATTTTTTCCAAACATGCTTCATATATGGCCAATTTTTACACCAAAAGTTGGTAATTATTTGCAAGCTGGATCATGATTTGTTTGTAAATGACCAAAGTTAAAGGTTTCAGTCACGATTCCTAACTGGAACATCTCGATGCTTCATACAATTTTGGAAGGTCGAAAGGCTATTTCATACTTGGCGCGGGGAGTTTCGCAACAAATGTTTTATTCACTTCGCATTTGCGTCACTATGAACTAGACTTATGTGGTTTTTTTTTACATTTTGAGATATTTGATATTCTGTCCCCGTTGTAATACAACAGGCTCTCTGGCACAGTAATGAATTTGACAAAGGCAGACACTGGATCCTCAAGGCACAGAAGCTGAACCCTAAAGACGCTCACATCCAGGCAGAACTCAGGAAGTTGGACAGAAAGAAAGCCGAAATGGATCAACTTCACAAGGCAACGTACCAAAGAATGTTTGCTTCAGCAAACTCGACCAGCAAAAGTAAGCAAAGTCTGTCACGATCAGCCACTTGGCCCATCAGGCTGGCATTTATCTTTGGTTTCCTTGGCTGAGAACATTTCTATTCCCCCTGGATGGGATGCCAGTCCATCACAGTTTACTCCCCAGCTATAATGCCGGTACCCATTTGTACTCCTGGGTGGAGAGAGGCAAGTGGGGGTTAAATGCCTTGCCCAAGGACACAACACATGGCCATCAGCTGGATTCGAACCCCTGACCCTCTGATCATGAGTCGCGGACCGTAATCACTTGGCCACACTCTCCCTCAGTAAAAGTAAGGATGAACTTGAACAGAGAGATGCAGTGCAGCAGGTGTAAATAAAGTCTGTGGGAACGTAATTGTTGCATTTGGCGTTCCATACCAGTGCATAGTTATGCTGTTTTGAGACAGTGGGAGCTAGTATGCCACTGTTGTATCCTGCTGCAGTTGGCTATGGGCGGCCATTAGGGCAAAAAAGACAAAAACAAAAATAAAACAAAACCACAAAATTAAACGAAAACACACAAAAATAAACGAACAACTCAGAAATAAACAAATATAACTCAGAAATAAACGAACAACTCAGAAATAAACGAACAATTCAGAAATAAACAAACCATTCAGGAATAAACAAATATAACTCAGAAACAAACGAACAACTCAGAAATAAACGAACAACTGAAAAATAAACGAACAACTCAAAAATAAACGTAAAACTCAGAAATAAACGAACAGCTCAAAAATAAACGAACTACTCAGAAATAAACGAACAACTCAAAAATAAACCATCTACGCAGAAATAAACAATCAACTCAGCGTTAAACGATCAACTCAGAAATAAACGATCAACTCAGAAATAAACGATCAACTCAGAAATATACACGAACTCAGAAATAAACGAACAACTCAGAAATGAACGAAGAACTCAGAAATAAACGAACAACATCCCCAGGGTGTCGAGCAGCAGTACGCGCCCACCATGTACCATACATTACAGAAGTGCAGACGACATAATGTTTACCGCGGCATCCAAGATGGCGGACACCTTGCATCGCTTCACACACGCGATAAACACGGACACATGACACATGACGGGTGAAGTGGGTTTTCGTGGACGACCTCCGACGCCTAATAAAAGGAGTCTAAGCGAAAGGTAAGCCTGATTACAGTTTGATTTTTATGATGGAAAACGTCGACTTTATTCGTAAACTTTTACAATGTCAATGGCATATATCCCGCCGTCATGTCTGTACGTCATGCGTGTGGGCCGGGTTTGGCCACTGTACTAGCGCGCGGTGCGGTGGGCAGACCACGGACCATTACATGGTCCGTGGTAATGGACCATAAATGGTCCGTGGTACATGCATGGTCAGACCGACCATCGAGCTATATCCGAGGTGGAATGATTCCCACATCTGGCCATCACTATTTTTCCCCTTCAGTGACCTATCATGCATCAGAAAGTGATAATTTGTCCAAAAAAGTAAAATTTAGCTTGGGAAAATATTGAAATATTTAGGAAACACTTGGAATAGAAATGTCCAGACCAGCTTCATACGGTTTGTGCACAGGGATGGCCAGATATGGGAATCTTCCCATCATGTTCCCTGCAGTGTTAACAGCCATCAGCTGGAGAACATATTGAAGTATTTACCGAGAAAAAACGAGGGAGGGGAGGCAAGGGGGGGGGGTGCCCCCCCCCCCAGAAGAGCCACACAAAAAAGGAAGGGAAAAAACAAGAAAAAGGAAATTTAAGAAATAGATGTGCAAAGTCATATTTTTGTAAATTTAATGAGTTGGGGGGGGGCAAAATGTCCCTGCCCCCCTCTAAAACTGATAAATTGAGAATATGTTGAGAAATACAGGATTTTTTGGGGAAAAATATGTTTTACCCCCCATTAGAAAAAATCTCGGCGACGCCTATGTTTGTGCATAGGGTCACCATGGTCACTGTCATGGTGATTTCCAGGTATAAATCTTTTTTTCTGGATAGCTTTATGATAGGTGATTGCACTCTATTTTACTCTACACTGCCACCATCAGTCCCCTGATTACAACTTGATTAACATCTATGTAGGCCTGGTCTTAAATAGTTTGTGATGAGATTTTTGCAACTTTTCATGCTAAACCGTTTCATATATTTTGTCATTTGTCCCAACAGAGAGCAGGATATTATGAACGGTGTTCAAGCCAGCTACATCAATGATCCAGATGGAAAGCAACAGAAACTCAACTGAAAGAAAGCAACTTTAGTCTTGTCTGATAAGTGCTGCATGTGTTCCACAGCCCATGCCAAGTATGGACTGAAATTCTGGCTTAACTACCAGATCTTAGCTCCATGATACAAGTATGTAGACAGCAGCTGGCTACTAGCTGCGGCTCCCCGAGTACCTTGTAAAATGGCGAATGCACTGTTAAAGTTATAGAGATTTTTTATTATAAGACCCCCGAAAATCCACAAATACATGTATGAGAGAAAGTTCACTGCAACCACTGATGCATTTATGCAGAGGATTCAATTAGTTTGGAACTTGCTGCAACCCCTGTCCAGGTTGTCATTGAGGATTCTGTCCGAGGACTTATTGAGGTGAACAGTCTGTCAAGGTTCAGAGAGGTGACACTAAAGGAAGTGATTCTAGCCAAAAAGGACTGCACAATTTTCCTCTGCAACTGAGGGAATCAAAACCCATGACGAAGGAGAAATCGAGTTTTACCAAGTGCAGATGCAGATGGCAGTTGTAGGTGTGCCTTGTTGTGACCTTTGAATTTTCACCAATGCCACAGCGATGTGCTCATAGTCTTTGTACATGTTTCATTCATTGAGGCATTTTTGAAACCATTGAGGATTCTCCAATTTCATAAAGGTCAATGTTTTACCATATAGCCCAGGGTTTGCAATTTTTTTATCAAGACACCTTGCACAAATTTTATTTGGCAAAACTAGTTAATTGGTCTTGTCATAAATGTGATTGCTCTAGTTCAAAGAGTAAAAGTGCATGTACATGTACATGTTATTATTAAAATTATATTTTAGACATTAAAATTTTTGTCAACAAATTGCAGACTTTTTAGTCATCTTTAAAAATCTATAATTTACTTTTCTATGAATAGTTAGTGCAATTTTAGGTGAAACATATATGCACCTAGGACAGTTTAAATACATGTTTCTACTAAGCAATTTGTGTTTCTACTGAGCTAAATGTGTCATTAAGAATAGGAGCAACTTAACATGTATCTGTACAAGGATTGGATGTATTTCGTCGATTGGTTTTGGAAACCAACTTTAGAGACTGCAAGTTAACTGTTGATTTATATACGGCAGTTCACATTTTGGACAGAATTCCACATACGGACGTCACTTGAGACCCTGTATACAACTTTGAGAGTGGTCTGAACATTTCTGTTTTCTCACTAAATTCTTCAATGTTTTCCCTGCTATATTTGACTTTGTACGACATGTTATCGCTTTCTGATGGCTGGTAGGTCATTGCAAGGAAAAATTATTGACATCCGTATATGGAATTCTTTCCTACATGTTCTTGTTATGTTTAGTAAAAGGATTTTTTAAACAACATTTTAAGGTTTCCTTCCACTCTTGAGCTTTAATTTATTGCATTGTACTAGACTGGGGCAAGCATTATTTGTGTGTAACTTAAAGAAACTGCCTGAAAAAAAGTACAATTCACATTTCGCAAGTTAATTATTAAACCACTGCTTTAATATCTCATCCAAAAAAACCCACATTGTAATGTTAAATTAGCAGTTATATTAATATCACTTGTGTTGTAAACATTTTTTTTTTGAGAAGTATACAATGTATACAATTGTGCTTTTCAAAATATCATGTATGTACAGTTAACCATGCTCAACCTGTAACACTATAACATCATTTCATGAGATTACACAAACATTTGAACAAAATGAACTAAAGGTGCACCATTCTAAGTTTTGTGCAATATGAATATCCTGATATCTGTTTGACAAAGGTGGGGGACAGGGGTGGGGTGGGGGTTAGGGGTGGAATGGGGGTTGGGCTGGAGGCACTGGAGGATGGGACATTTGGTGAATTGGGTGGGGGATGGGGGGCGGAGTGTGAAGTTTAAACTTGTGATTGGCCCCTAGTAACACAACTCTCTGTAAAATTTACATGAATCTGCCACAGATTCAAGACGACAATGCTGTGCTGCAGATCCAGAAACTTTACTGTGTAGTACAACTTCTGCTAATACAGTTTTGTAGTGGTACATGTCAGGCACAGATTGACTACAATAAAATAGAAAATAAAATGTATGTATTTGTTACAAGAAATTACCCAGTACATGTGTATTTGTGTAACCTTATTGTAACAGAATTAGCTCATTACATATCACTTACATGTTCCAAACACATGCACACACATGTCCAAAGCAATGTTTATGTAAATACACATGTAGGCCCCTACAATGTACATGTACATGGAGTGAGTGTATCAACTATGACCTAAATCCAGTGTCAGTCCAACAATTTGCATTTATACTAGCTACTCCACATTAAAAGAATACTGATGTCTAAATGCAAGAAGGGTTTAGGTACACCCTGTATAAATCTCGACCTGCAGTACATGTGCTTTTAACAGGTTCCACAATACCGTGACTATGCAACCAACAAATGCGTTGAAAATGCAACTTATAGGCTATAAAACGGTACTAAATATCACACTTATCACTACATAATTTATAGAAATTGTTTAACAGTAAACTGCTGTACCAACCGTTTAATAAACCTCAGCGATTATTGCTTTGGGCGAAGAATTTAATACACAAGTTGCAAACTCTACAACGCTAAATCTATGTTGCTAAGGAGAGCTTGGTTACCATCTTTCTGGTACAGTGCCCTCACTAGGCAAAAAGAAGAAATCTGAGTTTGGCCGCTACTTTACATGTATCTAGCACTGCATGTATCTATTTAAATTTAATAATTTTTACAAATATCTGCAGAAAAAAATGTAGCACCTCTTTTAGTTTCTGTGTGCAGAAGTTGTACAGTTACAATTTACATGTACATGTAGAACTGCAAATGTCACATGGATTAGACTTAGAGTGACAACAAAGACTTAAGTAGGGCCTACATGTACATGTACATGTAGGCTACACAGAAAAAAAAACTAGGCCTACATGTACTTCATTTAGTGAGGGCCAAATATTGTAGCAAAGCAGCGCACTTTTTGAACGCTTCCTGTAGGTTAGGGGTATCTTCTCTCCAAGAAAATGTCACTGTTTTCCCATTTACCGTTGAACGGTCGCGCATGCTACTGCAACAGACTCAACCAGCTGATGAGGCTGCAATGGTCTGCTCCAATGAGAAAATGAGGCATATTAAAGTTGTACTTTCCGCTTCATGATTACTTCTCGGAAGGATCTTGTTTCATCACAGGCTTCCCTTCCATGTTACTAGAATCGTCCTGCAACCAAAATTTGAGAGTTACAAATTAATCATCATGTTGACATCCTGTTCGGATTACTACCATTACTCTTGTACCCTGTGCAACCAGTGGAACCAAAGAGAACTGAAATAAACTGCTGATTTTGTTTAAGTAAATCCAATTCATTTTTTTCTTCATTTTCTCTGCTTCCAAACACACAATGCATGATATTTTTTGTGGGTCACCAAAATAATGCAATATGCACACAGCAGTTCACAGTTTATTTGGGGTTCACTGAGTATTTCAGGCTAAACAGTTAAACCATGTCAATGGCGTATTTGAGAAGCGGTTCGACTGGTGGCAGCGCAATCGACAGATAGCATCACGATCACCCGATCGCGCTCAACATTAATACTAGTACTAGGGGGCTAGGGGCCTTTTGCGTTTGTAAAAATTGTTGCGTAAAGATACTAAAAAAATTCAACTCGAACTGAAAAATAACGGGTAAAAAGTCTCTTTTATTAGAATTATGAATAAAATTTTAGAGTCGCGGAAGTCGTTTGATCTTTAAAGCGGCAAAATGCTCAAAAAATAAACAAGACACATAGACCATACCCGTCCGGGGAAAGAATCCCATAGTCTACCTCCTAGATGGAGGTTACTTCACACCCTGTTACCATGGTGTTACAAACCAGTATAATGAGACTGGTCTGAAAAATTATGTTTTCTCACTAAATATTTCAATATTTTCCCAGTAAATATCACTTTTTAGGACATGTTACCGCTTCTGGTGGCTACTACTAGTATAGTCATTGCAGGGAAAAACTAGTGGCGTACGTGTATGGAATTCCCATTCTTTCCTGTCTGACCAACCATGGAGGAATTCCTCCATGGGCCAACGTAGTCATGCATGGCGCAGTGCCACGCCGCGCCATCCCAGCCCAGTACATGTGGCCAAACCCGGCCGGCATTGGCATACCGTTCACATGACGTACAGACTAGACATGACGGAATGCCATGGTAAACGTTTACAAAGTCAACGTTTTTCATCATAAAAATTAAACTGCATCCCAGGCTTACCTTTCGCATAGACTTCTTTCTGGCTTCGGAGGTCGTCGACGAAAAAACACTACGTTTTTACCCTCCGTTTTTTCTACGTGTTCATCGCGTGAAGCGGTTCAAGGTGTCCGCCATTTTGAATGCCGCGGTAAACATTATGTCGTCTGCACTTCTGTAATGTATGGTACATGGTGGGCGCGTACTGCTGCTCGACACCCTGGGGATGTTGTTCGTTTATTTCTGAGTTCTTCGTTTATTTCTGAGTTGTTCGTTTATTTCTGAGTTCGTGTATATTTCTGAGTTGATCGTTTATTTCTGAGTTGATCGTTTATTCCTGAGTTGATCGTTTAACTCTGAGTTGATTGTTTATTTCTGCGTTGATGGTTTATTTTTGAGTTGTTCGTTTATTTCTGAGTTGTTCGTTTATTTTTGAGTTGTTCGTTTATTTCTGAGTTGTACGTTTATTTTTGAGTTGATCGTTTATTTGTGAGTTGTTCGTTTATTTGTGAGTTGTTCGTTTGTTTCTGAGTTATATTTGTTTATTCCTGAATTGTTTGTTTATTTCTTAATTGTTCGTTTATTTCTGAGTTGCTTATTTATTTATGAGTTATATTCGTTTATTTCTGAGTTGTTCGTTTATTTCTGAATTATATTCGTTTATTTCTGAGTTGTTCGTTTATTTCTGAGTTGTTCGTTTATTTTTGTGTTGTTTGTTTAATTTTGTGGTTTTGTTTTATTTTTGTTTTTTGTCTTTTTTGCCCTAATGGCCGCCCATAGTTGGCAACCGCAGATGCTGAAGCAGTTTAGCCTTGGGAATTTTGACCTGATGTATCTTGTTACACTGGGCAGGCGCTTCACACTTTGACGACTGCATGGTTGCGTTAATGTTGGTTTTATAGACAAATACCCTTTAGCGTTAGGATAAAGGAGTGTTCTGTTATTAAAGGAGTTCTTAAGGAGAGCTTTGCAAATGTCTCACTGACTGCCACTTGTGTGCTGGGCAGTGCTATCATATAGGATTACATCAATACTCAATCTATTTGTAGTACTTTTTCTTTTTCTTAATTAGCTTCCTTTCTCTATCCCTTTTTGTAGCCCTCGCATCAAGTGGCCCTTAAATAGGGCCTAGTGATGGGCGACTCTCATAAAAATAATATACAGAGTAATCTTGATCAGTCAAACCTTAGGGGAATTGGCTCAAAGTTTGAGTTAACCCTAACCCTGCTGAATCCAACAGGATCCAACTACGTCACATACCTGATGGAGCCTGTTGGATTTAGCAGTAAAGCCTTTGTGTACATTCAATGCAAAATGTTGGATTCAGCAGGCAACTGAACCGCATTAATAATGCCAAGTTGGACTCTGTTGGATTCAGCAGACAACTGAAAATAAGGCACAGTGGATTGAGCAGGAAACTTCCAATGCTTGGACTCTAGCAGGGTAGTCCCGAGGAAGTACTAGGGGGTTAGGGATATTATTAAGCAGAGTTTTGAGTTATCCAATGGATTTTATATTCAACAACAATTGACGGGAATGAGTTTCTACTTTGAGTTTGAAGGGTTTTTGAGTTAACAGGTTTTGACTTAAATATCGAGATTTCACTGTATGTCAATGAATGGGATAAATCTAGCCACTGTGTTGACTATGATGCATGAAAAAACTTCCAGTGAATAGCCATTCTGACTCAATCGAATGCAATTTGTGTGCTGTAGGACCCACTTTATTAGACATGCCTAGTCATATTTTCATTGATTTTATTTCTTCTTGGGCAGGTAGCGATGTAGCTAAAGAAGCCAAGACGAAAGATAAACAGAAGAAGTGCACTCCAGAAGCACAAGACCTACTACAGACCAAACTCAAGTAAAACACTTTTTATCAATTGTAATTTTTTGAAAAATTTTAAATGAAAATTGAGCAGCACAATGTTAACTGGTTATTCTATTGCACCTGATTTTGTATTGGTCTGTTGTAAACGTTGGGAAAAATAACTTTCATCAGGGTTAATTTTTTTCCAAGGGAAAACGTTGAAAAGTGGTTTCTGTTTTTCAAGTCTGGAAAAACTCAGGGAATTTGACAGTGACCCAGAAGGGAGAGGTTTTCACCAGTGTGGCGTATGTGCATGTCTCTTGCGTGTGGTCTTGAGGAAAGGATGGCTGTAAGGGGAGAAGGGAGGCCCTCGCTTGTCAACAAGTTACCTGTGTGTTATCAGTATCTTAGTTGCTTTGCTGCAACCACCTCTTGACTTCCCAGCAACCTCGTTAAAGTGAAAATATCTCTCATGGAATTGTGGACATTTCTCCGGAAAACTAGGGAAAATTCAGTGAATTGTGTTTTCAAAGAGTGCTGGGAACTCTGTTTATGAGTTGAGAGCTTGAAAGATCTTTTACTTTCCAATAAAATAATCAGTCCAAGTAATGTTTTGTCCGTAGAGAGTTCATAAAGGATGACGTTTTGACGGAGATGCCGTTTGCGCTGGATACGTTAACATCTGCTGAGACTGAATATCTTCAGCAAGCTGCTTTGGAAATGGGCCTAGAAGTCAGGACACTACACCAGGTATGAATTTATGATGTGGGTGGGTGGGAGGGGGTTTACGGTGAAGAAGTGGGGGGGTTAAGTTCACAACATATTCAGTATGCAAAATAGAATTACAGAATAATTTGGAAAACCATCGGAAAGTTACGAAGTCTAAAAAGCTTTGTTGTTTCATTTCTTCAACTGAAAGAGTCATTACAATTGAGTTAGCACAGCGATTGAGCCTTGTATTGCATTCTCACTGTGAAGTTACCTTCATATTGAAAGGATACTTCAGAGAAAATTACTACAAAATTTTGTGGCAGTAAAATCTGCTTGTGAATCATTGAATCATCGACAGTCTTCTGACGATGACTAGAGCAGGCTAGGTGAAACGTTGAGACCAAGACAAGTTCTTATAGAACTAAGCAGAACTACTTGGCGAAAATTTATAATAAGCAGGACAAGTTCTTATCAGAACTAATCATCTACTGAGCAGTAGTTATTACCACATGTTTTACCGCAAACCGAAACAATACATTGAACCCTTGATCTGTATTTTGAGTTGTCTAAACGCATGTCATGTTTGTTAAATCTGTCCTGTCTTTCTTCTTTATTCTTTGCAGAACTCAGACAAATATCTGAAGATCTTGAAGCCGAAGCCAGAAGCTGAGCAGTGAGGAAGGCTAAAGGACTGTTCTGCCTGGATCTACTTGGCTTCTTAGCAGTGTGGTAGTCAAACCCACCACAAGTCCCCACCAGTTCATCAAATTTCAATCACAACTCAAGTCGAGCTACTTCAATAAATTGTGACACAGGCATTCCTTAGATAGTGTTCGCCCACCTTTTTACGCATGATTCAACTTGTGAACGGACTTGTAATTATGACTTGTGACTTGTTACACACTCTCGAGCTGTCCCTGATAAGAAGTCTTCTACATGGCATAGGGTCTGCCTACACAATGATCATTCCCAATCTCTAGCTTTGGGGTCCTAGGGGTTTTTTTTTTTTTTGCAGCATACATCGTATTTTTACCAATCACATCACGCACTCTAACATGAATGTTTATTACGCTGTGTGGATGGAAGACACGTAGGTCCTCGTAGTGTTTCCCTTCAATTGTACTTATCCCAACCAACAAAAATGTTTGTTGTAAGGGGACATGGGTTCGAACCACAGTTCTTGGGGTCCTAGGTCACTTTGGCAGCTCGACGAAAGCCGGTCTTTGAAATGCTTTAATGTACATGCATGACTGAGTGATCAGCATTGGTGTGACGTCATTGTTATTTTCTTATGAATAAACATCGAACTAGCTGAATAATCGTGATCAATTGACGATGTGTGCTGCAGATAAAAACACCGCTTGTAGGGGTGTATAGCTGTGGGAAAGACATGGGAACACTTTGTTTTTTATTTTACGTTACGGGTTTGGGGGACTATATTGATGTGGTGCTTACTTTTAGTTTCGGAAAAAATGTTGCAATCTGATGCCACTTTTTTCTTCATATATCATCTCAATGAAGGTCAGTCATTGCAAAAATGATGACAACAAGACATGAATCGGGAGTGAGAAACATTCCAATTTTGTTAGGAAATACTTGAAAATTTTCTTGACTCTCCCTAGACTTTGTACACAAATGCTGAAGTGGCGTCAGGTTGCACATTTTTTCCTTACTTTCATCTTTCTTGTTTCTTAATAAAGAGTTGGTACAACACAAACATTTTCCAACTTTTTGGGGAGTGGAAGGGGGGGGGGGGCACTGGTTGTGAGGTAGGGCATGTAAAATTTAGGTTGGATGTGTTTAGGGTTGGGGGTGGGGGATGGGGGGCTTTATAAGTCAGGCATGCAATTTTCCCTCGGATCCGCTGATTTCCTCGTTTTTTTTACTTCTCACGAATGCCAGTACAAATTGAAAAACACTGTACAAAGTCTTAAGGGGTTTGGAATTTTCCTTGTTTTTTTCTAAATTTCCAGTGGTGCTTTCGATTATTTTTCTAAATTTTGTTCTAATTGCATATGCTAGCTGTGTAAATATTAAAACCAGTATACTTTAAACAAAACTAGTTTGATCATAAAGTTTATTGCCCCGCTGGTCGTTTCAACCTTATCTTTCGTAAGATCATTTCTAAATCATGATGCATAATTTCATCAAGCAATTTTTTTGTCCCACTTTAAGTTGGTGTGAGATTGCTTTTAAGCATGAATCCACACCTTATGTTTGACCTCTCTGATGAAAAGTTCAGAGAACACGTTCTTTTGTTGCTGCTGTATATTATTACCGCCATACATTGCTGCTGTTAATTATTAAAACTGCCAAATTAGTGATTTTTGTATTATGTAAACTTGATTATTCATTGTTACAATTTTTTTTCTTTTTCATTGTGTTTCAAGGACGATACATAGTTTTGTGCGTCTTTCTTTTTTAGTTTTGCAAGCAGTATCAAGGTACGCTATTTTTCTTGTAAAACTATTGCAATATGAAGAAAGAAAACAAAAAGAAAAAAATATTAAGTTCAGCTTGAAAATGACTTTTTATTTCTGTGTACTGTTGCATTTTTACAAATTCAATGCGAAATACACTACCTTAAGCTTATATTCCCCTTTCTGGGGCATATAGTTTAGGGGGTAATTCCATTTTCAAATTAAAAAAAAGAAGATAAAATATTGAGCAACAATATGCCAGCTCAAATGCTCAAACAAGCTATTATCCTACTGTTGTAAAGGAAAAATTGTCTTGGCCTTTTTTGCCTAATTGGTTGATTCATGAAGTTTTGTGAGTGACTATGGATATATAAAAAAAAATCCTTGGGGGGGGGGGGGTGCATTGCATGTTTTCCTATGGATGTTGATAGAGTACATGTACATAGTTCCCGCCCTGAATCTGCACCGACCATTGATTTCTAGAACACCAATTAATGAAAGGCCGCCCTCTGTTGTCAATTTAAATTGCGCAAGCGGGAATTACATTACTCATCGTGTGCAATTTTGACAGGTCTTCTAAAACAAAAGTATCCGTTGTTTATCACATTCATCATGGCCGATGTCAAGGTTTGTACATGAGGGGATTCACTATTAAATGTCTATTTCTTTGGGGGTTATAGTATTTTGTAGATTGCTTAACGAATTTGGGTTGATTGGAAATGTTTTTGTCATAGTGTCTGATTACAACATCATGACCGTTGAATGTCATGTTAAATCACGTTATTGTTCTGCGAAGTGCGTGCGTAACCGACGGTGTGTTGCGTTTGGAAAGACTGTAGTATCATACGCCACGAGAAAAATTCCATAGTCTGGGACACAACTTTACCTGCCGCTAAATATATCAATTTTCACCTCGCCTTGTGATTTCACCCAAGAGGAATCCAGCATGTCCAGGAAGCTGTGTTAATGCGAAAAAAAAAATAAACAAAATGTGTTTTTACTGCCCATTTTGTTTTGGATGCACACGTCGTGCAGAACTAAGTTCAAGCAAACAGTCAAAACTGATTGAAGTGGCTGACAGACAGCTGACAACCATGACGTCGCATGAGCCGGCCAATGATAGTGCAATACGTCATTATAAATATTTATTTTCTCATGAATATTTAGTTTATTCCAATGGCTAGGCTAGTCCTAGCCCGACTGCGTCTGGCCGTACAGAACTATCGCAAGCTCTGTAGTACGGCCAGACGCCCGATGCTTCCACAGAGACTGAATTTTGTTGGCCGCCGATGTAGCGATTTTGCTACATCTTTCGATCGCGATTATCTTTTCATCCAGGACACAAATTTCCAAAGTTAAGGTTTGTAGTCGTAGAGCAACTCATACCTTTTCGAAAAAACGTTCTTTGGTCTCAATATTTTCATCCATCTGGCCACAAGACGAATTTCAGTCATCAGATTCCACAAATATCGTCCCCCATGCGATCCCCCATGCGATTTCAAAATGGCGGCCGCGCTGTAATGTATGCAATATGCAGGCGCGCCCGCGCAAACTCATGAATATGCATAAACAGTCTGTGACGTATGACCGTACGGCCCCGCTGCACGCACGTCCCAAAACACGAGGTCATACGTCACAGACTAATTATGCATATTCATGAGTTTGCGCGGGCGCGCCTGCATATTGCATACATTACAGCGCGGCCGCCATTTTGAAATCGCATGGGGGATCGCATGGGGGACGATATTTGTGGAATCTGATGACTGAAATTCGTCTTGTGGCCAGATGGATGAAAATATTGAGACCAAAGAACGTTTTTTCGAAAAGGTATGAGTTGCTCTACGACTACGAACCTTAACTTTGGAAATTTGTGTCCTGGATGAAAAGATAATCGCGATCGAAAGATGTAGCAAAATCGCTACATCGGCGGCCAACAAAATTCAGTCTCTGTGGAAGCATCGGGCGTCTGGCCGTACTACAGAGCTTGCGATAGTACTGTACGGCCAGACGCAGTCGGGCTAGGCTAGTCCGAGTAACTTGGACCCAACTTATTGCCTTTTTTAACATTTGGACATGGTCTGGCGATAGTAAGGTCCAAGCTAATACCGCGAGCTGGACAACACCGTCATGACCGTCCCAAAAACCAACATTTTCCAACAAAAAACATCAGATTTCACCTTCAAAACGGCCTCCAAATTACTAGATATGCCACCTGGGGTACAAGTAGACATCGATAATTAAGATGGTTGTACTGAAATTTACTTACGATCCAGAAAAAAGTGAAATTTTCCGTTCATTTAGGAAAGCTCCACTCGCGATCTTGAACACGTTAAATTTCCGATCGTGTTTAATGTTTGAACGACGCGATTTCTTCTAGGCCTACATGCCCAGCGTACATTCGATGGTCCCCGTATCCCGAGTGCGATTCCGTAACCGAGCGCGCGCGAGGCATCGATTATGATAATGAGTAGACTGGATCACGTTTGTAAACACAGGTGCATTTCAAACGATAATAGGGAGTCGGGAACTAGCGCAGCTTTTATGGCGGGTACCAGTTCAAGCTGGTTCCCGATTCCCTTTTACAGTTCGAAATGCACATGTATGTGTTTACAAACGTGACTCATTATCATAATCGATGCATAATCGATACGGGGACCATCGAATGTACGCTGGGCATGAAGAAGAAATCGCGTCGTTCAAACATTAAAACACGATCGGAAATTTAACGTGTTCAAGATCGCGAGTGGAGCTCTCCTAAATGAACGGAAAATTTCACTTTTTTCTGGATCGTAAGTAAACTTCAGTACAACCATCTTAATTATCGATGTCTACTTGTACCTCAGGTGGCATATCTAGTAATTTAGAGGCCGTTTTGAAGGTGAAATCTGATGTTTTTTGTTGGTTTTTGGGACGGTGTTGTCCAGGTCGCAGTATGAAACGTTTCTCACTTAATCTCAGTCCCAGACATAGGGCCTAGGCCTATGCCAGATTCATGTCTTTTCAACATTTTTTTGCAAATGCAATGACTGACTTTCAGACCTTAGCCACTGTTACTGTTAGCCATGTTACTTGTTAGCCTTTTGAGATATATCGTCAGTCTCCCTAAAACGATGAGGTCCTATTTCGACGCACTCGCATTCAATTTGCGTTGGGCGCTCGGTTGGACAACGCGCGCGTGCGCGCGTTGAATGCAAGTGTTACCTTGAGGATACGTGTGACTGGAGGTGACTCGAGGATACGTGTAGGCATAGCCCTAGGGCCTAACCTGCTAACTTAAACTAGATGAAAAAGTGGCGTCAGGATGCACCAACTGACCAAGGTGTTTCACGGTAATATGCGCCATCTTGCAGATGCCGATGGGCAATGATGGGGCAATTTTACACGCGTTGCTGTGTACACGTCGTCAGTGGAAAACTTCGGCATGTTCGGCGCTTCCAAGACCAAGTCATCATGCGGTCATTCCAAAATGCGCCCACAACGCAACGCGTGTTCTTTTTGCCCCGTGAACATGATGGTGCAGCATATTTATGTGAAACCCTTATTCTTTTTCCAACATTATTTCCGAACAGATTTTTGACATCAGGAAAAAAATTTAGGCCAATGACTGATCTGTAGCCTAACGTCATTTGAGACATGGCTTTTCAAATAATTAACCCGGCCTGAACCACCCAACCATTTGCCACCAAAAACGTCAGATTTCACCCTCAAATTTTCAAAAGCCACAGAATTTTACGCCACCTGAGAATTGAGATAAAAGTAACAGAAAAAAATGTTGCAACCTGATGCTACTTTTGTCTTCATGTATCATCTCAATGAAGGTCAGTCATTGCAAAAATGATGATAAGACATGAATCTGGTACTGAGAAACATTTCCAATTTTGTTAGGAAATACTTAAAAAAATTGTCTTGACTCTCCATAGACTTTGTACACAACCGCTGAAGTGGCGTCAGGTTGCAACATTTTTTCCCAAGTAACTTTAACCCTAACCCCCTAGGCTCTTGCACTAGAAAGTATACCAAACCTAACAAATTTCAACAGCTGCATACAGGTCTGTAAGCACTGGTACCAAAACTGCCAAACTCCAACAGGCCTTGTACGGGGAACACTACTAAACCTGCCAAACTCCAACTGTTGGAGTTTGATTGACTTGGTATGGATGGGCCTATGCATTGTCGAGTGATTGGATAGGGATGGTACCAAACCTAACAAAATAAAGCAATATGTACATGCACATTTGACCACAAGCTGTGCTGAGGACCGTGGGTGAGCATACCCACGAAGAAATGCCACTGAACTCCAACGTGTTCACAAATCTCATGCCCTTCTGCCCCGAACCTCACAAAATTCAACAGGGTCTCCCTGGGCCTTTGGTACCCAGTCAATCAAAGTCCAACACCAACTGGCCAGTGTTCGGTACCAACCCTGCCAAAATCAAGCAAAACCCGCTGTTGGAGCTTGATGGGCTCAGGGTTGTTAGGGTTAAAGAAGATTGAGGTACCAAGCCGAGTGAAGAGATCTTAGCAAGAATTGTTTCCCCCATTGTCGGAGGTGTTGTTGGTTCCAACAGCGCATACAGGCCTAGTGAATGAGCGAATTGAGCTGATATGCTGTGGTCGCGCTTGTGTCGTTCGTCAATTTAACCCCCTGGCCGTGTCCAATGAAATAAGTCCACTTTCTTAATTAACAATCAGTACAAACATTCTTAAATTGGCGTTGATGCCTTGTTTTTTTCATTGACAGACGGAAGAAGCACCTCACAGTCCTGAAATCCACTTTGAGCCGATTGTCAGACTAGAGAGCGTCGAGACAAAAACATTGGAAGAAGATGAAGAGGAAATTTTTAAAATGTGAGAAAATTTTTATGAATAGAAAAGTGTCATCTATTGTTACCAAACAGTGTACTGTATTGCTGCCCTTATTTAAAAGATGTCACAAGACTTAAGTTGCATTTAGCCCAACAGTAACCAGCCAAAATATTATCAAAAAGCTTACAGAATGTACTTGAATTAAAGATACAAGTACTGGTACTAAATTATTCTGTCTGGCTTGCTGTCATTTAGAAGAAATCAAGAAATGTCTATGTGATTTACAACGATCAATTGACTGACATTTGGAAGTAGAAATTGCTATTTCGGACAACAGCAACGCTCTGTAAAAGGCTTTGGGTTTTGGATGCTTTTGCTCCTCTAGCGCACAAAAAGATCTGCCAGAATTATTTTCATGTCCCAAATAGATCAAAATTTGAAAACAAATTTTTCCATAACCAAATTTTTTTGGATTGGTTATTTAAAGAGAATATACAACATTTGCAGACATCAAATAACAAAACTACCAAATAATTATGAAATACCTTACTGGACTGTTAGTGAATGACAGTCTAAAGCATTCTGTAAAATCATGGCACCTGGTGTGCTGACATTTTCAAGAAAGTGGTATTTTGGTATCAATTTCCAACGCTGGTCGGCCGATGGGCATTAGGAAAAAAACTGGCTTTTTTTAAATACTGCCCCCAATTTACCATATTTAGTTAGTCCGCTTTTGTTTGCAATCGATTACACAGCCATGAAAGGGTACAAGCCAGCTAGACTGGTTTCCTGACCTTTATAATTCCCTAACATCTATAAATTGCTCTGTTTCATCTTAAGTGGGGTCAGAGAACCAGACTACAAGAGCCTGATTGTTTTCTTGGTTTTTCCAGCATCTACGAACAAAAAAGTTCAAACAAGTCAGTGTAACAATATTTGCTATCAAATACCAACCCCAAAATCAAAATGTATGTTCCCTTTAAAAGTCAGTATTTCTGTATTGCCAAAAAAATAGAAATTAAAAAAAAAAATCAATTTTGGAGGTGAGACTCAACAATATAGAGAGAGCAACTTAATGTTTATCCTCTAGATGTTTATTTTTTTTGGGCAAACATTTGGGTTTGTTTCAGGAGGAGTAAGCTGTTCCGATACGACACCAGCAGTGACCCACCAGAGTGGAAGGAACGGGGTGTAGGCGATGTGAAAATCCTCAAACACAAAGGAGCTCAGCCCAGGGCAAGGATTCTGATGCGGAGAGACAAGACGCTCAAGATATGTGCTAATCATTTTAGTAAGTCCAAGAAATGCATCAAGCATTTGTTACAAAGTACGATGAATGCAGTAATTTGTATTTTCTGTAATGGACTTTGTGTACAAGTATCCTTGTTTGTTGTTGAGAAAGCGTTGGAAGAGACTCAAATGGTGGCCTGGGCGAGTAGTGAATTTTTCTACTTGAGTACTCGCAAAGACATTACTCACGAGTAGTCGAGTACTCTTGAGTAGTTAACTGAATTCCCACAAAAGCAGAAAAATGACATACACGTTAGTATGATGGGAAGTAACTACAAGCAAATAGGCCGGAAGTCGCACTACGTTCTTCAGCACTAAGTTATCCTTACTGTGCGATGTTTTGTATCATTTTTTTAAAAATTTGTTGATGGAATCTTAGGGAGAGGTTGAGGGAGTGGTTCCCTGTATGCAGGGGACGTATTAAGCCGTGAACCCTGAACCCTAAATTGCTAATCGCGAGTGGAGTACCTTCTTCTACTCGCGCCAGGACGAGTACTCGAGTAGATGAAAAACCACCAGTAGAACAACGAGTACTCGCAAGTACTCGAGTAATTGCTGCTGAATGTGCTGATGCTGCAAATATGAGTCATGTTTTGAGCTGCAAATATGATCCATGTTTGAGCACAATCTGAACACAATTAACCTTACCCGCCTAGGCCCTTTTGGCTAGGATGCATCCTCAACCCTCCAAAATCCTCCAGCTGCCACCATGTAAAAATTGGATACTGCCTCAATCGTCCAAACTCATCCATTATTCATTGACCACTGGCTCCTTCCTTCAAAATCTTTAAACAGTCTGTGTAATACATTGAAACAGTGTGGATGATGTCCAGAAGCAGTGCGGATGATACTTGGTATAATATAGGCCTCAATTATGAATGGTGAAGGACCGTGACACAATGCATCCTTCAAAATCAACTGACACATTTTTGCCAATCAGTCTCAACATAGAGGATTTTGCAGGACTGAGGCTATATGGCAAAAAGTGTGAGGCTGATTTCGGAGGATGCACTGTGTCAAGGTCTTAGGCCGGACCTTGTATTGTTTATGCTCAGGCGTGCATACATTTATTTAGACCTATATTATACTTGAAATCCTCCGCACTACTCCAGGATGTCACTGGCTGTGCCTCAACATATTGACAGTGATTGCTGGGGGATTTTGCAGGATTGAGGCAGTGGTCAACCTTCCAAGGACCACATTCAAGAAATAACTGAGGATTTTGCAGGATGGAGGCTGTATGCAATTTTTACATGGAGGCAGTTGGAGGATTTTGGAGGATTGAGGTTACAGCCAAGCAAAAATGCTAGGATTTTGCAGGATTGAGGCTGTATGCTATTTTTACATGGAGGCAGTTGGAGGATTTTGGAGAATTGAGGTTACAGCCAAGCAAAAATGCTAGGATTTTGTAGGATTGAGGCTGTATGCCATTTTTACATGGAGGCAGTTGGAGGATTTTGGAGGATTGAGGTTACAGTCAAGCAAAAATGCTAGGATTTTGCAGGATTGAGGCTATATGCTATTTTTACATGGAGGCAGTTGGAGGATTTTAGAGGATTGAGGATGCAGCTTAGCAAAAATGCCTAGGGAGTTAGGGTCAACACAACTTTGCTGTGAAGGTTCTTAATATGTTTACTTCTGTGAAAGTTTGTGTTGTATGACATTTGTTTTGGGAATGATTTTGATTGATTGCAGTTACACCCTTCATGAAGTTACAACCCAACTGTGGCAGTGAGCGTGCCTGGGTGTGGTCAACTCCAGCAGACTTCGCTGATGAAGAGGCTAAAGGGGAAACATTAGCAATACGCTTTGCAAATGTTGAGAGTAAGTATACACCCTTTGTCTGCCAATAATTTGATGTTTACATTGAGCGATTCCACCTTATGCAGTGTCCGTGACAAGAGTTTTTAAGAGTTTAGTGATTATTCCTGAAAATGTATTTTTCAAATCTTATACATCCATCATCTAGTAATGGTTGAAGAGATTACAGACTTAAGAGTTTTGGGTTCTTTGTCAGAATCATTGATTAGATACGGTTAATTGGTTCAGTTATTTGGTTATTGGTTCAGATAATACACTTAATTTCATAACGCTGGAATTCGGGTGATTCACAATGCAGTGCGCCAGCAAGAGTTTGCCATGGAGAGTCCATTGTTCAAGTTTACGGTCGACAAAACATGGTCCATTTGAATGAGTGTCAGTAGACAACTTGAGCTAATTTGTTATAGATTTGGGCATAGCGTTCTGCCGCCTTACAAAAACCACCATATTGATAAAAAGAAAAAAAACAAAAGGGTAAAGTGATACCCGAATCATACGCTTACGAAACTACTGACCGGAAAACAAACAATTTCAAATGTCCTGCACTGCGAATTTGTTGACTATCTCCCACAATGCACTGGGGAAAAACCTCTCCGTGGCAAACTCTTGGTGGCGCACTGCATTGTGAATCGCCCGAATTGTACATACCAATGCCTCAAGTTGCTTCACAATTATTACCCCTGTTCATCACGCCATGATATCAGTTTTCTGCAGCAGCTCGAGATCAGCGCATTCTGGTCTCTACCTTCACAGGTACTCATTTATACTCCTGGGTGGAGAGAAGCAGTTACAGTAAAGTGGCTTGCCGAAGAACATAAGCACCATGTCCCCCATCAGGGTTTGAACTTGTGTACTATCGCACATGGGTTCGACACTGTAAACAGTGGACTATTGTGCTTAAACCACTGACTTCCAATTCTAGTCATATTTAAAAACTTTGCATACTTGCAGTTACACCGTTTATGAAGTTATAACCTAACCATGGGAGTGAGTGTACTTTTTGTTGACAAAAGTGTGATACTTTTTTTTCTGATTTTAGATGCGCAAAAGTTCAAGGACAAGTTTGAGGAATGCCAACGAATGATTTCAGAGCAAGGTAAGTTTTCTTGAAAACACTGAAGCATCAAAACGATTGCCATCATTTGGAAACTCATCTAGATGACATCAGGCATTTGTAAAATCCACTTTTGTTTTTATTTTTCTTGAGAGCCATGGAAAAATATTTTATCCGGGTGTATTCCATGCCACGCATGTATCACAGCTTTGCTAGTGACTTTCTTTGGATTAGCTGTTCTGATGACACTGCTGCGCATGCGTCTAATTTGCATATTAGATCACGCCCCATTGCATTGCAAAATTCGCGGCTGTATGGTTCAGTTGTAAGTTTCATCTTGAAGTCTGTGATTTCATGTACACCGAGTGACAAAATTCAAAACAAGGTTCAAATCACTCTGTCTTATTGACTTTGGGACAGTGCCATGTAGATTGTCACTAGAAGTAATAGTCATGATTGTTTTTGCATAGTTTCACAACATATTTTGTTGGCGTAAAGGTTGCAAATGTGACTTGTCGCTGTGCAAATGTGACTCGTCGGAATTGATTGGAACGTGAAAATTATTTTTGTATTCATGACAAAGACTGTTCGTTGTGCACGGGCGTGCAAGCACAGTTTTCGTTTTCTTTACTCAAGGTGCCGTAACCCGTCTTAACGCGTTACCTGCCGTGGTTTGTACCACTTGGTACCATTTTGCTATTTACGATACATTTTTTCTTTATTTCAGAGAAAAAAGACAACGAGAAGCCAGAGTCCACCGATAAACCAGCTGAAGAAAACGGGGAGAAACCAGCTGAAGAGAACGAGGAGAAACCACCAGCGGAAACGTCCGAGGAGAAATCGGCCGATGAAATCGCTGAGAAGCTGGGCGAGATGACGGTGAAGGAGGGGGAACCGGCCGAGGGCGGGGACAGGGAGACAACAAAGGAGGCGGAAGACAACAAAAAGACGGAAGACAAAACAGAGGTGCAGCAGGATGCAAAGGACAGTAAAGTGAAATCTGAGAATGAACAATCGGATGCCAAGAAGGATTGATGCTGATCTCCTGCCACCCTGTTTTTGTGATGTTCTGTTGAGGGAGTCGTCGGGGTGGGGATGGGGGGTTGGTAAAGAGTGACTCCTAACCTTACTCTTTTCATCTTTTCCTGATGAGTTCTCCTAAGATTCCTTAATGTTAGGCTCATTTGAAGCAAATGAACAAGTTGCACATGACAGTTTATTAAACATCAACAAGTAGAACAGCCGTCCTGAAAACTGCCGTCGATTTTGGGTTGGATCTTCCACGAAATTACCAGCCGTGATGAAATTACCAGCTGTGAGAATGAGAATTAGTACGAATCTAACCAGTCTTCATATAACCCAAGTCAGTGGTGTGAGTCCGATTATCACAAAATGAGATGTATTTCTGGATTTTACAGGACAAAAGCTTTCCAATGGTATGATAATATAACATACATGTAACTCTTGACGGGCGTTTGGAGGACAGTAAAATGAAGTCAATCTGGAGTCTTTTGGTCTTTGTTTTTTTCCGAAAATGGAGCTAAGCAACAAATAAATTTCATAAGAAGTAAGGTCGGTAGATTTCTAACAAAACTAATGAAAAAGAGGAATGGTACAGATGGTCTTATAGAAAAGGTTTCAACAAGAAAAACAAATAAACTTCACTTTTCAATGTCGGCTAGGTCCGAATATAATGCGAATGGAAAGTTTGTGACTTAAAGCTCATTACATGAAGACAGGTCTCATGTTGTAGCCATTGGGTCATGTACGATGTGGAAAAGTTGCAGGGACTAATGTCAAAACTTTGTAAGGTGCGTAATTGTTGATATATGTAGATTTATCAAAAACAACTACATGTACATTGTAAAATTCACTCACTGGCTGAGCAGGTCAAACCACGTGAATGTTTAAAACAGCACATTCAAAGTAATGTTAACATGTTTGAGGTCATGAATGTCATTTCTACATTTAGTTTGTTCGTACATCACAATTGTGACCTCGCATTCTAATATATAACTGTGCATGTATGTATACATGAATGTTTCAGTTAATGGGAGCTGGGTTTTGATTTGCTAATAGTAATGATTCAGGCCAATCACAGTTTGTGAATGAAGAAGTGTAGGATTGCACATGGCATTTGCAGATATATTCCATAAACACCCCTCGTTACAAATATTGTTGAAATGACTCTTGCGAATCAGCATTTGTGGCGTTTGACTGTATCAAAAGTTGGCTGGAATATTTTGCCTTTTTACAAAGTTTTCAGCAAAAGAAAATCCTGATGCGAAGGGGTTAAAAGCACTCGTGTGTTTATTTTGTACATGGCAAGGTTTTCTAGTCAATTTAAATGTTGCCTGTCTTAAAGGGAGTATACAACATTTGCTTTTGCTGCAAGTTTCAGAAATAAATGGATTTGGAGGAATAGTATGTTATAGCAAATATTGTTAAATTGACTTGCTTCACGTTTTGGGTTCGGAGATGCTGGGAAATCCAAGAAAACCAACCATGTTCTTGTAGTCTGGTTCCCTGACCCCACTTAAGATTAAACGGAGTAATTTATAGACTTTGGGGAATTGTTAGGTCAGAGAATCAGTCCAGCAGGCTTGTACCATTCACAGGTGTGTAAACAATTGCAAAGAAAATGTGGAATAACTAAATATGAAAAATTAGGTTTTCTCCAGCGTTGGAAAAATACAAGTTTTCTTGAAAATGTCAGCACACCAGGAGCCAAGATTTTACAGGATGCTTTGGACTGTCAAATTTCCCTAACAATCCAGTAAGATAATTTGTGATAATTTGATCATTTCGTTTTGTGATGTTTGCAAATGTTGTATCTTCCCTCTAATCTGAAGTAAAAATAACCCAAAAGTGGCAAATCCTAATGTATTAATGAAAGCAATGTTCATTTCTGTAGTGCACTCAAGTTCGAAACCAAAATCAGTTTTTAATCCATATGAAATTTACCTTTCATAAACTGAGCTACATGTACGTGTATATGCAATGTTGATGTCCTTTAGTTTTAACTTCAATTTCAGACCTTACATAACACTCTCCTAATCTTTCATTCCTCAGAAATGGATGCATGAAATGTCTGCTGTTGGTATTTTTTTTTTATTTGGGGGGGGGGGGGTGGTATTGACAGCGGAAGAATTGTTTATTTTTTGTATGGATGAAATATAGGCATTTTGAGTGTACAGTAATTAATTTAATAATTGCTTTTTGTTGCTGCCACGAGATTGTACAGTGTATGGTAATACTGTTCAGGTATAGTGTGTGCTTTCACTCAAAATGTCAGTTTAGATTCAACGGGGTTATCCAAATATTTCAAAAATATTAAATGCCTTGTTTAATGTACATTGTGTGTGTCTTGGACAAAAGTGGATTATTAAAATTCGGCTAAAATTATTAAGTGTTCTGTACTTCATATATATTAATAATTCAAGCACCAAATAAAAACTCGCCAAACACAGCTAGGTAGAACATTTTCATCTAAACAGTTTTATTTACACATCCTTGACCTAAAACACATTCAATTTAAAACAATCTTAAAGTCATCTTATAAGATCGTTTGCATTTATCCCAAAAGTAACCTACCAAATTATTATCAAGCTTTTATACTTGGATTAAAGATCGTACTGGTACTAAACATTCCGTGAAAGTATTCCGTTTGGCTTTGCTGTCATTTAGAAGAAATCCAGAAATGTAGGTGATTTCCAACCAGTCTATTGACTGAAAGAATATAATTAATAATAATGGCAAAAAATTGTGTTTCGTGAGCAAAAAGATGCATGGATTTTCACAGTTTCTCGAAAAGTGTAATACATGTACATATGTCCACTGGCACTGAGCTGAAACTTCAACAGGTTAAGTTTTGAAAATTCTTTGTTGGATTTTGAGTGCTTTTACTATTGGAAAAAAACAAATTGCATAAAAAGCAAATGTTCCTATATGCCTTAAATGACTTAATAATAGTGCCTGTTTGTCATCCCAGAATTTTTTCCTCCTAAAATTCAAGAATTGAAGACCAGCCTAGATGCAACCAACATTTAAAAGTTTAAGAAATTGACATGGTCGAAGTACATGTTGTAGTCAATGAACATTTTATCTTACTGAAAGTAATCAAAATGTTTCAAACAACTGCAAACACTTACCCAGAAGGAATTGGATAAGATTATTGGATGTGAAGCCAGTTTTGGAAAGCTAACTGAATTTTGTCCTCAAGTGTTGCCATAGAAAGTGTGTGAACATACCAGCAAAACCAAACTAAATCTGCAGTGACACTGATAACGTAGCACACCAGCAGATATAAGATTTGATAGTCAAGGTTACGACACTGAACCTGTGTCTTGCTAGCTACTGATGGGAATGAAAAATCAACAAATATTGATAACATTCACTGCAATCATCAATACATGTACATGTATAATTGTGTTAAGTACAGCACCATGAAAAAAGGGGTTTTAAACAACGAAGACCGAGTTTTGAGGAAGAATGAGGACAAACAGGGCCCACTTTGCTGACTTCATATAAAAACGGGTACATGTGCATAGGGGAGTGTGGCCTAGTGGTTGATTCATGGATCATGATCAGAGGGTCAGGGGTTCGAATCTAGCTGCTGGTCATATGTTGTGTCCTTGGGCAAGCCACTTCACCCCCACTTGCCTCTCTCCACCCAGCAGTATAAATGGGTACCGGCATTAGCTGGGGAGTAAGCTGCGATGGACTGGCATCCCGTCCAGGGGGAACAGAAATATTCTCAGTCAAGGAAACTGGAGATAAACGCTGGCCTGATGCATGGGCCATAAAGGCTCATAGTCTTCATATGTACTTACTTTACATGTGCATAGTGTCTGTAAGGAACCATGGCAATTTCAAAAGATTAGTGGCGTGCATCGGAACTGGGTACGCAAGTTCCCGAACGCTGATGTCAGGAACCGGTTCCAGATTATGGGATCGGTTATTCGTAACCAACTTTACTAGTTACTTAGTAACTTCTCAGACAATGAAAAAGAAATATCTTGAGGCGATTGTGGATAATTTTCAAAATGAAAACCTTGCTAGATCGGAAAACCAAAAACAGAATGCGCGAGCCGACAGATGCCACTTACAAAAGTTGCAGTTTACACTGTAAAGCTGTAAAGCCACCAGACAACTTCCAGGATTTGAATTTAGGGGATGGGTTTCTTTTACCGGTACCGTGTTTTGCTTCAGTAGGATGCCCAGTTCCAGTACGGCCCGTCAATGCACACTACTACAAGGAACAGAAATTGGCTATTTAAAAACAGAAAATATTGGCTTAGCAAAACCACGTTACCAGCCAAGATGTCCTGCGATGCATACTACTTGTTGCTGGTACCCAGCTAAACCACATAACATTGCTAAGCGGCTTTTTCTGCTTTATAATAGCAACTTCCTGAAAATGGGTCCTGTTCTTTTGGGGAAATTCAGACACCTTGAAGACAGCTTTGAGGCCAAGAAAGAAATACTGTGCCAATACATCTTGAAGTATGGTACCCGTCAGTCTAACCCCTAACTAGCGATATAAATGATCCGCCTGTATATTGCCAGCTATCTCCGCCTCCCATTTGTCACCGTTGTTCAGCAGTTTCTCTTTGTTATACAGCAATTCCTCGCGTGTTTCGGTTGAAAACTCGAAGTTGGGGCCCTGATAAAAACAAAAGCAAAAGAGGAATGTTCTCAGAAAAAAATATGACCATGACAATATTTGCATCAAATTCAATTTTGGATTAACAACTTTTTTTCTCGCAACAGTTCAAAATGTTTAATTAAAAGTTTTTCATATTTGAATAAGATATTAAAACAAAGAAATCTGCTCACATTTATTTATGAAATAATTACTTTTCAAATTTAGACTGATATACAGTCTAACAAAAATTCAGGTGTGTCTTTTGGTTCGTTAAAAGGTGCCAAATGCTCAAGCAACCATACTATTGCCTTTTTCAGAGGGTTGCAGATGTCCACACACAAAAAGGAGATTTCGTTAAATAAATGCAAAAACTTAAACTTTGGTAGGTAAGATTTTTTTTAATTTGTCAAAGAGCACAGGGAGATCCAATTTAATTATTGTTAGAGCCACCTTTATACAATTGACTCTTGTTACAGGCATGCAACTGGGAATTTTGAACAAACGAGGACATTCCAAAACACACGAGACTTTGTACAGTGTTTTTCAATTTGTAAATGCAGTCATGAGAATTAAAAATTGAGGAAATCAGCGGATCCGAGGAAAAGTTGCATGCCTGTTGTTAATACAAACTCGACTTCAACGAAGTTCTGGTTATATGTGCATAAATTCTCAGTCCTGATTGTGCATATGGGTACGCTGAATGGGACCAACGCTCCACTTAAAACAAAGTTTGGATATAACAAACATTTTGACGAGGTCCAGCTGAGTTTGTATTAACAGGTACCGAGTGTACACCCACCTCAACGATAGCGTCCACCGGACAAGCTTCCTGGCAGAACCCACAATAGATACATTTTGTCATGTCGATGTCGTAACGAGTGGTGCGTCGACTGCCGTCAGCTCGCGCCTCAGCTTCAATAGTTATTGCCTGGATTCAGGACAAAGTCAACAAGAAATAGAATGAGACTTGAAGGTTTGAATGGTGAAGAGATCAACAAGTGAGAGGTTTGTGGTAACACCATGTGGTTTTGTGAGTATGTGTGGTTCTGAAGAGAACCTGTTGGATTAACTCGACGTTTCGAGCAGTATGCTCTGTTCGTCATCAGGTGAATGCCGGAATAGAAGGCATTTAGATACATTGTACAAATAACATATCAATGGAAAGCTGATGAACCAGCCTTTAAGATGGAACCACTGCAACAGTACTCAAATGCATAACTTTCCCATACTTGCCATTATTCTCGGACTACTTTTGTTTTTTATACACCCTGCATACATCACAGTGACTGTTTACTAAATTTTGAGTCGGTACGTTCGTTTGCTTAGGAGCTCCAAGAAACTGGAATCGTAAGCCGCGATTTTCAAAGCCTTGTTCGTCTGGTTTCAGGATTCATCTCAAGATCAACTTGAAGGTCATTCATGTGCAAAGCAAGTATGTGAATTATCCATACACAGCTCTCATATTATGATTTCAAGTGCCTTTTACAGAAAATTGACCTATACTGAGTCCAAGTATCAAGTGTTGGAGTCCAGCCCAACACAAGTCAATCACAGATCTAGTTAGAAGTAAATCATGAGGCAATTCACAAGTCCGGTCTCAAGTAAATCATAAGTAAATTCATTACCTCAGTCACAATCTAATCATAAGTCAATTCATAAGTCCAGTCACAAGTAAACCAAGGGTTGAACATAAATTAATGCTTTGTCACAGTTCATTTAATACAGGGTGGGTCAAAAAAAAAGCGAAACCCAAATGTCAAGACTTATGTTTTAGTGAAGTTCTGCATGTTGAACTTCCAAAATCTAGGATATGAAAGCCCAATTCATAAGCTTTTTTTTAGTACAAGAATCATTCAAATCACTCAAGTACTTTTGAAGTTACGGAATTTTAAACACAACCACCGTTTTAAAGTTCTGTCCACGGATTACAAAAAAAAGGTGTGCGTTCTTTCAGCAAAACGAAACAATTCACACACATACCTATGTGATTTGTTTTCGTTTTGCTGAAAGAACACTTACCTTTCTGTGATCCGTGGACAGAACTTTAAAACAGTGGTTGTGTTTAAAATTCTGTATCTTCAAATGTACTTGTGTGATTTAAAATGATTCTGTACTAAAAGAAAGCTTATGAATTGGGCTTTCATATCCTAGATTTTGGAAGTGCTACATGCAGAACTTCACTAAAACAGAAGTCCCGACATTTGGGTTTCGTTTTTTTTTTACTCACCCTGTATAGCTTGTGAATCGACTGGGAACTGGATGACTTATGAGGACATGTGATGGGATGAACCACAACTCTGTCATATAAAGGGCCAAACAGTCTGAGCTAACACCGCGGTTAAAGAAACACCAATGGTTGCAGAAATACCTCTTTGAACTAAACTCTGGATAATCTCAAACACAACTTGTCCTGAAAATCTGTCCTCCAGCATAATTTCCTTACCTGTGCAGGACAGATGGCCTCACACAGCTTGCAGGCGATGCATCTTTCTTCACCGGAGGGGTAACGTCTCAAGGCGTGCTCCCCCCGGAACCTGGGACTCAACGGACCCTTCTCAAATGGGTAGTTGATGGTGGCTGGCTCCCTGAACAGATAACTCATTGTCATGCCGAGACCTGAGAAAAAATAGGACAAATAATTTTGTTCTTTCTTGTTTAACAATAAACACAAAAAAAGGTTTCATCTACTTATGCAAGGGATACAAAAAGCACTGAACTCTGAGACTGCTTTTTTGCATAAGGTTTATGACAGCAGAAATGTACTTTACTTCATTTATCATTTTCCGAGTTCCTTTTTGAACATTGAAGTTTGTTGATAAATCAGACTCTAAAAAAAAACCTGAAGAAAAACTAAGAGATTCAAGAACAAACATTTCTGAATGTAAAATGAATATTTTTAGTGTGTCCACTAATTTATTTGTGTCCAATAATTTGTTTGCAGTCTGAACAGTCACAGACAGTCGAAATCAATCCTTTTCCCCTGCTATGCCCTATACACAGACTAGTCAACAACAGTCAGATAACATTTCTATTTGGGCACTGTGACTAGTAAAATTCCATCAGCAGACAAAAGCAGATGATGGGTACAGCTGGTTCATCACCTACAGTCAAGACAAAGCTGTATCAAATTACATAAACAGCCACAGCCAGTCAATCTGCTTTATGTAACAGGGAGCTCTTTACTGTTAAAAACAGTCACTTTTTTATTTTGACAGCTGGGATGGCTTTATTGAATTTACCAGCAAGAGATGGAGGGTTAAATATGATCATTAATAAGGGAATAACAGTGTGAGGAGCCGGTCTTCACTGCATGATAATGACCGGGTGTGGGGGTGACCGCTGTTAATGGACCGAGACGAAGTCGAGGTCCATTAACAGCGGTCAAAACTTCCTTACGCGCGCGCACGCAACGCATCCCTAGCAACTGTGTTGTGTACGCGCGCGTCAGTCTCACGCGATGGGAGTTGAGCGCATGTGCAGTGCTCTATTGTTACAAGCTACCGCAGGACTGTTACTATATTTTGACCAATCATTGGCTTGCATGGGGCTGAGCGGGGCTGGATCTATGCTGGTTCAGGGGCCATTTATTCGCTTGATCTTTGAAGCCAGTCCATTATCACCGTTAATGCCCGGCCACGTGATCGAGTCTCGACCAATCAGAAACCATCAACTCTCCAAGGTATTTATTAATACCTCTTAAACAGATGTTTGTGTCCACTATCTGTTTCTGGAGGAACTGAAATCGGTTCCTGACAAAAGTGGAGCCACGATTCAGATTCCAAAGTTTGGAATGGATTCTATTTGATTCCAATCAGGAGTGGCCCCCCCCCCCCAACCTAAAGGATATATGTTGCTACCTCTGACAAGTTCACCAAAGAAAAGTCGTGTTGCCGCCCTGTCTGTGATCTCTCTCATGCTGTCTCCTGGTTCCAAATTGTTGACATATTCTGAAAAACAAGACCAACAAACAAAAGGAACCCTCAAAAATTGATGACTCGGTCGTTTGGCTTAGCATTAATCAAGGTGTCTAGCTTAATTAATAGCTTAAAGGTCACGTCTTTGCAAACATTAAAAAACAAAACTACTAAATAATTATGAAATATCTTACTGGGCTGTAAGTAAAGAATAGTCACAAGCATCCTGTGAAATCCTGGAATGCTGTCATTTTCAAGAAAAGTAGAATTTCATATTTCCAATGGTTGGCCAACCACCATTGGAAAAAACTGGGTTTTTTTTCAAATACTGCCCCCAATTGACCAAATTGAGTTAGTCCATGTTTTATTTGCCAATGGTTACATATTTGTGAATGGGCACACACTGGCTAGTCTGGCCCCCTTCCTGACAATTCCCGATGTCTGAAGCATCAGGTTAGGGAACCAGACAACAAGAGCAGTTTTGTTTTGTTTTGGGTTTTTTTTCCGGCATCCATGAACACAAAACTTTAAACAGTGCTGTGGAGTGATATTTGCTGTAAAATACTAATTCCCAAATCCACCCTTTTCTGAAATATACAGGAAAAATACACTATCCCTTTATTTTAATCATAATTTTGTCAGGAGCAGTCAAAATTGTTTTGCATGAAGGATTTTTTTTTCTTCGGGGAAAGGGGTGGGGCAGATGCACATTTATTTGGGGGTTTTGCCTAATAATATGCCGGGGAAGAGCAAAACCCATGTGATATACCAGCCAATTGACCCCAGAAAAATTGGCTTGGCAGTTAAGACGTCTGCACTACTAAGCAGGAGGTCATGGGTTCGAGTCCCACCTGAGCAAGCTTGTGAATTTGTTTTCGCAAGCTGTCGTACTACGCCTAGTAAACTGAGGACCTAATGCGGAGCAAAGTGACTTACTGTAGTAGTTTCGTGACGGTGTGGCGGTGACCGCCTTCAATGAAGACATCAACAAGGCCACATGACCTGTGAGACAAAACACAACCAAACATGAGAAATGACACACACATGATTTATCACATAGTGGCTACCGGATTTTTAACTGCTATCATTACAGCATTACAAAAATGCCATTATTGCGAGTCACTATATAACTGTACTTCCAACCACAGTGCTTTGGTAGCTAGCTCAATTGGTTAAACATTTGACTACCGTGCCAAAGGCCAAAGGATCAACATGATCAGATGATCGAATATGTGCTGTTACTTGTAAGGACATTTTTTTTTTGTACAGTTCCCTTTATTTGTATCTCTTTAATCATGTCCTACTTTTTACTGAAGAAGGCCTTGATTTATTTTTTTTGGAGTGGCTATCATTACGACAGCTATATTAATCATAATGTGAATAAAGACTTATAAGTTATATTAACTTTAGCATGTTTAGCCTGCAAAATTTACTGTGATAGGCCTACAGGACAGTCATGACAGTCATCTGCAAAAGTAAGTTTAGAAAAGAACTCGAAAAAAATAGAGGTGTCCTAAAGATAAGGATTTCCAAAATTTCCATCTTCTTTTTTAACTAAAAACAAAATCGCAAAATGTTGATTCAGTTTAATACGAACTTTACCACGTCCATCATGTCCATGACGTCCCCATCCCATAGACTTGTGTGCATTTTATCTGCCGTGTTCATGGTGTTTATCCCCCCCCAAAAAATCGTCGAATCTTGCTTTGCACCAGACTATTTTAGGAATACCGAACTGGCTTAGTCCTCATGTAGAAAGTAAATTAACAAATGAGTCTCAAAACAACCCAAGCAAAGCACACGGATCTTCAGTTAGGCCTACCTGGTTTAGTCAAGCTTGTTCCGATGTGAAGACTCCTTCCGAACATCGCCATTTTGTTACCTGGATGCGATGGGTGTTGCACGGCAGATTGACCCCTTCGAATAATTCCCCCATATATTGCACAGCGCCCCCTATCGATGGACAACCTCAGTGCCACGGACGCGTCGGCCGGGTACACACAACAGCTGTGCACAAGCCTCAGGTGGCAGACCAGTAAATAAACTTTCATAGACCGCAAAGTGGTAAATGCTCCCACTTTAGAAATTCGGGAAAAATACTCACAACTCTCAAAGGTGTCCGAGACACACATCAAATTAAAGCTTATTTCATCATCTTTCATTTTCTTTTCAATTTTCTTTCTTTTTTGGGAGGGGGGGGGGTCAACTGATGACTTTTAGGAGAAATTTCCATCTGAAGATGATCACCCCTAAAAATAGTCCTGAAGCCCATAGGCCATTTTGAAAAACGATGCCTACACTCCATTGCAAAATAAAGCGCTTTTAGGGTCCAAAGTACATCCAAATTACACAGAACTGCAAGCTCCCAGTCCTGTGCAAGGCTTCCACCCATATTTTTTTTTAAAAACCCTCAAGTTCATGGCCCACAGCATGCTCAAATACTGAAGATTTTCGCCGACCAAAATCATCATTTGTACGCTCTTCAGTTTTCTTTTCTTAAATTACATTTTTGTGGCCCTTGCATCTTAGGGTTTGTAGAAAGTAGGCAAGGGTCCAGACTTCGAACTTAAATTGCTGAGAAAATGAGAGGATGAAATTGAACTTTGAAGTCGCTCTATTTTGCATGAAGTGGATAGATCATTTTCAAAATGACGATGAACTTCAGGAATGCTTTTAGAGGTTTTCAAACACCCAGTCTGGCTTCGTCACTTTACTTCTGAGGACCTTTATTGCTCCTTGCTTTTATTTCTATTGTTTGTACAAACTTTTTCTTGACCTGCACGTCCCATAAGGTTTGTACACAATTACCTTCTGAGGACTTGAGCTCAGGTCCTCGGGTTATTGTTATTGCAGGTAAACCGGACCCTTTGTTTCAAGTCTTCTAAAGGATAACCAGGTATACAATCTGCCTTTTAAGGCTCCGTGCACAAGTACCCCCTCATCGGCAACAAACGGGGAGTATGGGGCAATGGGGGAGTCCACGCGGACGAGATTCAAACGCATCACTGACGACCTGACGCTCACGCGAAGACACGCACGTTTGTTTTACATACCTAGTGTGGACATTCCTTTGTTTTCGTGTAGTTAAGAAAAACCTGTGAAAAAAACTAATTTTACTCAAACTGTGAAAACACTTTCAACCCAATTTTTTTCTATGATTCCTTTTAAGTGTTTCTCCGAGCTTCATTTTGCCACAGATAAACCTAACTCAAAAATGCCTCTAAACCTGTTTTACAGAGAGGGGAAAACCTTGTGTGGACGTGGGCACGTCCACCACGTCGCTGCTACCTGGTTTATATGGACATCTTTTGTTTGGAAGTCCACACAGTGAATGTAATGCTTGTCCACCGTTGTTTTACCCGTTATCTCATGTAGCCCACTTTTCCAAGTCCTCAGACGTGAAGGCTAACCACACAAAAGTCCAGATTGGCATTATAACAGCCAAAGGAATGACTTAAACAGGCAGCCAGACCCAAAACCCCACAAATTGGTAACGGGAAATAAATCATTGCCGGTCAATAAAATAGTTGATGGCAGTAAAAAATACTTTAACTGGGATCACGTTCGCTTCTTTAAGAATAAGGACTGACTCCAAAAAGCAACGGCAGTTTTAACATCAAGTCATTCTGAACGGTATACCACCTCCAATCCAGTTTTATTCTTCTCAAAAAAAGATCATAAAAACCCTGCACCGATGTGTTTACTTTACCTCATCACTGAAGAAAACATTCCAACTCGTAGCCGCTTCTCAGTATATATATATATAAAACTATTTTAAAATACAGTACATTATTATAACATATCATACGTCTACATTTTAAGTAACCAATATGTCAACTTTTTGTTCAGAGTATGAAACTTGAATGCTACGCAACTCAACGAAAATTTGACCGGACTTCTAAAATATCAAGGAGTTTTATGCTAGAAGCACATGGTCGCAAACATATAGATAAACATGGCATAACTGTACATATGCAACAAAAGGTAGGCCTCATCTCATAATTTTCTCGAGAATCATCGATAAATTCTAGAATATATTTCAAAGCTGGTCCCAGAGTGCCAGGCCATTGTCCGATATGTACCTATCTCACAGACTCACACACTGTCATTTTGTGACTCGGGCAGTGCTAACGTATAGGATTACCTGTACTAAACGCCACTGAATAAACTACATGAGGCCCACTGTTTAGACCAGTTGCACAAAAAGATTTCCCAGTGAAAAGGCGTTCTGACTCAATTTGAATATTATAATTCTGTGCGCTCTGTGTCCAGCTTTACTGGGTCTGCCTTGTCTTGTTTAACTCCATACAAAGTTTGCGAATATTTCCCTAAAATATACCTAAGATTTAACAGGTATCACCGGTTCACACTGCTTCAAAAATAATTGACAGATTAAAAAAAAAATCCTTGGTTATTCGCTTCTATACGAGAACAAACTACTAGAAGGCGAGTCAGTCACAGCTTTATTGTCTGGCGTCCCAAGTTGCTTTTTTAGCCCTCATAACATTGAAATATTTACAATCGCTACATAACATTAACTAAAAAAGTGATTATATACATATTTCATTTCACAATGCCTCAATAAAAAAAAAATCTTATAGAAATGTATAGGTTAATACATAAGTTAGATATATACATGTATCTGGTTAGATTTTTGAGTTGAAATGACATTTTATAGCTATAAACAATCGGCAATAGACAAAAAATTGAGGGTTTTCCCAGTGCATCAGTTCTCGATGATTGTTATTGCAAACCATGAGCTAACAAATTTTGTGAATCCCCGTGGCGCAACGGATTAGCGCGTTGGACTTCTAATTCAAAGGTTCCGGGTTCGAATCCCGGCGGGGATGTCATTTTTTTTCGTGTTCCTGATATCTGCAGGAAAACTTGTTTTCCAAGAATTGATACCAATAAGGCTTGTGTAAATAAATGTTACAATTGCCAATGAATCCCCGTGGAGCAACGGATTAGCGCGTTATACTGGCGCGTTCCGGGCTCGAATCCCCGGCGGGGATGTGACTTTTATTTCTTTTGTTCCTGATATCTGCAGGAAATTTTTCTTCCAAGAACTGATAACAACAAGGCTTGTGTAAATAAATGTTACATTTATTCTTGAATCCCCGTGGCGCAACAGATTAGCGCGTTGGACTTCTAATTCAAAGGTTCCAGGTTCGAATCCCGTCGGGGATGTCAATTTTTTTTTCTTTTGTTCCTGATATCTGCAGGAATTTTGCCTCCAAGAACTAATAACAATTGCCAATGAATCCCCGTGGCGCAACGGATTAGCGCGTTGGACTTCTAATTCAAAGGTTCCGGGTTCGAATCCCGGCGGGGATGTGAATTTTATTTCTTTTGTTCCTGATATCTGCAGGAAATTTTTCTTCCAACAATTGATAACAACAAGGCCTTTGTGTAAATAAATGTTACATTTTCCCATGAATCCCCGTGGCGCAACGGATTAGCGCGTTGGACTTCTAATTCAAAGGTTCTGGTTCGAATCCCGGCGGGGATGTTAATGTTTTTACTGACTTCGTCGCAACTATCAGCTCATTGTCCTTTTTATATTCTGACCTCCCCACTTGTAATTTTCAGATAGGCTGGCCCGTCCAGTATTGTGTATTGCTTCCTTGTCGTGTCGAAGAAAAACAGTGGATCTTTGACCAGTTTCGGGTCGAAGGATTCTTGAACGAGCTTGAATTTCGTCTGCTTGAACGTGCTTGTGTGCTCCAGTGTGCAGGGAAGACGCAGGAACCGCGGACATGCGTAGTCGGGGAGGCGTGACCTCACGAAGTTGAAGGTGGCCTCGGGGTCAAAGGTCGTGTTGGTGTTCAGCAAGAGGGCGGCCATGCCAGCTTTGCCGCAATGACCTGCAAACAGCAAGCAGGGAATAATTTAAATTTGTGTAAACGTTTGTGTGAAATAAATCTGTTCCCTTTTACAAAACGAAAGACGTTTCCCAAATTACACTTTCCAAAATTCATACTTGGTTGCAGAAAACAATTTGCTGACTGGTATCCCCTTCATTACTTACTAACCTGGTACACTGACGCCGTAGACATTGGCCTCGAATACGCCCTCCTGTTGTTGTAATACCTGGGCAACTTCTGTCGTTGCTACGTTCTCCCCCTTCCATCTGTGTGAAGAACAAAACACAACATTAATACATGTACTCTTATAAATCATACAATCGGGATGAACAGTTGAAAAAAAAACTGTTTGAAACGACAAACTTGATCATTACCAGACTGAGACCTTGGGTGCAGAAAACATGCAAAACTAATTCAAGCCAGCTTTACTCACTCTTTAGCAGACAAAATTCTCCAAAATGTTCATTCCGGGGCAAAGACAAGGACTTTTTGTCCTCAGTATTTCACCAGCCAAGATTGAAGTCTCAATTCATTTTTTAAAGGAGACTGTTTATTTGTATATTTTGCATCTGAGAGTGAAGCCAAGTGACTTCAATTTGAAGCCTACAGACTGGTACATGTTCTGCTGTTTAAAAAGATTGACCCTTGAGTGGCCTGGTGTCAGACTTTGGAGAGATGTGTAGAAATAGACGTTACCAGTGGTTTCTTTTTGACATAGTTGATTGATGCAGTACTAAAGGGCTTTTGGACTGGTTGTTTCAGGTGCCAGTCAATTTTCTTGTGTTGCATGCTGTTTTCAATACCTTAACTTTTGGAACTCTCATACACAGTATTAATTGAGGGTCTAATTATCGGACTAGTCATTACTTGTGATTACGCAATTAAAAACCGAAGCAAGTTGCTACAGGACAAACTTTCCAGTTTGGGCAAAACTATTCTGAGTTGGTGTGAATATTCATGTTGTGTATTCTGACCTGAATGTGTCGCCCAGTCTGTCTTTGAAGTACAGATTGTAATGCTCATCCTGCACGAACAGGTCTCCGGTGTTGAAGTAAACGTCTCCTTCTCTCAAGACGTTGTGGACCAGTTTCCTCTGCATCAGATCTTCCTTGCCGACGTATCCCTCTAAGGGAAACGTCTTGTTGACTGGACACAACAGTAGACCGATATCGCCTGGAAAATACAGGATAGGTTCTTAATTCACCAGTTATCTCGGATGATTTTTTTTTAGACTAAGGTGAGGCCTTTCAGACAAGATGGCGGCAAGTTGCGTCACTATAGGCCTACTCATGCGCACTGCTTTTTATAAGTCGCATTGGCGGGGAATGGCGGCCATTCTTTTGGTATCTTTGGGTATAGTTGCCACCGTAGATTTCCTCAATCTGTCGTTACATAATGTTCTGTTCATTTTTGCCTGCAGACATGGCTTTTGTGTCGGTCCTAATTTTGCAAAACATTTGCTGTTGAAAAACTACCGCATTCGATTGCGAACAATGTTTAATTTGCTACTCATGCATTTTGCTCGTTTCCAATGATAACACCACTCAAAATCCAAAAGTAGAATGTTTAAAACCTTTGAAGTTTCAGTTCAGTGGATATTACACTTTTCGAGAAAACATTGAAAAAACATGCACAACCTTATGATCACGAAACGAGATTTCGTCGACGGCACTCCTATGTCAAAAAATCAGTCAATTGACTGATCGTTGGAAAGCACCTACATTTCTTGATTTCTTCTAAATGACAGCAAGCCAGACAGAAAAATTTCACGAGGTGTTTAGTACCAGTACGATCTTTAATCCAAGTATTTTGTTGACAATAATTCGTTACTTTTGGGATAAGTGCAAATAACATGCCTTTAATCGGCATCGTATTGAATAAACATGCGCCTTTGAGATGATGTATACTAACCTGGGGGAACCTTAATGCATCTTCCGTTTACATCCCGAATAGGCTGAGCAGACTCATAGTCGTACTTGATCAACTCGATAGGACAGAATATCTAGGAGATAAAAACAATACCCAAAACTAATGATAATTAAATAAAAAGGAAGGTTTATCACTGTCCTAGCTCTGTTGGTTGAGCGCCGTCACGTTGGTCCGATGATCGCAGGTTCCCCTAGTTGATTTCCTCATTCAACTTTACAGGTTTACTTTCCACAAACTTAAGTTTGTGTTCTCTTGTTCAATCTTAGACCATTAATTTGAGTTGGTTAACCAAACCTATTCCGGTTTCCCAATGTGTTTTATTTGATTATTTGTCGGTAAGAATGTTTTAAGAGGACGTTTTTAACTCACCCTCAGCATTGGCGGCCAGCAGCCGACTGATCCAATCTTATTGTCTACATTCATGATGCCAAAGTTAGCTTCAGTCGCGCCGTAAGTCTCCAGGATCCTGGCGATGTTAAATCTCTGCATGACCTCACCCCAGATGTCACCGCCCAGGCCGTTACCAACAGCTACTCGGACTTTGTTCAGTTTCTCTTCCGGTGTCTGTAGCAAAAGTGTTTCATAAGGAGGATTCGTGGTAGCAAAGTGTATCTTTTTTTGTGAACTTTGCGCACGGGCGTCGCCAGTCCAATTCGAAGCGGGGGGGGGGGGTAACGGGTAACGAGGCCTTCTGAACACAAATTGCCAAGATACCATACCAGGAATTAAATATATGTAAAATTAATATTATCCGGTTACGATCATCGGAGATTCGAAAGCGGGTAAGGGGAATAAGACATTGCCTGACAAATGGGGGCGGTGTTCAGTGTGGAAGGGACTGGATAACATCTGACTAGTTTAGAGCTATTCGGGCTGTCCGCCTTTTGCCAACATTGACACGATTTGGCAAAAAAAAACCGGGGGGGGGGGGGGGCTCACACCCCCTCTAACGACGCATGTGGTTGAGCGTGGTTCCGAAAACTTCTAACTTGAAAAACAGACTCTGCAAGATAAAAATGATACCAAGGACAGTTTTCGGCAGCTCAATTGAAAATGATGTCCCTGCATCTATAATTTTAAAAGAGCCGATTACTGTATCGTGAGTACAATATAGCTTTTGGGATTTGTGATAAACGACGGCAGAGGGCGCCCTACCTTGGGTCTCGCAAGCAGGTATCTGAACAGCTCCCCGATGTACATGATGATGGTGACGTCATGCTTGCAACAGTCAGTCCAGAAGTTGGTTGCGGAAAACTTGGACCTGAGAACCATCGTTGCCCCTGACAACCAACAGGAGAGAAGCATGATCAAATTCAGTTTGAAATTGTTCAATGAGCAACCGTAAAATCAAAATTTGTCCAACTTTAAATGACTTGGTCTCAGTTTAAATGAATATTGATTGTGATAATGAAGGTAAGGCTTACCGTTTCTGATCACAGTCCCTAGTCCAAAAAGGAGCGCCGATATGTGGTAGAGAGGGAGCGTGACGTACAGAACGTCATCTGACGTCATATGGACGCAATTGAGCAGATGTCCGCCGGCCATCATTTTATAATGGGACATTCTGCTTGCTTTGGGGAGACCTGAGGAAATGTATAATTGAAGATTTTTACATGAAAACGTTATTTTCTAATCATAAAAATATTTCAGCAAATTTTCATTACCTTTGGTAATCACATTAACCGTGTATCTTTCGCTTCAATATGACTTTATCAAAAATTAGATTAGTTACAATGTAATATAAATCTTATTTTTTTACTGTAAAAGAACGTAAAATAAATGACCATCCCCGCCGGGATTCGAACCCGGAACCTTTGAATTAGAAGTCCAACGCGCTAATCCGTTGCGCCACGGGGATTCATGGGGAAATTGTTACTTTAATTTAAACAAGCCTTATTGTTATCAAATCTTAGGAGAAAATGTTTCCTAGTCCTGAAAATATCGCGAAAAAGATTTAAAAGAAATTACCTTCCCCGTCAGCATTCGAACCCAGAACCTTTGGATTAAAAGCACGCGCTAATCCGTTGCGCCACGGGGATTCATGGGGAAATTGTAACTTTATTTGAACAAGCCTTATTGTTATCAATTCTTGGAAGAAATGTTTCCTGCAGATATCGAGAAAACAAAAGTCACATCCCCGCCGGGATTCGAACCCGGAACCTTTGAATTAGAAGTCCAACGCGCTAATCCGTTGCGCCACGGGGACTCGCTTACTTACAAATAGCCACCGAAATATAATTCTGTTTTTCGAGAAATATTTGCTGGAAATGGCACAAAAGGTCCGACTTGTAGATTGTCATTTTTAGAATAGGCCTAGGACATAATAACACCACGCTTTGTTTACATTCGCGCTTTGCGCTTTCGTATGGGAGCCAGGTGGGGAATTGAACCACAAACTCCCATAAGAAAACGTACTTATAAACAAAGCATGACGTCATTTTGTCTCAGGTCTCTTGAAAACATCTCCCCACAACAACAAAAAATACCCACCTGTTGTTCCAGAGGTGTAGATGTAGACGAACGGGTCCCTGAAATGCTGCCCTCTACGTATTTCCCGGGAGAAGTCAGTCTCTATGTTGTATTGAGGGAGTCCGGCGTTGTTTGCCAATATCTCCTCGACAGACTGGACTCCTTGCAGTCGTTCGGTCGGCTCCTCCAGAGACCAGATACGAACCTTCCCACCTTGTAGGTCTTCCTTTATGTCGATCACTGCTTTCAACAGATCATCGCCTATGGATTTTGCAAATTTTGTTTACAAAGTCATTTTAGAACAAAGACATTTGCATTTTGTTTCATTTGAAGCCACAAAATGGGAGACTTTTGAGAAGTTGGTGCATGGCAGCAAACACACCGGTCATTTTCGATGGTTGACGTCATGGTTAAGCTAAAGCGCGCATGCTCAATATGACGCAATCAATGGTAAAAGGACCGGTGTGTTTGCTGCCACCAACGTCTCAAAAGTCTGCTTAAAAATCTAAAGAAAGGGTGCATAACAACTAACTTGTTGAAGTCTAAGCTCAGTGAATACAATACATTGGGATAAAACAGAGAAAAAAACCCTCACTTTTCAGGCCTTGTTACTGGATTCCGTTGCTGGAACGTTAAACAGCTATGCCCGTGGGCACGTTAAAAAAAAACACCTTCAATGATTGTTTTCTTCCAAATGATACCATTTCAGGCGGAATAATTTCACAGGTATTTGGTACCAGTCCTATCTTCACTTTGAGCAAAGATTTTCTCGTTAATTCAGTAGGATCGTTTCCGGATAATTGCAAATGTTCCAACGTGCCTTTAAGGGTGCTGAATCGATTTTCTTTTTAAACAAAGTGACGTATTTCTCTTCCTTATCGCGAATGATTTGTAGGCCTGTATGTCGATCTGTTGATTGACGAGGTCCACAATTTTAATGCTCACAAAATTCACTTCAGCTCTTCTATAAAAGAAGTGAAATTGTAGGCGGACCCACTTTTACTTTTAAGAGTGGCATACGTACTATTTTCTAGTTTCTACAAGAACCTGATGATTGTTAAACAAGAAAAACACGTTGTGCAAACGGTTGGAACATAGATAATTTACCTGGTCCAAAGATGAGTAGCTTGGCTTGGCTTGCTTGAAAGCAGTGAAGCAAGCTGGATGATTTCAGGTTGTAGTTGAGGAGAGCACAAGTCACTCCCAGTTTAGCGAAGGCGAGTAGGGTCCAGATAAATGCCGGCTCGTTGTGAATCAACAGCGCCACCGTGTCCCCCTGCTTGACTCCGCAGTGGTGCGCAGCGCGTGCCAGGCGGTTCGCTCGCCGGTTGACTTCCCCGTAGGTGAAGCTGACGTCCCGGTACACCAGGAAGGTCTTGTCCGGAGTGTCGCGGGCGCGACCCTCGAAGTCGTCTACGATCGTGGTGGGGATTTCCTGCCTGGAGCAGGCTTTGAGATGCCTAGCCATCCGAGCTTTATCGAGGATGAAGACTACATCACTGTAGAGTCTTGGGTAGAGAGCTTGAAGGATGAGCAATGCTCCTACCAAGAGCAGGAACACTGCTACCGGAATGATAGCGTACATCATAGTGCTTCGCTGACTGGCTGGTTGTAATCGTTGAGAGCTGTAAATATTCCAAAAGACAATGTCCAGTTAACTTTGGTCGTAAACAATGAACTCCCATTGCCAAGCAAAGCCCAGGTAGTCGACACCACTTCGCCTGATTGCAAGCAGGGATATTGATTTTTTGTTTGCCGAACTGGACAGAGAAATCAAAACTCATCCCAAAACACTGACTTAATCGATGTAAAGGCACCCATGATTGGGCAGAAGAAAACAATGAATGTCAAAAAAGCACAATCTACTAACGAAAAGGGAAAACAAATAGCTGGCGTGCAATCCTTTTTAATTGAAGCATTTTTTTCAATTTCTGAAAGAGCTTTGAGAATTTTCACTTTGAAAATATTGCATTATTTCATATAATTCCTCGACTCCCCTCGAGTACAAAAGCAACCTACATCCCCGCCGGGATTCGAACCCGGAACCTTTGAATTAGAAGTCCAACGCGCTAATCCGTTGCGCCACGGGGATTCACGTGAAAATGCAACATTTATTTAAAAAAAGATGCAAGTGTACGACAATACTTGGAAGAAAATATTTACTGAAGTCATAAGGACAAGTAAGACCACAAAAAAGTCACATCCCCGCCGGGATTCGAACCCGGAAGTCCAACGCGCTAATCCGTTGCGCCACGGGGATTTGCGTAAAAAAATGCGAGATTTATTTAAATAAAGAATAAAGTGTGTGACAATTCATGGCAGAGAAATTTACTGACTGCATCTGGGAAAAAAAGCGACATCCCCGCCGGGATTCGAACCCGGAACCTTTGAATTAGAAGTCCAACGCGCTAATCCGTTGCGCCACGGGGATTCGCCATGATTGGTGTTATCTAATAAAATACAAGGAATCTTTCATCATCAGAAAACGATGCAACCCCGCCCCCCCCCCTCCAAAAAAAAACCCCGGCAAACGATAAATGTACAGAAAAGAACTTAGAGAAAAGCATTCCTGATGCAAGAACATCTGTTTAGCTCAGCTCCATCCCAACTTTTCGATATCATAATAATTATTTTCGATATCATAATATCTGAGGACTTTTCAAGGCATGACAAAAAATTGTCCAAAGAACTTCCAATTTTGACGAAATTATATGTTGATATGTGACGAACGTTGGCTATTTGTAACTATTTTCCCTTCTTTGTTTCAGGAAAATTTCCAATAAAATCTCTACAATATAAATTAGGATCTTTTATCAATTTTCATTTTTTTCACAAGCTTGAAACTCTAAAACTCTACATCATGAGCTTTGTTTCATTGATGTGCAAGAAACGTGAATCGATTATCGATCCTTAATTGATCTTGATTGACCGCAGTCAGCTAATGTCGGAAATGAACTTTGTTTCATTGATGTGCAAGAAACGTCAATCGATCATCGATCCTTAATCAATCGACCGTAGTAATACCGCCGATCGAGATTGTGGTACGAATGATATTATACTTGATCGTTTACTGTACACATCTGGTCTCGGACTTGGTGTGAACTTCTCCGTCGCGTAACTCGCACTTCTCAAGGTTTTTTTTTTGGACTGGGGGCCACATAGCCTAGGGGGCTTTCCGTTGGTTGTCATTGATTTATTCATTGATTTACCGAACAGCCTGAAAGGACGATGTCCTCACCGGGACAATCTCTCACCGTCGCCCAGCCGGGAAATCAACAGCCAATGTCGGAAATGTCTGACATTTCCCCCTGACTCACAATTGTACAACCATAAAATGTGGCGCTATTGATAAGAGAGGCACGCAATACCGACAACAGATTCCCCCTGTACTTTCACTGAAGGGGGCAATTTGACCTATATTGTGGGGCCTTCATCCGTACTTTTCTCCTAGAGAACACTTTGTTTTCTGACACACGGTTCGCCACGAGGTCACATGCAGGCACCATCTCCGTCGGGTTACGAGTACGCTAAGCTACGGTTATCACACAGTTGTGTCATTGGCACCAGACTAATTTTCCCTGAAAAACTACAAGACGAGGGGGTTTACAAAATGGGGTCATACACCTCAACACTCTTATCCACTTGCTGAAGGAGCTCATCTCCGTGAAAGTGAACTTAATTGACTCGAAATCTATACTGGTTCTCGTTGTTGTTGTTGTTGTTGTGGTGGTGGTGGTGGTGGTGTTAGTGGTGGTGGTTGCGGTGGCTGTTGTGTATTGTTAATGTTGTTGTTGTTGGTGTTGGTGTTGTTATTGTCGTGGTTGTGGTGGTTATTATTGCTAATGTCAATATTGTTGTTGTTGTCGTGGTTGTGGTTGTGGTGTTTGTTGTTGCTAATGTTAATGTTGTTGTGGTGGTTGTGGTGGTTTTTGTTGCTAATATTAATGTTGTTGTGGTGGTTGTGGTGGTTGTTGTTGCTAATGTTAATGTTGTGTGGTGGTTGTTGTTGTCGTTGTGGTGGTTGTGGTGGTTGTGGTTGTTAATATTAATGTTGCTGTGGTTGTTGTTGTTGTTGCTTTTGCCGTTGTTGTTGTTAACTAGTTAATATTCAACACTGTGGTACTACTGCTTGTGGTTGTTGTTGTGGTGATGGTGGTGGTGGTGGTTGTTTGTCGTTGTCGTTGTCGTTATTGTTGTTGTCGTTGTTGTTGTGTGGTGGTGGTGGTTGTTGCCGTTGTTGTTTACTAATAAAAAAACAATGGTACTAGTGGTTGTGGTTGACGTGGCTGTTGCTGTGTTGCTTTTTTCATTGTTGTCGTTTGTGATATTTGTTGTGGTTGTTGTCGTTGTTGTTTGCTAAGTTATATATTTATTTTCAACCCCGGTACCAGAGAAGTCAAGAAAATAACGAGCAATGGCAAACAAGTCTTTACTCTGACGCACGATGACGTGTACGGAATATGGATAGCAATCATTTCTGACATGCAGCAGTTAGCCTCGCCTGTTTGGTGAAGCTAACTTCAAGTTTTCTCTGACCACAAATGAAGACTTGTTTCATCACCCAAGGGGAAAGCATCGCTTACCGAGAATCGGTCTAGCCTCGCGGTTTTTGCAACTCATCCGGGATACAGCTGCAGGTTTCTTTGAAGTGGTGGCTGGTGCCGTCCACCACTAGGTCCCTGGAGTGAGGAGACTGGTTTTCCCGAAAGATTTACCGATGTTTCGCACGTAGGGACAGAGAGCTGCACGTGAGCTCGCTCACATACATACAAGGCAAGTTTCCCATCTCAAAACTTTACACATCGGCTGGGGTCTTACAAAATCTTAAGGATCTCAATCTCAAGTATTATTTTGTATGACATGGGTGGGGCTCCCATTCCGACTTTAGATTTTAAGTTCTAACCACTGACAATTATATAGAGTATCATGCGTTTGTGCATTTCCCCCACAAACCCTCATCATTATTTTCATGCTACATTTATCTAGAGAATGCGACGACCATTTTCTCCTTTCGACCAGCAACATTTCAAGTTCAAGGAAACTAGCGTAGCCCCTTGAGAGATGCGTGCGAAGAAAACTTGACTTTGGGCCAGCTGCTCCGGCGTTGATGGACGGGGCCCCATCCCTCCAGGCGGGCTGGGCTTCATTAAGTCTCGCTCATTGACAAACCATCAGACAAGCTCATTCCGGAAATGTTTCTCCAAATTTTCCAGAAAACAAGAGCGCGTAAGGAGGGGGAAACATCGGGGTAAGAAAGGGGTATTGCACTCTCAAACGGAATGAAAACTTAATTCGATCCAGGCGGATCCTTTGTGCGAGTTGTAAACAAGATGCCGGTAAAGTCATTACCATTACACGAGAAAAGCTCATTTGTATTTTTAGATGAATTTTAACGGAATGGAACTTCACCTTAGATTTTGCCTCTAGGGCGTGAAGTGGTTTATCGCTTGCTGTTTCTTTCGACAATTGCACAATTTGTTTTTTGACGGGAACTTCAAGGTCAAGTTTGCTAAGTTCACAATAATAATTGTCACACCACTTGCTTGAGAAGCTCTCTCCGCGAGCCTGCCATTGCTATGACGGTTGCGTGTTTCGTAAGATTTTCTTACGGGACCGAAATTGCCTGGATTAATTTTACCCAAGCAAGGGTGAAAACTGCAACTACCAAAAATTGTCCTTTACCCAGTTGTTTGGGTTGGAATGTCTGTTATTCAACCAAAACGTGCGGTCACACAAGACCAAATTAAATTTAGTCTCGTAGTGACCAAATTCCAACCCAAACAATTGGGTAAAGGACAACCCAATTTTGGGTAGTTGCAGTTTTCACCCTTGTTTGGGTAAAATTAACCCAGGCAATATGTCAGTGATGTTAGGAAAAAAGCTGAAATGAAACCAGCGCCTATTTCAGCTTGGGACATTGCGAATATGCATCCATTGTTTCCAAGCCCGACAAAATAATTAAATTATACGAGAAATATAAACAAGTTTTGTATATAACGAACTTGCAAATTTGCAGGAAGTGTGATACATTTTGACGCGCATCTCATGATGCGCAAGTCTTGTGTGCGCATGTCAGGTCTGAACTGCGCATGCGTGTGTCTATTTGTCACAATAGCAACTGGAAAGTGAGCACATAATTGTTGTGATCATGTACATGTATTTTGAAAGAGTAATGAAAGAGAAGTATCTCAAGCCAAAACGTGGCAGTTATAGGCTGAGATGAAACCACGAAGTGCTCACTTTCCAGTTGTTATCGTGACAAATAGACACACGCATGCGCAGTTCAGACCTGACATGCGCAATCAAGACTTGCGCATCATGAGATGCGCGTCAAAATGTATCATGCAAGCAACCTGGCCTATGTTCTGAGCTTAAACGAAAAAGGTAAAAAAGAAAGAAATGCAACAACACTCATCATTTCATTGCAGCTCAAGTGGTTGGTTTTGTCAGATCGCTCGAGGGGAAGCATAAACGATTTGCCCACTCGGGACCCGAGTCGAAAACGGTGATAATTGAAATTTTCATAGTGGGGGTCTTCACGTTGGGCTGCCTGAGGCGGGAAACGATCACAGAAAGTACACACTCCGTTCAAGTTGGGGAAATCGGAAGTCAAAACAATTTTCTGTCACCTGTGCGAAAAAGGGGCTCAACTTTATCTTCAGTCGGGCCTTCCCTCGATAACAAACAAAATGTCAACTAATGAAACGAACACAGTCAACTCGCAACACTTTCTTCAGTAATGCTTATAAGAAACTTGCGCAAGAAATTGTTTCGATGACAACCTGTCCTTTGCATGACCCTAGACTGTGTATCGCCCAGTATCGGTGACAAAGCACTTTCTTGGAGTAGTCTCCGTTCTCAGTCGCCGGAGTCATGTTCAAGTTCATGTTTACGACGGAGGATTAGGTGGCCCCAACCTTCCATGCTGCTTTCGACGGCGTCTCATTGTCCCATGGGCATCGTGTTTACCACTGCGGGCTTTTGTTTACCAAACATTGAGCTTTATTGTGTCAATCTGTTTGCAAATAATAATGTCAGTGGTTGTTTTGGAGTGTTATATAGACAGAAAACGGTTAAACTGTAACCGAACCACCCGTGTTGGTAATAGAAACAACTGCATATGATTCAGAGAAAATCCGGGCTTCAAAAAAACCCCCAAAATTTGCACCTTATTTGTTTCACGTTTGGAACAGCTTTAAAAAATATTGCCAGCAATGATATGAATATTTTATATTTGAATCTTGTTGTTAATTACTTTGTTCTTAGACCCATTCAATATTAAACACAACTTCGTTTAATCCACGTCAGAAACCATTTCCTGAATAAAAAGCCTCCGCTCTACCGTTCTTCCCTCGATCACTGCATCCATTAAGAATAATTATTACATTTAGCTGGCAATCATCTCAAAAATGGTATCCATTTCTCAAGTTTCATATAACTTACCGTGTACGTTGTGTTCTCCGATGTATTCAATGCAGACAATGAGACACTGACATACCAAAACCAGTTTTAACCAAAAAGACCTGCCAACAAGACAAATGTCGATTTACTCTTTGTCACCATATGTCGTAAATGATATATAGGCAAAATGTTCGGGTGGTTTGCCGACAAGCGTGGACATGTTGTGCGCACGCCGTCTGCGCACGCGGAAGTTTTGAACCCCGTCACCGATTATCCAATGACATCTCAAAGAAGTTCACAGGCTGCGCCCTCATTGGGCAATGCGTAGGTACCTGCGCATTAACGGATTCGTCAGCTGTGACCACGTGTGTCTTCACGATCGATGCAAGTCGAGAAATACCAGCCCACCTGTTGTTCTAGGGCGTGGATATGATATTCTTTGAGATATGCATTTCGCAAGACTGACACATGCTCATGGCGTGTGCGGGCCCCCGTATAATGTTTAAGCGCTCGGGTTTTTTTATGAATGGGAATCCAAAGGTCGAGCTTAGGCGCGCTATGCGTGGGACGCTTCACCTGATTGGTCAAGTCTTTGCGCGAGACAGGTGAGCGGAAAATAAAAAAAATATGTCACAAGAAAGGAGTATGATAATCATGTCGATACTTTACGAGGGTTGATTTAAACTGTGACTGCCAGGTTGTGGACAATTTTTATGAACATGACAACATTCAGGATCAGACTGCAACAATTCGTGGTCAAGGTTATTCCCAGTGTAGATTTGATGATTTGCATTATTGAGAGGGATTAGGAGATTAAGGGTACTGGGCCAATATTCGATCAGTGTACTTTGAAAGGATTACTACGTCTCCAATGGAATGAAGATGTAATACGTCATTAGTTGACTGGGCATACACATATTTTTTTTTTCAATTTGAATAATAACAGTAACCGTGCCAATTTATCTTGTTTCATAACAAGATTTGGAACCGTCGCCCCTTACTGAAAACTGCTAAGCGGTGTTCGAAGGTTCTCTGACTATTAATCTTTAATCTGAACACACAACAATTTTCAGCCGGCCTATTGTAATAATTATTTCGGTACATTCACAACTTTCGGTTAATTCGCATGTTCGAAATTCCGGAGTTGAAACCTTTGAACCAAACTACAATTTCAGAAGACCGATCTCCCAAAATTCTGGGATGTGTGGCTAAAATCCAATAACATTATTTTTGCCTACACTTGTATTCTCAAAACTTCCGTAAAATTATGGTATGTTATCGTTATTTATTCATTCCAACTCATGAAGACAAATAGTACAATGTCTCGGTAACAATCGTTTGATTTACTTCGGGAGTCTGTGTTTTGTGTCTTCGCTGGGTTCATTCAACGGTCACTTGGATAAACTATGTTTTAGTGTGATGAAGGAAACTTCAATAATGACTCACAACATGCTACACACGAAACCGGCACATGATTCGTCATTTGAATCATTTCTGAGGGGAATGCTCTGACGCATGCTCCCACCTTTCGCGTTCCATTGAGAAAAAGATCCATTTCACTTACAACACCGGTGTGCCTGGCCTGCAGAATTATCAACATTACCGGTTCGCGAATGGGAAGCGACGCCTCATGTCAGTCCGAGTCAAAACAGTGCCTTTTTACCAGATGGCATCTGGAGCGCTTACAAATCTTATTTCCGCGTGAATCATGGGTGGGAATTGTGGCCGCATGAATATCTGTTCAATGGCAGACTGGTTGCACCGTAGAGCGGTCAGTTGCTCGCGGTAAGGTTAATTTTGTTAAAGAGAAAGTGCAAGCGCCGTTCGCCAGTCCGGGTCCAATTTTCATCATTCTGAAACTAGAAGTTCCGTCCCCCCCCCCAAAAAAAAACACCCTGATTGAATATTAATAAATAAAAGTAGTACTACTAGGTAAGAAGTAGTTGGAGATTGGATCGTGTAGAGGGAAATTACGCACAGCGTTGTTTGGGCACATGCAGTTTTGGATCTTTTATTTGGTAAAGAGCGAGGAAAACGTTTGTTATGAATGGATTATATTGAGATGGACAAAAGGGTGAGAAGGCATCGAAATCTAACCACGTGATTTAGGAGGTATGTCTGGTGGCTGGTGGAGAAAGTTGCAATTCCTGTCTCCCAGAACCTACATAGTGGAAGGAGTGGTGACACACAAAGGTTCCAATCGTTTTGCAACTTAATCTAGGGTCTATGAGCCAGCTGATGTGATTTTGAAATCAACTTTTGTTCCGTGTCGACAGGGTATTACCGGGCTTAGAGCTGTATCCCTCCCGTATGCCACCGTGGAGAGAGCGCGCCATTCACGCTGAACGTCCACAGCCACCACGGGACATACACGGACAACAAACAACGACCTGATACGTGGGGTGCAGTGAAGGGTCAAGCCCGTTTTAGCGAGTTGAAAAATCGACGAGTCAGAAAACGATGACAGGTCGGGGAAAATCTGAGATCTCAATTACGGTCGCGGTTGGGCTGTCCCCAGAGCTGGCCGACGAACTTGAAGAAGGACGTTCACCCAATGCTGAACTAACTTTTTCTAATTACTCAGAAGTCTCCACGGAGTATTACAGGATTGAGAAATCTCTTGTAAAAAGGTAGAGAAAGTCACAAGTTGTGTTGGCTGTAGGCCAGGACTTTGCATTGCAAGCGCGTAATCGCTTGATAATGTAAGTTAAGCTGGCAGGCAGGGCGCGGGACTAGATGGGAATTCAAAGATTTGATCCTTATCAATCAGGAAGGACTGATCAACTAGTAGTTGCGACACCAGATGGAGTTCAGATTCTCATCTGAAGTAATCTTACTCAGCTCATGCGGTAGACCGCTGCAGGAATCGTTATCAGATCTGACCGTGACAATGCGGTCTAGTCACGGGTGGTCGATCCGCGCCGGTTGCTCCCTCGGAAACAAAACCCCCGGAAATTTCCTCAGACTTGGCCTCGCACTCTAGGTCTGATCTTGGCCTTCAGATATGATTCGATGATGGAAAAGCTTGTGAAATTTAATTTCATAACGCATTTTATCTTTGAAGGAAGAGGATATTAGCTGAAAATGCCAAGCTCATTCATCATAACACCGCCCGTTTTGATATTTTCCATATTTTATAAATCTCATGCAAATTTTTTTTTTTAAAGAAAAGTTCAAGTTCGTGGCTTGTTTCTTGCCAGCGCGGCTTATCTCTTGAGAAAGTCAGGCATCGTTTCCCAATAAATGTGTCCATCAGCACAAGTTGCTTGCTCGGCTATAGCTTTGCCGATCATTTTTTCTTGCTCGTAAGTCATATCTGGACGGATAAGCTCCAATACCCAGCGGCCTGGGCCGGCCCCGCTTAACTCGTTTCCCGTCAACTCTGTGTGACCCCGCTCCTTCGTGTTTACTTCGAGTTTTCTTCTTTTCTAGGTTCGTGGGCTGAAGCACTGACTGAGACGTTATTGCTCCTGACATATTTCTGGCTATGTTGACAAACATTGAGGACGCTTGTTGTGTCATTTTGGAGGGTGTATGTTTACTTCGGGGGGATGTGACGCATCGTGACGTAATTATTGATATGACTATAGCGCCCACTTGTCACAATGTGCCACAGATAGAGAGTAACAGGGAAAACTCTGTTGAATATTCAATAAAACGCTTATACTAAATTGGCTGTGACGTGTTTTCTTTAAAATCCAGGCAATCTTTAAGCTATACCGAATAATGGGATCATTGTTTTGCCCGTATCATCTAATCAATGTACGTTAGGTATGGAGTCTTTGTGGCGTACTGGCTGAGCCAGCGGGGTAGGCGGGTTCTCATCTTGGGGTGTGTGTGTGTGTGTGGGGGGGGGGGGGGGGGGGGGGGGCCTGGATGTTACAGTTGGGGGGGGGGGGGGTGGCTGGACATCAGCTTTCAAAGGGGGCGATGTTCAAACCGACATCATTGTCAATGTCAGACAATAAGTGGCGCTATTTGCTTTACATGGGACTTTAAAATAAACAGCCAATCGCTAAAACCCATTAATAATTAGAACTTATAGGACTGTGTTTTTCTCCGGTTGCCAAATTTCCAGGGGGGGGGGGGGGTTGTCGATTTTTCATCGGGGGCGAGCGCCCCCCCCCACCCCCTCCCCCCTCCCCCTAACTACGCCATTGGGCTGAGCAGATCGCAGCCAGGGATTAGTGATCACTAGTACTGCGTAATAAATCAGTCTGATGTCATTCTTAAAATAAAAGAGGGTAAAAATTCATGAAACTGCAAGGGAATTAAGAAACTATTAAAACATGAAAATTAAACATACATTTCCAGTGTTTTAGCCAGGGTGAAATTGAACCGTATAGGGGCAATTTGGTTCGAGGACTATGCCTAATCCGAGCGCGGAGCGCGAAGCCCTTACGGCGTGGGGTCCGGGTTCCAAAATTAATAAGTGGGATTTTATTTTGCAAAATAAGAGCCTCATTTCTATAAACGTTCATAATACGAAAATCAGGCCGGAAACGTGATTTGAAATCCCTATCACGTGATCTGTGACGTTTCCAAAATACATCTTGAAACAATTCCATAATTGATTATCTCTCAACTTCTCATTCTTTCCTTGTCAATTATGTTTTCTCCCGTTTCGAATGTTCAAGGTATATATTCCTGGCCATGGAGTTCATACTTCGCTTAGAGTCCCTAATTACCGTGGAAACGGCGATAAACTCGTAAATTTTGGTTTTTGTGTGTGTTCCGAGGAACGCAAAGTACGTTAACTCTCCTTGCAACATTTCGAACATTTTCATTATTTCCAAACTCATTGATTGAATTCATCACCACAGGGTCAGAAAAAAACCAACGAACTATTTCTGACATTTTTTTCCACAGACCAAATAAGAAAGGAAAATCACCTTACACATTATGGCACTCATAATAGTGAGATTTATTCAACTCAACGATGCCGTTAATAATGCATTGAGAAATATCATTCATGCACCAAGCTTTTCGAGATATCTCAGAATCGTTTCAAGATATATTGAATGCCGTTTTCATCTTGACATTACTTTTACATTATTTCAAAAACATTCGAAATCATTTCGGGATATTTTAAAAATCGGCTCCAAGATATCTTGAAATCGAGTTCAAGATATCGGGAAATCATTTTGAGGGCATCTAAAAATTATCACATTTTCGGAATTTAATTGTCAAAATCTTTAGAAGTATCTTGAAATAATTGGCGATGCCTTGAAATCTTCAAAAACTACTGTTGAAGCTTGTATAAGTTGGATGAAATTAATGTCACTTTAAGTCACTTAAAGAGGCCATTGTTGGCGCTCATTATTTGATATATAAACATTCGTTTAAACGAAAATTGCATTTGTATTGGTGTTCAACTAAAACGACTGTTCTATTTGAATGATTAAACTAGTGTAAACTAAAAGCTGAAAGACAAATAACCCAAGTGGCCTGTCGACATAATCTTCTGAATGTGTTCAATTCGATAGAGGAAGTTACGTTATATCCATACGGCACACACAGAACACGGAGTGGTACCGATTAAGAATTATTTTCAAGGAAGTGGTGAAAAGAAAATCCTACATGACTTGGATGTGGAATGCGTCATTATGTCATTGCGACATGAAAACAGAAAGAAGAATTTTATTTTGCTTTAAGTCTCCCCGGCCCCCTTGTTTTAAAGGGAAATTACGGCCTGGAATACGCACAATTGGGCTACCAAACGAAACGTTTTTAGCGAAATGATATTAAATTGAAAGAGCATTTAAAAGTAGACTATAAACGTCCACATAACCATCCTTTAAAAACTGTGCGTTTTTGTGTTACTTTTGCGAGAAGCATGCGAGAACGAATTTCGGGGGTCGCAATGATTGTTTTGTCCCCGAAAAATCCAGCTGTTCACAAGGGCGCCCCCCCCCCCCCCCCAACGAACCCATTTTTTTTAAAGTGACGTCGCAATAAAGGCAGGCACTGCGTACACCACCAACTTTTCCTCAAAACAAAAGCCTCAGATCGCACCACAGATCATCTAGAATCCCATTTTTTTTCGGGGGCCCTTAGGGTTCTGGATCCTCCCTTGCCTGTTCAGTGCTAGTTTTGATCCAGCCGCACATTTATTTCGCACTCTGCGGACGTGTTAGAAACAACATTTGTGTATTTGTAATATGTGTATTATGTACCACAACATGTATGAGTATGCCAGAAAATGTCCGTCGCGTCCGATGTATAAAAACCCCGTTTTTTCTCAGGAACGGTAAGACATTGGGTTTGTTTCCCTTCATCCAGACTTTTGAAATAGTATAACTGCAAAATTCAAAACACGAATTTTTCGGGGATTTCAGGCCGTATGCTCCTTTAAGCGAAGCGCAACTGCTTTGGACGAAGCCAGTTGTGTTTAAGAAACTTTTGACATTCAACTTAGAACTACAAATTCGTTTTCGGCATACAGATGTCCTCATCCCTACAGACTCTCGCTACAAAGTATTTTAAATTACGAAGTTCATTTGAAGTCAGCGTGGTAGTGTATCTTACACACGGGTCCGCGCCGTAATACAATCGGGGACCGCGGCTAGGCTGTCAACAGTGTACCGTCTATCGCGCCACTCTCACGGCGCTAATCGCCGTCCAAGTACACGCTAATTATCTAATAACCTCGGTATTAATATCCCGCTGATTAATTACAGTTTGATGAAAGACTGATAGCTGAGAAATTTCCCAGTATCATTAAAAAAAAAAAGTCTCAGCCTAAATGGGCTGTGCTTTCCTTCCGCACATGGGCTAGCGTAGCAAGGGTCGCTGTAGAACTTCACCTGAAGTCATGTATGTGACGAAGATAAATTTGAACCTAAAAGTGGTCTAGGCAGTCAAAAATAGTGAAACGAAAGTAAAATAGAGAGACACAAGTCATGACAGGCGTTAGAGCTTAATTGGGTTTTGTTCCTAAATGAAGAAAGGGTTCTCCAGTTGCCAACACGGAAAGTGTACCAGTTCTTACAACGATAGAGAAAAGTCACTAGACGGGTTGATTAAGACGAATTCGAAGGGGGATCTGGGGGTTTGCAGACGGTAGACGGTCCGGCTACAGTGCGCTCGAAATCGAAAGTTGGGTAAGTTAGGGTGAGACTTGACCGGCAAGATGAGAGGAAATAGGAATACATAAGGTCATAACGGCAAACTCGTGCACTTTTCTTCATGGAAAAGGGAGGGAATAGACGAAGAAAATGTGCTTTGATGCGCAACGTTTAATAGAAAAGAAGGCAAACTCCGGTTATGAGAGGACGCCAATCTCAGATAATTTTTGTAATATCGATGATTTTAGACCAAATTAACTTATGCTTATAGGAACCTAAATATCTTACCTCTAAATAAATGAACTTGTCAAATGAAATAAGTTTGCTAAGTTTAAATCTGGAAAGCGGAATTCATGGAAAGGGTTTAGAGTTCAAGGAATTGCGCACAGAGGTTCTTTAACATTTCTACAAAACAAGACGGCATTCGAAGAAAATTACAAAACGACAAAGATTTAAAACCGTCTTACCTTCCTAACTCAGCAAATCCCAGCAAATCGTCTTTTTTTCGAGCAGCGCTTGTGGAGGTGGTGAATAACTGACCGCGTCTATCTGAACGGTAATTCTTTTTTGAGCCAAATCTTAGCACCATGACTCTTATATAACTTCCATTCATGGGCGTGGTTTGTTTTAAAATTCATTAAGCAAAGTGAAATATTCAATACGTTACTCGATGACAACTGAGAGTTTGGACCCTACGTCATAAACTTTTCACCGGTGCGCGTCATTGTTGAAACGTGGGTGTTGTTTTCAATTTAGACACGTACGTACATGTACTACCAGTATAGTTTTTTCACGCTGTTTTTCTTGACACGTATTTTCCACAACAGGCCCTTACTTTATTGCGTGAGTTGGCGTAAGCGCACCAACAGAAGCATTAGTTTGCTGTAAAGGCATATAGGATAATTTTGCTGTTCATACCTTTTGTTCGATTCCAATAATAACATCTCTCAAAATCAAAAAGAAGAAGGTTAAAAATCTTAATTGATACTTTCAATTCGGTGGATATTACACACTGATTGAGAAAGCTGCGAAAATGCATCTTTGTTTTTCTCGAGGCAAAGCATAGGTTTCTATTGTCGAAAGGAATTATGATTTATTCCTCTTTTCTCGAAAATGACAGCATACTCGGCGCAATGATTTCACAGGATGCTTGCTCATATTATTTACTCACAGTCAAGTAGGATATTTCATGATTTTTTGGCAATTTCATTTTTAATGTTTTACAAATGAACCTAGAAAACTCTTTCAAAGTTTGTGGTGCCGTATCGATAAAATCCAGCATTTAACGTTCATTGTCAATAAGTACTTTATTCACACAATACAGGGTGAGTAAAAAAAAAGAAGAAACCCAAATGCCAGGACCAATTTTTTATTTTAGGACGTTCTGCATGTAGTACTGTCAAAATCTAGGATGTGAAATTCCAATTAATAACCTTTCTCTCAGTATAAGAATCATTTTGTGTACTTTTCCGTCCACGGATCACAAAACGGTAAGTGTTCTTTCAGCAAAACGACAACAATTCTCATAGGGATGCATGTGAATTGCTTTCGTTTTGCTGAAAGAACACTTACCCTTTTTGTGATCCGTGGACAGATCTTTAAAACCGTGTTTGTGTACAAAATTCCGTAACTTGAAAACTATACTAGTGATTTGAATGATTCTTATACTAAAAGAAAGCTGATGAATTGGGCTTTCATATCTTAGATATTGAAAGTGCTAGATGCTGAACTTCATTAAAAGAAAGTCCTGACATTTGAGTTTCCTTTTATTTTTTGACATTCTGTATAATCCATCCATACATCAAATTACCCTCGCTAGTTAATAATTGTTCTATTTTCTCACCTGATACAATGGTTTCAACAAAATATAAATCATAACGTGCCTAACCGTGGGTATACGATGCACTTGTTTTGTAAGTTTAGAGTTTTATCAGCATTTTGTAAACTTTACCAGTTGTAGACACTATAACAGATACAAAGAATTCGTCAAGTAATAATACAAGTTGTCCTGTGGTAACATAATCGAATTGGGACTTCTGCTGCAATGCTATGTTTGTAAACAAACCAAAAATAGAAGTACTTACCTGTGACTGACGGCTGTCGACGATGTTTGAAGAGGTTATGATGTGTGACGCCTGGTCTCTCCAAGTTATATAAAGACCCGAAGGAGGGCCGTGATTGGTCCATTCCGACGAGTTGTCAGCAAATCACGTCAAAGTTTTGACATCAACAAGCGGCATGTTGCCAACAGTTATGGGAGTGAGCGATTTGGCAATACCCAAGCAGCGTTGGGAAAGTCAACCGGAGGGCAATTTGGAACTCTAGGGACTTCGCCAAATAAGGAAAGATTTTTTTTTATGGGAAAGAGAAGGGAAAATACCTGCAATAGAAAAATGAATTCACGTACACCACACGTTGCGTTTAACAGCTGGTAAATTAGACAGAATATAGCCAGGTTTACGCAGATTATTAACAACTTAGAAAATATCTGGTGATGAGCTTTGCCCGTGCTGAACCTACTCAGAGATGGAGTGCGCATGCTTACTGTCATATGTGCTCTGATGTATAGGCGAATGGGATCTCTTCACGAATGCCAAACTTGGATGCAAGAAAAGCGGGAAGACCTTATAAGTTACAGTGATGTAAAATATTGTGAAAAGAAGTTGTTGACTGCCAAATGTATTTTGTTTTGGCTGCGGGATAGCAGCTCAACAAGTCTTCATGTCTCTCTGTTAGTTAGTTAGTTAGTAACAAACGTTGACATTGTCTATTGCTCCTACATATTTTGCCCGATATCAACCAAACTTTGCCAAAAGTATCAGTAGCCCAGCCCCAACATGTCACATGAACAAACTGGGGTCAAATGTCATCATGGGGTCGCTGGGGTAAAAACCTGCTTTTTTTGGTACTTAAAACTCTACTCCTTCCAGAAATTACATGCCACAATCACGTGACTCATGCATGGACACGAATTCGTTGGCCCACAGCTTTTGAGATCTTTCCGATCGAGCGTGTTTCTTTAACGACAATTTTTACTGGTATGTCACGTATATCAACATACCATTGCCTGTGCGCTGTGATGCTGGAAATTTCCGTACCATTTCGAATGGCGGCAAATCACTGAAAAAAATCCTGACGCCACTCACATTCACAAAATCCGGCGAATTAGATGTAATCATGTAGTCATTTGTTGCCAATTTGTGCGAAATGCCACGGGGCCCCAAGGTTGCCCGAAAACTCACCAAATCACATCCTGTGGACAATTGCGGCTTCTGTTTTAACCATTAAGCAATCCATCACGCGCACGGCATCAAACTTTCATCTTTGGGGTTGTTGTTGTGCGATAGGCTGTAAAACTTGGGCGATGTGGGCAAAGTTAAGGTCGATCCCCGCTTTTTCGCAAGTCCCCCAACCCACGCGGGACAAGCAAAACAGGAGCCAGGTTTTTCTCATTTTTTTGCCGGCTGGGCACTTTGGGAGCGCGCCCGGCCGGGTAAGCTGCTAGCTTGGTGCGACGCGCGGTTCCACGCACGGACCCACAGAGCGAGGCATGCAAGCGAGACCCCACCGTGAACTTCTCCTGACGTTCCGGACTGATTACGGAATCAACCAGGGACTCTCAGTCATTTGGCTCCGAAGCTAAAGGCATGTAAAGAGCTTAGAAAGAAATAAAGCAGGCTTCAAAAAAGCCCCCCCCCCAAAAAAAAAAAAAACTCTCCCTGGCTTGGCAGACTGCCGATAAACTGACTCAGTAGCATATCATCGTTGGAAGCCCCGACGGAACTACTTTGTTAAATGTACCGCGTCGGGACATTGGGTTGTAGTTATCAAAGAACCCCGCCCAGCCCTGTGGAGGCAGACCCCGCTGCAGCACCCATGGGAGAACGATACACGTGCAATGAATACCTGGAATTTGACAAACAATGCTTACGAAATCAGAGGGAAGAAACTTGTTGACGCGCGTCAATCGACACGTAGGCATTCTACGGATGTAATTCAGTCATGTCGATTGTTGCGAAAGTATGTAGAAGTGTCTCCCAATGAGAATGACATCGACATAAACCTACCTCCCCAAGGACATCAGAAATGTTTGTGTTAAAAATATCAACGTGAAAACGTTTATGTACCTTTCACTGCAACTTCATGACAATGAAAATGAAGAATGGAAAGAATTTCTTTGATTTAGACGATATAATCACGGAAATTAAGTATGCGGTATTTTTTGTTTGTTACTAACTCTGTACCCAAATTATCGTTTGTGATATTGAGTTTTAGAAGAGCGATAGACTTTGCTCCTTTGTTTATACTTAACTCCCAAAACATAAGATTGGGGATTATTATCGTCAAAATAATATAGGGATCGATTAGTATGAATCGCATGAGTCAAATGTTCTACCCAAGATCGACAGGTAAGTTTATACGCGCGCGTATATAATCCACAAGTCAGAAGGCAGACCACTCAAGAACGACAGGTGGTTGGCCTTTTAAGCCTAATACGCTCGCGTTTGTAATCCAGCAATCCGAGACAGACAACTCCAGATTGACAGGTGGTTGGCCTTTTGAGCCAATACGCGCGCGTTTGTAATCCACCAATCAGAAGACAGACAACTCCAGATTGACAGGTGGTTGGCCTTTTGAGCCAATACGCGCGCGTTTGTAATCCACCAATCAGAAGACAGACAACTCCAGATTGACAGGTGGTTGGCCTTCTGAGCCAATACGCGCGCGTTTGTAATCCACCAATCAGAAGACAGACAACCCCAGATCGACAGGTGGTTGGTCTTCTCAGCCAATATGAGCGCGTTTGTAATCCACCAATCAGAAGACAGACAACTCCAGATTGACAGGTGGTTGGCCTTCTGAGCCAATACGCGCGCGTTTGTAATCCACCAATCCGGGTAGACAGAAACCCAAGATCGACAGGTGCACACAGTAGTGCGTGCGCGTTTCAGTGTTCCCAATACAATTTTTGATGACGTGGTGAAATGATGCATATTTCCTGTGATGTTTTAAGTTCGGCATACCATCGTTCAAATTCCATTCAATGTTGAAAACAAAAGTATGCAAAAACCATACAATTTATCCTGAATGCATTTCCCTGAGCAGTCGTGCGAGCAATCGTATGTCGTCAGCGACTCATTTCATGACCGTTTGGATTATGAATTATCAGGTATCGCCTTTACCGCGGTCAAATAACACGCGACCCTATCCGGTCTTAAATCATACCTCCAAATCGACTTAACTGGTCAGTTGTTCCCGCCAGAAGAATTTATGGCGAGTCCTCTGCGTGTGCGCCACGTAATCGGCCTGGTTAGTCTTATACGTTAGACATCATCGCACGTGCTCAACAGGGATAACCAAAGACTTGAAATTCTCTTGGACTTGAAACACAGGTCATAACTCAAACAGTGACTTGTTGTCCAAGGCGTCCTTAACCTATGTTGCCTTAGTGAAACATTCTAAAGAGAGCAAGTTGAAAGCAAGATGGGCGTCTGGAAAGAAGAGGAACAACGCCAACGGATGAAAAGTCGAAGGGTTAGTGGTTACAGCAGGTATGCTACAATTCGTTCGTATAACGCGTGTTTTCATGTAGGGACGGGATGTATGATAAAAGGTAACATATGCCTGCTGTTAATTGAAAATGCGAGGTGTTCTGTTTTTCAGGATCTTTCTCCCTTGTTCCGATTGGTTAACTTCACTTGTTTAAAGTGCAGGTGATGTGATTCGGTGTGGGTTCTTGAAAAGAGCGCTGTGCAATGATCTCTTCGTCAGCGGTTCAAGATGCCATTAGAATACTTGCATAGTGGTGATACTGACGGGCGATGGTGGTGACAAAGGTGCAGGTCGAAAATGATGACGATACAGGGTGAGTCAAAAAGAAAAAGACAGAACTAGAAATTAAAAACAAAAATGTGGCATGCTCCATTTGATGAAAATAACATTATGGATAAAGTACATGTTATTGACTAGTAACTGTGGAAATTCCACGTAATTTGCATACTCTATTCCCAAGTAATGTCTTTTTCAATAAAATGAACACACAATTCAGCTGTCCACAACAGATCGTTTACCGTTCTATGAACTGACTGATGAGCGAATGCCCATTAAATAAAATGAAACTTGAACGTTTTCCCACCTCCATATATGAACCAAAAATTGTGAAGGAAAAAAGGCCAAGCTTCTCCATCAATATAGACCAGACACGATTGCTTGACGAGAGACGTTTTACTTTGGTGTGGCGTGCAGCACCACGAGTGTCATCATACATACACTCATTATCGATTGCAAAAAGCAGAATCATGTCTTGTATTTTTTTTAGCAAATTATCTTATTTCCGGAGAATCTATCAAATCAGTTTCCTGGTTTGCATCGAAATGTCCCATGTCGACTTGGGAAAGTTATGGGCCAGTTATTAATTTTACGGCGGCGTCATTTTCGATTCGTCCAGTCATCCATCAGTGTCAGCAGATACGCTATCAACGTCTCGCGGGCAACTGACAATATGTCAAGACAGAAATGTGGTTTGACGATGAACGAAAACAGCAGCAGAAATAGCTGGGCGTACTAAACATCGGAGCACGTGATCGACAACGGAAGTTGATTCTCAGTTGTACAATTTGAAGAAGAAACAAAAAGGATGCTCGATGTTTGTTGGCCCAAGAATGGTCTTTATGAGGAAATGAAAGAAGGTTTGAAAATTCGAAGCACTTGAACAATACAACAATCCAACGTAAATACGGAAACATTTACAATTTTAAATTCCCTCTACTACAATAAGGAAACGTGCATGGAAAATCCTCAGAGCAATGTTTATAATTATGTGTCAACAAAATATGTCGTGGTATATTCTGTTACAATGAAAAAAAATCACCAAATTAAAAAAAAAAACCTATGTAAAAAAATCAGCATCGATAACTATTACTATAAGAATGGCACAAAATACTAAACTGGAAGCAGTTTGGCAGCAAGAAAGGAGATGAATATATTAGGAGCAAGTTCTTCAATTCGATATAGCTTCTGTGAAAAAGTAACAAAACAAATTCAGATTAGGTTTGCACGATATAGACATGGTTTACAGTGTAAAAGGCACCAAACAAAATAATGTGATACGCGTGAAAATAAAGTCTGCGCCACTTGGATGTTATCTTCTCAAATGTTGTCCTTGGTATTAAACAAATCACTCCTCACGTAACGATAATAGTCTGTGATTGACTTATACAACGCAGGGGACATGTAAATCTTCTTCAAACTCTTCATCCAACTTTGCCTGGTTACTCATCAACCGCAACCAGAGTTTAGTAGCGTAACCAGTCCGAGAAGGTTATCTGAAGTTCAATCTCAACTTTCTCTCCACTCCTCGCGACCTCTGGATGAGAGGGCCCCGGGGACGGACGGAAACATGCGGTGCACGTACGTTAACGTCTCCCTGGTCTGTTTACGGCCGTTATTCATACCTATAACTCTCTAATTGAACTGTTCCCTCTGACATCAATAAATCTATCCGCGCAATGGCAGAGTCCTTACTCGTTTTGTGCTCTACAGAATTTTTTAGATTCACTTTTTTTAAGGGGCGATGACATTTTCTACTTGTTGACGGAATATTAAACTGATTTGTGCTTTGAGTGCCATGTTTATGGCCAACTGGCTACATTTCCCCCCAGTTTAGTTACCCGTGGGACTCGTCAGATATTGATATCGTTGTACCTATCAACCAGTTGTAATTAAGTGATTATCTGTATAAGTACGTGTACCTAAAATGGCTATTATTGGAGTAACCTATTGGCTTGTGTCCAGGTAAACCGCAAACGAGTAACGCAGTCGGGATTCCAGACCGAGCGCTCTGACTACAATCATGCGAATTACGGTGAGAGTATCGAAATTTTCCGATGTTGGTGGGACGTTTCGCATTTGTTGTTTAAATCAACTTTTAGTGACAAGATCGCCTGCACGTGGAACAGGTTTTGTTTTACTATAGGGGTATCCCACCCATGGTGCATCGCTATCGCCAAAATAGCCTGGGTTACTCCTCCCTTCCCTTCTCAAATCTTCCTCAAAACCGGAAATGGTAAAAACTGAAACCTAGTTTTGTTTGTCTGCTTCAGCTTTTATCCCCCATGGGCGCATTTGGGGGAATCATGCCAATTTTTAGAAACAAAATACAAGAAATGTTTGTCTTCGTGTGGGTCTCAGTCGCTCTGTCGAGACCAAAATAAATGACCTTGGCGTCTTTTTCAACAAATCATGAACAACAATGTTAGCGTGCAAGAATTTGGAATACTCGAGTCGGTATATAAAAATACTCCAGTGTATGGGACCCATACATTTATCGATGAAAGAGTAAAGGAAATTGTACCCAACTGGGGTATGTTCGATACTGGTCTTTAGTCGGTGGTTACAATGATGTGCGGCTATTGTTAGGAAAGAATGTAGTATCCAGACGCCACTTCAGCGGGTGTGTACAAAGTCTATCAAGAACATTTTCTAAAAATGGAGAAAATATTTGAAATGTTTCTTAGTCCAAGATTCATTTCTCTTCAACATTTTTCAATGACTGACTCTTATTGTGATGATATGCTAAAGGGAATGTACAACATTTGCTTTTGCTGCAATTTTCAGAAATAAATGGATTTGGAGGATTAGTATGTTATTGCAAATATTGTTACACTGACTTGTTTCACGTTTTGGGTTCGTATATGCTGGAAAAACCAAGAAAACCAATCATATTCTTGTAGTCTGGTTCCCTGACCCCTTTTAAGATGAAACGGAGCAATTTATAGACTTTGGGGAATTGTAAGATCATAGAATCAGTCTAGCAGGCTTTTAGTCTTCACAGGTGTGTAATCAATTGCAAAGAAAATGCAGACAAACTCAATATGAAAAATTAGGAGCACTTTTTGGAAAAAAAACAACCAGTTTTCTCCAACGCTGGTCGGCCGACCAGCGTTGGAAAAATACAGTTTTTCTTGAAAATGCCAGCATACCAGGAGCCACAACTTTACAGGATGCTTGAGACTGTCATTCCCTTACAATCCAGTAAGATATGTCGTGATAATTTGATCATTTCGTTTTTTGATGTTTGCAAATGTTGTATCTTCCCTTTAAGAAAAAAGTGGCGTTAGGTTGCAACATTCATTCCTATTGTAATTTCACGATGTGAAAATGAATCGCGTCAACGCAGCTTGTGGAATATTGTCCAATTAAATTCGGTATCCATAATTAAATGATGTACAAATGGACGCGGAACGCGCAAAATCCGTGAGAAAAACAAAACTTAACGTTCACAATTCCATATAGGTTCGTCTAAGGGGCGTGGCTACATTGAGTGCGTTCGATTACTCCCCCGGCTTACTCGCGCCTGGCTCCTTGCGTAATGACAGACATTTGCAGTGGAGCTAAATAAACGAACGGTTTCGGGAAAAGTTTCGTGCAAGAGCTGGAAACATGGGCGTCGCCATGATTTTTTTCTTGAGAGGGGAAAAACACATCTTCCCCCCAAAAATCTTGTTTTTCTCAACATATTCTCGATTTATCAGTTTTAGAGGGGGGTAGGGACATTTTCCCCCACCCATTAAATTAACACCAATTTTCTTTTCTTTTTTTCTCTCTTTTTTTTTCTCTCCTTTTTTTTGCTTTTCAGGGGGGGGGGGTGTTGCAACCTGACGCCACTTTTTTTCTTCATATATCATCTCAATGAAGGTCATTCATTGCAAAAATGATGATAAGACATGAATCTGGGACTGAGAAATATTTCAAATTTTGTTAGGAAAAACATTTCTTGACTCTCCATAGACTTTGTACACAATTGCGGAAGTGGCGTCAGGTTGCAACATTTTTTCCCAGGCTGCATCCGAATCAATTAACTGCCTAGAGCACGTCCACGCCCAGTGAAAATACGCGGGGACGCTCTGACAATAATTCGTAGCCGTAGCTCCGTGCATAGAGCTACATAGGGTTTGTAGCTCTATGCTCCGTGGAAGCCCGTTTCGGGCACGGCCTGAGATGAGGCGCCCGCCGGACGTTGCATGGCCTTATGAGATACTTACCCAAGTAACCGGCTCGGCAAGTCGGTTACTTGGGCCAGGATCCGTGCTTGGGCCAGGCTCGAGTAAGCGCGAGAAGTCACGTGAGAGGTAAATCGAACGCACTGAAACGGCGATAGGTCAATTGACTGATTGACTGACTGTCACTTGCGAGCCGGGCAGTGCTATTTTATAGGATTACCCCGTAATGCCAATGAATGGGCGAAATTCGGCCCATTGTGTATGCCTGACATGACTTCCATTGAATAGCCATGCTGAATCAATGGAATAGAATTGTGTGGGCACTTGGGGATCGGCTTTAGTCCGACTATGCTATATTTCTGCCAATAACTGACTCATATGCCAGCGGAGAAGTGCAATCGTATAGGATTACCCAATAACATCAACGAATGGGCTCAATCTGGAGCATTCCGCGGGCAGAATGCAGTATCCCGACACCACTTCTTTGGTTGTGTACAAAGTCTATGGAGAGTTGAGTGTATTTTCTAATAAAATGGAAATTTTCTCAGTCTTTTCAACATTTTTGCAATGGCTGACCTTCACTGAGATAAAATATGATGAAAAAGTGGTGTAAGGTTGCAACATTCTTTCCCCATTATGTACACAGACGTCCAGTGCATAGCCATTCTGAAACGATTAGATACAGTGTTGTGGGCTGTGATCATTTTTATAGGACTGCCTTATTTATCGTGAAGACTTAAGACTTGTGAGGTTACGAGAAGACATCTTTCCTCCAAACTGGCAGTACATGACCACGACTTGGCCCCGATCTCTCCCATCAATCAACCAAGTAAAATATGACTCATTTTACTTCAACGTATGAATGGCAACGATATAAATCTCTTACCCTGGAAAAACCCGCGAGATGAATGTCAGAGCCGAGTCAACAAACATTAATTTCCAGTCAACTCTTCCGCGGGTGCATGTATCATTCAATTAACTTTAATTCGGTTAAGACGAGGCGCTTTCCAAACTTCTGGATTATATTTGAGACCACTTACCGCGCAGAATTAGCTTGAGATAGAGAAAATTGAATTATCGTTTCGTCTCCCTAAACGCCGATAGCCATCATGCTTTCTCAAGCCCTATACAATTTGGGCGTCATATTTGAGAAATCTCTTACACAGGAATTCGCTCTTCCTGCAGTTTAATACTTCGATCTATCCGAGGAATCTTTGGCAAGCATCGAACCCATGACACCTGTAACGCAAATGCAGGTGTCTTTAAAGGGGCATTATACGGCCTGAAATCATCGAAAATTTTATGTTTTGGATTGTTTACTTATCCTTTTTTCCCAAGGTCTGGTTGAATGGAAACTAACCCATACCGTTCCCGAGAAAAGACGAAAAAATCCCGGTTGTTTACATCGGAAGCCACAGACATTTTGCGGCATATCATACATACGTATTTCAAGTCGCGTCTATTCAATGCAACGTACACGTTGTGTGTGTTGCACACACTAACAATACACAAATATTGTTTCTAACATGTTCGCAGAATACGAACCACTGTGCGGCTGGTTCACAACTAGCACTAACAGCTCGATTTTTTGGGCCAAATATAATTGCGACCCCCAAAATTCGTTCTCGCACGACTCTCGCAAGAATAACACAAATTTTTTTTTAAAAGACGGTTGTGTGGATGCTAATACATTTTGTATTATACTTTTAAATGTCCTATTTAATGTCATTTCGTTTAAAATGCTTTTTGTTGCCCGATTGTGTGCATTTTTTTTCAACGAGGCCTGGACTAAAAGGTTCTTTTTATGACCCAGGGTTCGGAGGTTTTTTTATGCGATAATTATATTAAGTACAGTACTTACATTCAGCCAAAGCCAATTGAACTACTATTAATTTTAATAATCCATTTTGTAACCCCAGAATTTTCAATGCGTTGTAACAGTTAACCAAGCCAAAGGATCAGGAAGACGTACACAAAATAAGTGGCGAAAAGCAAACAGTTTCTTTTTTTTAATTTATTACAATTTATTAACTATAACATCTAACTTTTTCTTTTTCAAATAATATATAAGCAAAATAAGGCAAAACGATATACATAATATACAGCACAACATGACACAATACACAAAACTACTTATTAAATTTTAACGAAATTAATTATGGCAAAACACAACAAATCGCTCGATAATGACGTGATGGTTACAATTTCCGCTCACTAATGTCAAATAGATGGTCGATAAAATTGTTTTGTTACAAATAAATGAACCTAATAAATAACAAAAATATCAGTGCGATTATCTCGTCCGGATCTTTGCAGGTATAACAATTATTTGCCGGTACCAATAGGAAGGAAGTCGTCACTCCAAAATAACCATACACCCACACATGAAAAACCTCGGAACATCTGCCTAAAATACTCGTAAAGTTTGTTGAAAAAATGCAGGGTAGATGGTACATTTAGGATCATCATTTGTTTTGAGAGAAGTCTCCATTGTAAAAGGTCAATTTGAGGTCAACTTGGGATTTGAAGTAATCTGTGCCATGATGTCTGGTTCGGTGTCTGGTTAGCCGCCAAATCCGTAGAGCGTCCGGCCTTGACGCTTGAGGGCGTACACCACGTCCATGGCCGTCACGGTTTTCCGCTTGGCGTGTTCACAATACGTCACAGCATCACGGATCACGTTCTCCAGAAACACCTGGGAATTCAAAAGCCGACATTTTATTCAAATGAGACTAGGCAATGGGCGTAAACCACATTCGGTGCAAGCAGCTATGCCATTATTACCGAAAATACACCGGCCGAAGACAGAGTGGGAAAAAAAAATGTTGCAACCTGACGCCACTTCAGCGGTTGTGTACAAAGTCTATGGAGAGTCAAGAACATTTTCTTGACTCCAAAATTGGAAACGTTTCTCAGTCCTAGATTCATAACTTATTTTTGCAATGACTGACCTCCATCGAATGATAAAAGTGGCGTCTTGTTGCAACATTCTTTCCGACAAAAAAAAGAAAAGAAAACCAGTGTGACAACCCGTTACAATTGACCTATTGCCGGCTGCGAGTTAGCCACGCCCCTTAAGACAACCCTATGGACTTTTTGTACGTTAAGTTTTGTTTGTCTCAGATTTTGCGCGTCCCGCGTCCATTTGTATAATGTAATTGGACAATATTTCACAAGCTGTGTTGACGTGATTCTACAACGATAGGTCAATTAAAGCTCTGGAAATTTCTTGCCTGGGAAAAAATACTTTGCAAAAACACCTTTTCTATGTAACCCTAAATGTTTTTGGCACCATGTGTCACTAAAATCTCTATCATTTGGTGCTACAGTGAACAGAGTTGAAAATTGGATAGGCCTACAAAAAAAACTGTTTTTGGCTCTTTTTGGCAGTGGTTCAAAGTCTTATTTTCCAACTTGCCTTGAGCACACCCCGTGTTTCCTCGTAGATTAGACCGGAGATTCGCTTGACTCCACCTCGACGGGCAAGCCTTCGGATTGCTGGCTTGGTGATCCCTTGAATGTTGTCTCGGAGGACCTTTCGATGTCTCTTGGCTCCTCCCTTGCCTAGACCCTTTCCTCCTTTGCCTCGACCAGACATTTTCTTGAAGTCTCGTCTGCTAAGGACTCAAATGCAGCTAGGCACGACAACAGTTGAGGGCACCCTACGTCTTTCGAGCGAGTTTTTAAAAATGAAATGGCCTTCGATTCGAGCGCGCTTTGTTATTATTCCTGTATTGCGGACGTGTTGGAAAATACCACCAATGAGGCGTTGTCAACGGTCGTTTTATTGTGAACGCGGAGAGGAAGTGATTTGGCGCGCTTTTTAGGATCCTGTCCGTTTGCCAGTTGACTGCAGTTTGAAATAGACAAGGATCTAACGGGCAATTCATTGGCAAAAATTTGAACAAAATTGGCTCCAAAATGATTGTTCAAGGGTTGGAAGTATAGACCACTGATCTCTCCATGTCAAAATCTGAATAGCCCAAGAACAATAGATTTGTAAGGAAAGATAACTAATTGAATCAACATCGACACTTTTTCTTAACAAACTATTATGTTTTCAATGATAGCAACAAAGTATAATTGTAGAATTAATGTACATACACTTTCTGTTTAGAAAAGAAAGTTTCGTGTACATAATAAAGACGACACTGTTTTAATTATTTTGAGCAATGCGAGTGGTTGACTGGTTCCCACCCCTCATCGAAACGGAGCAGTGGCGTAATCTGTGCCAGCGAGTGGGAGTGGGGGATGGGGGAAGACCAAAATCCTAAAATTGCCCTGCCGTGGAAATTCGGAAAGCGGTGAGGGGGGGGGGGGGGGGCCTGGACACCACATTATACTAGGGGCGCTTTTCATGATAAAGATGCATATCAATATACTCGCGCTTACATTTTTAAAGCTTTTGTACTTTGTTTCTCCACTTTCCAGTGCTATTAAATACATTTTAGTTGTTCGGACGTTAGGCAAATACATCAAAATCCGCATTTTTTTCTCAGCACAAAAAGTGTGTGTGTGTGTGTGTCTGGGGGGGGGGGGGGGGGGATGATGCAATAGCCCATCTCCCGGTCAAAAATTGGGGGAGGGGGGGGGGCCTATGTACCCCCGGGGGGGGAAGTACGCCCCTGGATCGGAGGAATTGGAAACCGGTAGCTTCACTTTTTTGTACACCTTGGATCGAAGGGCATGGTCTTTGTTCTTCCGTGATGCGCAGTAGACACTTTGTACCCTTATTTAAATAGCAAAAGTACACTCAGAGAGGGCGCACTGTGCAAGGGGTCTTTGGCTGGCATTTGCAATTATTTATCAGAAAGGCGGTATATTTGCACTATTTTTTTTTATTTGTTTGTGTTTGGTGGGGGGGGGGGGAGGACGAGCTATTTTCCATGTTCCAATCTTGAAATCAAGTTATTGCGGAAGGTTAGATACATTTAATTATATCTAAAAAAATAATTTGATATTCTATGTTTTACAGTTTGTCGCCCAGTTCTCTAAGTGCTAAGGGGAGCAGAACTTGACGAGTACCCCCCCCCCCGCGCTTGTTTCCCCTTGTTCCTCCAAGCACAGAATTTGAAGAAGGCTAAAAATTGGCTTTTTGTTTTCAAAAACCTATTGAGTTGCAACTCCTGGCAATGAAACCCCTTTAGATCCGCCTGCAAAAAGAGGAATTTTAAATTGGCACTGAAGCTGAGGGGCTCAGCACTGTCTTTTGTTGAGATGATAAAAAGGTCCCCAATTCACAAAATGGCTTAGCACTGGGATTCATCTATTGGACTCCTATATGCGTCACAGTTAATTCTTTACACTCTCAAAGCGGATCAAACATTCAAATTAACGTATTGTCCAGTCATAGCCATAAACGCAAGCACATGTGATGCACAGAATCAGTTCAGACACTGACGGGTATTTTGTTTTTCACGCAAACGTTACATAACCACAACAGAGGCGACTATAGACATCGCTGATAGAAAAGCGCCTCCTGTGTGATTTGCTGACTCAATGTCGCGCTGCATATGGCGGGAATTTCAAATGCTTTTATTCATTTGAAACAAACATGTGTTACGATCGTTTGCAGTATTGGTAGTATGTCGCACAGTCTATTTTCGTCAAAGGGTATAACATAAAAACGGACTTCAACCAATGGATTCTGATATTGGATCTATTCCTTTTTTGATGAAAACACCATCGTATCATATTGATGCAGTTTACAGCTGCTCTGCGAATTCTTAATTTTTTTCATTATTAACTTTGACAAGATGTAAATTTGAATTCATGTTCTTTTTATCCCTAGCCGGAAAATGGCGCCGACTCTAGCCTATATAAACGGCAGCGTCGCTACGCCTCGCTTACTGTGGACTCTTTCATTTTGGTCAGCCTTCCGTTTGAGCACGGCAGAAACTCGATTCAAACTCGACTGCGTGAGGAAAAGACGTTTGTTGCGCTGTAAATAGTTGGCTGCAATTTCAGTTGTCTTAAGAAAGTTTTGAATTCATCATGTCTGGACGCGGGAAAGTCGGCAAGAAAAGTAAGGCTGTGTCGCGAAGCTCAAGGGCAGGTCTTCAGTTTCCCGTCGCTCGTATTCACAGGTTTCTCAGGAAAGGCAAGTTGAAATACATCCATTTATTAATGTTTCGTCACCGACACCACGAAGTAACACCCATCTACATACCAGTAAAAACTAGCAATCGGAGAAAACGGCAACTAAAGTTGAACGCCTTCTAAAACAACACTTTGCGTCAAAACGACAGAGTATTTTCAGTTGGGTTTCTCGTTGTGGACACTTGATGAATTGAATTTATTAAATCTGCTGTTTTTCACCCGTTTGTGTATTAAATAAACAAGAAATAAGAGAAAAAAGATGAGTGTTAGTTCGTGAAACCGAAAAGGCTGCGAAATTGTAAATTTTCGTTTTCACGAAGTAACACTCTTCAATGTATTCAACACGAGGAAAGTGCAACTTCAGGTCAGCGCGCGCGCAGTCATACAACTTGTTACAAGAAGAGTGTTACTTCGTGAAAACGTTTTTGCTCACTTTAATATGAGCAGAGTGCGCGCCATGCATTTCAATGGTAAATGGAACTTGAGTGTTACTTCGTGAAAACGAAAATTGTCACTTTTGCGCAAAAGTTGCCATGGATACTTAGCGTAATTATTAAAGTAAAGCTCTTGAAGCTTTGAAACTTCGTGCAATGGTAGGCCTTGATGAATAATGTTTAAAATCCAAAAAACTGAAAATCGAAAAAAAATATGGTTTAACACGGTAGAGTGTTACTTCGTGGTGTCGGTGTCGGTGACGGTTTGTTGTGCAGTTTTCCTCCCTGTCAACTTACACTTGAATATTCAATATGAAATACTTGTTTTTTTTGTTTTTGGCGAATGTCGGAATGTTTGAGGCACATTGAGAAAATGTGACGACACAACATATTTCAAAATTCCTTGGTTTGACGCAATGAATTTACTCATAATCGTGAATTTTACTTTATTGTTTTTGATCAATTTGCATATTGTCAGTCCCAGCGTTATGAAAGGGAGTAATGTCCGTGACAGGGCCAATTGACCATGAAATATAAATAATTCAGAGAAATTAGCCAAAACTCGAAGTCTGTACTCTCTTTGACCATTACGAGATGATGGATGTACAAGATCGGAAAGAGGAAAGATTCCCATATCTGGCCATCACTAATTTTCCCCTGTGACTATCAGACATCAGAAAGTGATTTGTCCTAAAAAGTCAAATTTAGCAGGGAAAATATTGAAGTTTTTACTGATAAAACACTTATTTTCAGACCAGTCTCATAGGGTTTGTGCACAGGGTGACAAGTGATGGCCAGATATGAAAATCTTTCCGAAAAATACATTTTCCAGGTATATTTACTGAGCTCTAAAAAGCTCTATCATGGACATTACATAATTGGAACTGCCCACAAATATTTATTAGCCAGCAACTTATCAACAAACTCTGCAGTAACTTTCAACTCGATTTGTTCTATTTCCTTTAGGTAAATACGCACAACGCATCGGCTCCGGTGCAGCGGTGTACATGGCCGCCATCTTGGAGTATCTGACGGCTGAGATCCTGGAGTTGGCTGGCAACGCAGCACGGGACAATAAGAAGGCTCGCATCATCCCTCGCCATGTCCAATTGGCTATCCGTAACGACGAGGAGTTGAACAAGCTGCTTAGCCACGTGACCATTGCCCAGGTAAGGAGATTATTTCTTACGATTGCTCACAATCCATGCAGCCCCAAGACAAATTGGCATATTGAAATGGAAAATAATGTATAATGTCCAGACGACACTTGGTTGTGCACAGTCTATGGAGAGTAGAGTGCATTAAAGATTAACACAATTGGAAATGTTTCTCAGTCCCAGATTCATGTCCGTTCAAAACTTTTGCAATGACTGACCTTCATTGACATGTGATGACAGAAAGTGGCGTCGGGATGTAACATTCTTTCCAAAATGTGAACACAGATTCTGTTCAAATCTGAGCGTTACTTTTTTTTTAGATTGCACACGCATAGAAAACGACCACTTGTAAAATTTAATTGACTTGCTTCAACGACTTAAGAAATTAAAACTCAATAGTGTTTAAATTGTTCTTCCCTTTCGGTTTTCAAATTTCCAATCCAATCAAGAGAATTTCAAAATTGCTATGTTTATAAAATTGCTTATTTTCTAAAACGGAAAGAAAGTTATTTACTTTTAAAGGGCATCGAATTAAAAATTCGTCCATTATTAAAGAATAATTATTTTGATAAAATTTGAATTATTTGCAGCAAGACAAAAATACAGGCATCAACATAAAATTAATTTTTTTGGGAAAGAATGTTGCAACCCGACACCGATTTTTTTTTCTTCACATGTCATCTCGATGCATGTCAGTCATTGCAAAAATAAGACATGAATCTGGGACTGAGAAACGTTTCCAATTTTGTTAGGAAATACTTAAAAATGTCATTGACCCTCTAAAGACTTTGTGCACAACCGCTGAAGTGGCGTCAGGTTGCAACATTATTTCCCATTTTTGAGAGGGTTGAAAACATTCAAGGAGGAATTTCTCTTCGTAAAAATTACGAGGAAATTCAAGGGAATTTGTTGAAGATCACGTGAGAGCATTTACTAAGACAAGACCAGACCAGACCAGAGCAGTTAATGATTGTTTTTATTTGTATTCCTTTCCTTTAGGGTGGTGTGATGCCCAATATCCAGGCCGTACTGCTTCCCAAGAAGACCGGCAAGAACAAAGGCCCACCCAGTCAGAGCGTAGAATTCTGAGAGGAAAATCTTCAGCACCAGACTAAAATCTAGAACTCAATCAATGAACTTTTAAGGGTCTTGAAATCAAATTGCATTTCGGATGTTTTCGAGCTTCAAAGTCATTTTCGACGTATTTCCATGCGCGATTAATGAAAAACTCGGGTTCATTTTGAACCACAAATCTGGAATTAGCTGCACCTATTTTAGACAACACATAAATGAAGAAGAAAAATCGAGAAAATTGAAAGAAAAACGTCTACTATATCTGCTTTTTACCACGAAATCATGTCCACAGCCTTATTTAATTCCACAAAACGGCATTACCATTTTGAAAACCATTTGTAATTGTATTTAATGTTCATCTTTATTTAAGACAGTTTTATCAGTATATATAAGTGTTAAATGCCTTCCCCGATGTTGAATGTAAATTTTTAATGTGCAAATAAATTAATTGTAAATTAGCTCCCGCATGTTTTTGTGTTCATTTATTCTCCAATCCATGAACAATTCTAGGACCTGCTCCCACGAATCGCGGACGAAGTTGTTTTGAAAAGGAGCCTGTGAAATGATTTTGGGTTGGGACCGACTGTTTTTGAGATTTTTCTAAATCGGTAACTATACATTTACAACCTCGCAAAATATGAATATCAGATAATCATCAAGCAGAAGTGTGTTTTGGGGTAGATTTATTGAAAGAGAAAAAAATGTTCAGAAATGTATACAATTGTCGTAATTGGGTTGTCGGGCTTTTATCACTTGATCCATCTTCCAGGGGTAATAGGGTCACGGTACCTTCAAAATCCTATCATTTTGAAGCTGAAAAAAATTGGAATTCGAAATAGTTGTATAGTCCATGGACCTTCACTGCACATTGCCGGTCTGGCTTTCCGTAAAAGGGTCTGTAGGAGGGATGGGGCGCCCACTTTCCGTTACACCTGTTAACCATGGTTACTTATGACTAACAAATTACCAGAGGGGACGAGGGCGACTGGGGGCAACGGTTTCATAAAGGTGAAGGGCGGGCCGTGCCGCCCCCGCCTCCCCCCCCCCCCCCCCCCCCCCCCCCCAGTTGGCTACGCCGCTGCGTGGAAGCGGGTCGCATCATTGGCTACTTTCTCATATGCTGTACAGTTTCAGATTCGTCAAGGATAATGGTCTGTATAGAACTGGAAATAATGAGGTTTTCAGCATACAGCAACAAGATCACATCAACATAAGTAATGAATTATGATATACGTTACCGAGAATACAAGTATCGCTTGAACTGATGTGAACCGATGGTTGTTTTTACCCATTTCGCATATACATGTACCATCGCAAATATATACTTTATGCGTTTAAGATGGAGATGGTGGCAATTCTTGTGATAGGATAGTCGCGAGGAAACCTTTCGTGCATTCATTGTTACAAAATTATTGAAATGGCGAAGAACACCCTCTGCCAACAACGCATGTGGTCTATTTCTAGATCCATGAAATATTAGACGATGTTAACTTTGTTGTAATAAACAATGGGGCAACATTATTATACTTTTTAGGAGTCAAAATCACAATTGCAATTATTTTTATTGCAGATGTTTATTCATTGTGTTTCACATAAAATATGGAGCTACATTATTGCACTTTTTAGGAGTCAAAATCACAATTGCAATAATTTTCATTGCAGATGTTTAGTCATTGTGTTTCACATTCGTTCAAGAGCAGCATTTTTCCCTTTGAAACGACAAAGGATAAAGTTACTCAGTGTGGTCACCATTTTGTACAATTCCATGAGCCAACCCAACACCACCAATCACGACCGTCGTGAACCTTCCAGTTGAATTCTATAGCACGCGATTGTTAGAATCGATAGCTGGCGTCAATTGGCGTCAATAACGCGATATCAATTGATCTGACGTATTCGAAGGCGGCTCCGCAAACAACACTAATTGTTGGTCATTAAGTGCAGTATCGATACCACTTATATTGCACGGGTAATAAATAGTTGAACATTAACCCTAAACACGAGAGGGATGGGGCATGCGGTGTGTTTTTTTCTTCAATGCGAACACGAGGTTATCATAGTGACTCCTGCGTGCCCCAGTTTACCGGATCACAATCAGTTGTAGGCCCGCTTCATCCATCAACTGATCAAAAATGATCCAAATTCCCGATTGAGCTCTGAGGAGTGGTTATCATGGCGCAATTTGAAGGGCGGTACAAATTGAAATCTAGCGATAACTTTGACGAGTTTCTGACGGCATTGGGTAAGTTTGACATGGATGTGTTGTGTGTATTTTGTGGATATTTATCTTCATTATTGTAAGTATAGTGCTGCACATGTTTTTTTTTTAACTGATGATGCGACGTATTGTCTTTTGTGTTTCATCAGCTGTAGTCATGATGCATTCATCATTTTCATTTCTGGAACCAAAACCCAATCGATAGCGAAAGGATTGGTTTCTTTTTTTGGGGGGGGGGGTGGTTGAGGCGGGGGGGGGGGGACATCCGCCCCCGCCCCCCCCAAAAAAAAATCCTCAAAGGTTAAATATTTCGTTTTTGTCTTAATTTCGGCTGTTGCACTGCGCCGTTCAAAAACTAGGCCCTTTTAGTTTTGCCCTTCAAAATGATGGTCCTGCTATAAATTCATAATCAGTATTGCCCCAGGTCCACTGAATTTGTTTTCCAAACTTCTTTTTTTTGTAACTAAAATCCTGGATGTAAACTCTGAGAAGAAAATCTAACTTGTCTAAAATGGAAGTAGGTTCTGATAAGTATCCTTTGTGTTGACATCTAGAACAGTTACTGCGAGATTAGTGCCCTGTCCGTCAGGATTATCAACAGGTGACTGTATCTAATGACCAGTCAAGCTCAAATATTGACCGTGCTGTTTCTATTGACCGTACAAATTCAAATATTGACCGTTATGCAAAGTGCTATTACCGAACTTTATAACTGGCGGAATCGATAGTGGTGTGACCGGGCAAGCTAATGTCAGAAACACGGCAATAAAATGAACGAGATATTTGGGCCACTAACACTGTTGGTGACTTGATCCGAATGAGGATGGTGATTATAATATACAGTATGTCCCCCCCCCCCCAAAAAAGTCCGTCTAACAATTTTTGAAATAACTTTTTAATTTGTTTAAATTGTGCAGATGCTACTTATTCAAGGCCTAAACCTTTAAGTTTCATTTAATTTCCATCAAGCCTCACTGCACATTGGTTAATTTGTCACAACAACATATTTGGACCCTGTGACCAAGTTCCTTGCTCAGTTCTGTGTTATGTAAGCTGTGTAAACTCTTGCATGTCGTGTAAAAAGGCTGATGTGGTTTGGGAATGAAATCATTTGCCCTTGAGCATTAAACTGAGGGCTTGCCATGATGACTCATAGCCAGGCAAATGATTCCAATCTCAACCGCTGCCCCTTTTCACAACATGCAGGATTTTACACAGCTTACGTAACATAGCACTAAAATTGATTAAGACAAGGAACTAGGTCACACTGTCCAAAAATGCTGTTGTGATCCATTGACCATTGCGCATGCATGACTGAAATTAAACGAAACTCTATGGGTTTATGCCAAGGAAAAGGAGTATCTGCACAATCAAAAAACTTTGAAAATTGACTTCATGGTTATTTCAAAAATAGTCAGACGGACACTTTTTGGTGGAATACAGTAGTGATTGCAGTGATTGCAGTGACGCTAAGTATATTGGTGGTAGTAATGCAAATGATGAGGATGACTTAGGCAATGTTACATACCAAACTGTACCAACTACCCTAACCATAGTGAGGACAGTCCAAACTATAATTTGAGCAGTCCCGACTGTAGTTTGGGTAGTCCCACCTATAGTTTGGGCAGCCAACTGTAGGCATTATGTGTATAGGCGGAGTTAGAGAGCAGTGGTTTTGTATCGCTAGGATAGACATGAATAAACCCTTTTTTTTTTGTTGATAAACGAAAATATCAAAGAATACCGCCTGAGATACCTGCATTGCGTAAGGTCTATAGAAGATCTTTCATTTATATACTCTAATGCATTGTGCAACCACGTGCAGTTTACATTGATTTCACGTTCAATCATGACAGAAAACAACTACTGCCTAAAATATCACATTTTTTCTTCTTGCTACTTACTACTACTAAACAAATAATAGAACTTTGAATAATGATATGGGTAGGTCGGACAACAATAAATACAGCATAAATTGTCATTATTCGTGCACCATATCTCTGAAGAGGGAAACAAAAGCGGTAAAGAATTGCAAGAAATGACTCCCTTTGTGCCCTGAACCCTCAAATTATGTATCCTTATTTCAACAGAAAAAAAGACATTTTGTATACAATCAGTAAATATAGAAACCACAATGTACACCATGCACACTTTTAAGAATGCACTTCGATCTCCGATGGTATAATTAATATCCAATTTACAGACAGTTTCAATGCATTTGTACAGTCGTACAGTACTTTGCACTTCGAAATAAATCGGCATAAGCACTCATCAACAGACATATCGTGACTGAGCGGGTAGATACCGCGGTGGTAAGTTCCACAACTCGGTCGATTGTATTGCTGCTGAAGGTGTTTGTTGTAGTTCAAGAGTTAAGAGATATTATTGCATTGGATCGTATCAAGGACGAGATATTATTGTCACCGTGTACATTGATGGTGTAAAGCACTTTGCACCGCGAGTCATTAGTCCGACATGGCAGAATGACAACTGCATGATTGCTGTGATAATGATGTCGGCTCAATCTTTTGCCTCACACGAAACTAGTCATTGGAAAAATAAAGAGGTTACAGTATAAAGTAAAGCAAAACAGGACAAAGGCAACCAGGTAAAAACTGGTACCAGAGTACACAGAATTCTGTTCCATTGATTCAGAATAGCCATTCGCTTAAGTCTTTTCATCCATCATGTGTACGTAGTGGTCGGATCATGGTCGGATTTAGCCCATTCATTGGCATAACAGGGTAATCCTATACGATAGCACTGCTCTGCTAACATTTAATGCAGTCAGTCAGTAAGTCAGCCAGTCAGTGGGTCTATAGCAAGAATATGACGGTTACGGTACACATGGCACTGCTTGAGAAATGCGACACTGAAATTTTGACATAGTAGATTGTCGGTTTTCCCTGCTATTTGAAGAATGTTCTCTTTTGCACATCATAGATAATCATAACAGTCTACATTGAACAATCTATGTCACTGTCATGGCCATTGTTACTGTCTCTGTTATACTGTCGCAGGTGTCAACCCCCTTTTACGCACCATTGGCGGCTTCACCAAACCCACTATGGTCGTGACAGTCTCCAACGATGGCACCCACTTTCAGTTCAAACAGTCGTCGACTTCTTTCAGGAAGTACGACTTGGAGTTTGACCTTGGGTCAAGTTTGAGCAGAAGACTATAGACGGTAGAATGGTGAAGGCAAGTACATGTAATGATTTCCAGATTGTAGCCGATGAGGGCGCTAAGCTTAACGACGCCGTTTTGGGGGTAACAAACAACAGTGAATACCAGGTTATCGACATTAAGGAAACAACACAATTCATTTCCTTTTCATATTGTTTCTTGTTAATCAAGTATGCTTACCAATGCACATTAAGTGGTCGGGGTAGGCCCTTCTTCAATGCAAAAGTGAGACAAAAATATAGGTTTGGCCGTCCAATTTTCCTAAAATGTTCATTCACTTCTAAAAATCGGTCATTCCTTTTCGTCTGAATTTGAGAATCGCTTTTAACATGGTTCCATTTTTGCTGCAGAGCATTCGATTCCATTTCAGTTCAGATTATAATTTTAAAATTGAAATATACATGCTTTTTCAAAACTTTGATTTAAAAAAATGCCAAGATTTGTTGAAAGATATTTTTGAACAACGATATATTTCTTCCCCAAGCTCTGAGTTTGGGCTTGAGAGGGGCACAGGATCTGGCCGAAGGGGATACCCCATGCCCCCACCCACCCCCTTTTGCGCCATTGCCATCCGGACCCACCTTTTCGTTGTGATTTTCAGAGCACCGTGGTGTTGGAGGACGACGGTCAGTTAATTCAGCGAGACAGGGCCAACAATCCTGACGAGAAAGACACGACATTCATACGCCGGATAAACGAAGACGGAGATTTAGTCATGGTCTGTAGTAGTAATTACAGAATTACAGTTACATTGATGTATTCATTGTGATGAAATTAAAGTTTAAAATCCCAAAAGAGAACCAAAATATCTGCAGTTGCTATAATTGTGGCTTTGAAACAGTTTGCGGTTTGCTGTCGATTCGAAAAGCTACAAATTTATTCCAAAAATGGCAGGATGTTTTCACGAACTAAGCATAGTTAGATGTATACTAATTCTGGCCTCAATTTTGATAATAATTTTTTCCAGATCTGCCAAGTCGACGATGCTTCTTGCACGCGCATCTATCAACGAGTTTCATAGCCGACTTAGGAGGCCTGTTCACCAGTAATGCATGGGCATCTTTGTCTCGTCATGTATAATGACGCGAGAATTCATGTTGACAAAATATCAGCACCCTCAATTCTCGCTTCTCGTGAAATAAGTTGTTCTTGTAAATAAATATAAATAAATGTTAACATCAATATTGAGTTCAACAATATTTTGTCAGTATTTTGAAAATGGAGGCAAGGCAAATTATTCAAACATTTTCTCAAGGCAGTGCATAAATCCTTCTCCACATAGGCTTTCATTCCAATCTGGTTACCAAGGTGGATTTTAAGGGCTTTTAATCTTTAGAGTTTCTTACATCATTCTAGTTTAGTAGATATCCCTGGCCCATATGCTTAAGATGACATTTTAACTAGACGCGATTCCAACCACTTGAAGTCAAAATTGGAGTTAATGTTATTTGTATGAAATTATAACCTTTTGAAATATTGGATCTTGAGGAAACTTGTTTGTGTCTTAAAACGATTCAGGATTTTAACTATGTTTAACTATGGGAGGGGCGTGGCGCAAACAAAATGTGTACAGCTTCAGTTCCCCCTCGACATTTTTGTGTACCCCCAGGTACCCCCTCAAAAGTTTCACCCTAGTTACGCCACTAAGTGTGCTTATGGGACCGCCCGGTGTACTGTATTCTCAGTTTAAAGAAATGGAAATCGTCATAAATATTTTGACATATCTGTATAATATATTTTTAAAGCTCTTGCAGGAGCTTATACATGTCACTTGGTGGTCGACCGTTCTGTCTGTCTGTTGTCTGTCTGTCCATGACATTGTGTGCCATCGGCGTCGCATTTTTCGGCGTCGCATTTTTCAGCTCTGGCAGGGATCATTTTGATCGATTTCATGCAAGACTTTCATGCAAGACTTTCATGCAAGACTTCTTGCAACACGGCCAGAGCCTATTGTGCACTCACACTTGTTTTCGTACTAAATGTACAATATTCTCTAAGAAATGGTTCAGTCTCGTGTTAAATGGAGGACTTACCAAGTGAATAATTGATTTTTTTCTTTAAAAATATGAAATTACACAATGGTCAATAGTGGTCAATATAAAAATTGTGGGATGATGAAGAGTGTTGTTTCGCTTGCATTTCATAGAAATTCTCTTGGGGATTAGGCCTAACAAAAAAAGATACACTCGGTATAAAGGAAATTAAGAGAAACCGAGAGAACTTTTAAATTGTTCCTTACAGTTAAATCTGAAGAGTTATTGTTAATATCCATAGGCTACAAGAAAAGTCATAACATGTGGCGGTGTAAAAGAGCGCCCTCATTGTGACACATTGCCAAGTCGGACTTTTTACAGATCATGTTGAAGCTACCTTATGCGAACGTGACTTGATCAATGTTTGTCCAAAAATATCTCGCAGGTGAGAATGAAGGCCGAAATACAGTTTTACTTCACTACTTGTTTATTTTCCGCGCTAAAAGTGGAGACCTTCACAATCTACCATTATCACTGGGTCTTATGTCAGCAGTGGGACGCCATCACACGCTCATATCTAATTAGCAGAATGACCCTCAACTCCGACTTTCATCCTAGCGAACTCTCTAAAATGAACGTCAAAATACAGGAAATGACTTTTCCCCTTCAATTCCATAACAGTGTGATTGTATTTTAAAGTGGCTTTATTCGCTTTAAAAGGGAAGTTGGCCTACGTGTAAGAACACACGTGTTTATGGGTCAAGGAAACTTGATGTTCAACTTACTGTTAAATAAACGTAAAGCGTAAAACCTAAGTAACAAGTCGATTGAAAACAGCATTGTGATTCCAGAAAATCATGTAGATGAAACGATCCGTCTATTCATCTTTTATCGATCAAATAATTCATTGAAAGACTCGCACAATTCCATCACAAATTTAGCCTGTTGGACGGCAGGGTCTCACCATGGCGCATTTTGAGGGAACATATCAACTGAAATCCTGCCAAAACTTTGCGGAGTTTCTTCATGCACTGGGTAAGTTAACGAGCTGTTTTATGTACACGTAAGTTCATTTATAACATTCAATGCACAAGGTTCAAGCAGTTGGATAACTACATAGGCCTACATGGGATTTAAACTTCTGGGGCCACTAAGGAGTGTCTACATTTTTCACATCTTTAGGGGAGGGACACTGAAGGCAAATGATGTGTATTTTTGTTCAATTGAAGATATTAAACGGGCGGGGGGGGGGGGGGATTAGCACCTATACATCCGCTGCCCCCCTCCCGTGCCGTCTCGGTCCCGTAGTATACGCCACATCTTTACTTACTTAAAAATTAGTGGTTTGTCCATTATTAGTGGGCAGTAAGCTTGCAGTAAGCTTGCTCTGGGGAGTAAGCTTGCTCTAGAATCCCAGCTTCTTGGCATCCACACAGGATGCAACTTCACACTTCATCGCTTTCGCTTCTACTACATTACTGTTTACCTTCTTAGAGTTTAGGCATTCTCCTGAAGACGGTCAGAGCATACTGACCGGAACGTCGAGTTTATACCTCTGGTTCTTTTCAGAACCATTCTCTTAGTTGAGAAATTATTCACACATGGTGTTTCCGCAAACCTTTCATTATTCATCATTATTAGTTATCTTCGTTAATAATTATCATCAGTTATTCTTTTTCATTGTACCTGTTGTCATTATAATCACCGTCATTTCTTTATCACAGGAATGAGCCCTCTATTGTTAATGACGGGAGGCCAAAGCCATTGTTTCAATGAACCCTCATTGGAGGTCCAGGTCACGTGCAATGACACCCATTTCCAGTTTAAACAGTTGCTGTCGAGCTTCAAGAGTTATTCCGACCGAGACTTGGAGTTTAACCTCGGGCAGAAATTTCAGCACCCTACGGTAGACGGACGGACAGTCGTGGTGCGTATACAAAATGACAGAACCGGGTAATGGTTATAGCGCCCTCTCGTGAGCTCAGTTTAGGTCTTCGTTCGTGACTGCTCAGCCCTGTTAACAAAACTTGTACCGGAAAAGAAGGCGTCGCAACGTATTGTGGGAAGGTCACTTAACATAAACAATATGTGTGCATTTCGTGCGCATGGGTCATGCGCACACGGAAGTGCTGACCCCGGGTCAATGTCTAAACAAAATCTATCGTATGAGAACTCAAGCTAGTATGGTTACTAAAAGTGTACGTGCTAAAATTGCTATTAGTGGATGTAACTGTCAGTAAAAAAGGCGGTTTTTTTCTCCGTTGAATATGGTCGTGAGAACTAAATACTATTGGTCACTTGCCTCATCTTTTTTTCTTAAAAGAAAATCACAAACTTCTCTCAATGATAGTGGCAAGTCCTTTACGGATAGTAACAGTCACGACTGGCAAGCAGACGCAGAGAGACGTTGATTTTTATTGCGGGGGGGGGGGGGAGGACTCGGGGTCCTGAGTTGGAAAAAAATGCTAAACTGTCCAAGGTGGTGATTGGCAAGGGGGGAATCCAGAGCAAACCTTTTTTTTGGGGGGGGGGAGCAAAAAACATTTGCCCTCCACTCCCGGATCCGCCCTTGTTGATTGGCATGGTTACCCCTCCGCCACCATCCCCGTCTGACCAATGAGTTGCAACGGCCATTTCTTTGTGAATGAATGGAAAAACCCAATATTTATTGAGGTTCCTTGAATAACATCAATAATTATGGCAAACCTTGATTCAATGCTTCATATTATAATACCTTTGGTCTTTTTTTGTCTCGACCTGCAACGTTTAATCCACAACCCTTTAAGATTCTTGGACTTCATCAACCCTACCACCCATTTTGAAAATCCTGGACCTGCCTATTGCGCAAATTAATAACTTGGTGGCTTTTATTGCAGAGTATCGTCACATTGGACGACGACGGTCGATTAATCCAGCAGGATACAGCCACTAAACCAGACCAGAAAGACACGACACTCATCCGTGAGATTAATGAAGAGGGTGACTTGGTAATGGTGAGTGGCTAAATATCATCATAGTTACCATAATTATATCAAATCATTTTTTAACAAAATGATACTATACGTGACGGTGTATAGGCATAGATGGCTCCTGTTTTCATGAAACCTTTTCATTTTTAGACGGTTGATGGCGCTGTTGTGAATCACCGTGAATTTGAGCCAAGTTGTCAACAATTTGAAACTTATATTAATTTGTAAACATATTTATTAAGTAGCACAGAAGTACGATATTTTCGATAAAAAAACAGAACTTGACAATTCATGTCATGATTGGTTCACAGGCACCATATGTATATTTATACGGCCATATGCAGTATTATCCAACAGTCATTTAGCTGTACGTGTAGAGACGGATGATGGAACACTAACATCCTACTATAGCACATTTTATGGGAAATAAACTCATCAGGATGCTGTTGAATTTCCTTTCAGAACTACAAAGTGGATGACGTTATCTACACACGAATTTACCAGCGGATATCCTAGTCCATCGTCAAACAATGTGTTGCGGATAAGAATGACAAGGCAGTGTGCCTCGTCCACTGATGTCTCGTTATCAAATCTCGCAAGAAAGTCAAAGTTCGTCTTAAAAAAAAAGTAAGGATTTCGCAACCACTTGCGCTACAAACCGAAGGAGACATTAACAAAAATAAAAACATTAATTTGATGGCGTAATTCTTTTTTGAACAAAATGTGTTATTTAACAAGAGTAGTTCAACGGGTTTAGTTTAGTTATATTATTTTCATGCAAAATGCTGACTAACCGTTTTACCAATAAATGTCAGTCGCGACCAAACAAATATTTTTGACAACCATTGATTGAACGAAATTGCAATATACATGGAACTATGTTTCACATTAATGGTACAAATGTTACAGTACTGACGAGTCTAGATAATCACCTTTTCGGATGATCCTTAGCCAACCCAAATTCCTCAAAATTAGGTTAACCACTGCAACGGTGTTAGGGTATAGAGATGGACTTTCGGTTAGCGAACGAAAAGTTTATTTTGTAATGAAATGGACCGTAATGGAGCTTCCCTGAGCTGAGATCATAGCCTAATAAAGAAAGAAACGCATGCTCGCATTGCCCGGCACTGTACTCACAAAAAATCGAGTCAACGAAGCTGCATATTTTACATGATTGTAATTAATTGCGCAGAAGAAAATACAATCTTCTGCGCACGATTTTTGATAATTAATACACATTCTCTACCAGGCGGTTAAAATATAAATAGTTCAACTTATGTTTGTCTCCGTGAGGCGAAAGACATTTTTGTTATCTGTGTGAATTGAATGTTGAAGTAAATGTATAAAACCATATCTCAAGAAACGAACTGAAAGATTAAAAATAACCAACTGCAATACTGCATGAAAACACATTACTTCCCAATATACGAAGGGTTCTGGGACAAGGGCGGATCCAGAACACAATTTTTGGGGGGGCCAAAAAAATTTTTGGTCCCCCAAAAAAGTGGGTAAAAAAAATTACGGCGTGGGGTTCGGGGCCCGCTTAAGGGCCCCGAAAAATTTTTGGATTCTAGATGCTCTGTGGTGCGATCTGAGGCAATTTCTGACCACTTTAACCAATGTGTTTTTGAGAAAAAGATGGTGGTGTACTCATTGCCTGCCTTTATTGCGATGTCACATAAAAAAAAAAAAAATTGGTTTCGTTTTTGGGGGGGGGGGCCATGGCCCCCTTTGGCCCCCCCCCCTGGATCCGCCCTTGTTCTGGGATTGTACCGCCCCACGCTCATAATTTTATACTGGAGAAAAATAATTAAAAACAGTGCTGCGTATGTCACGCCAAGTAATTGGAACAAATACCGTTGGCATCCCTTTAATTAGTTCCGTGCGCATCCGTGCCCTGTACATGCACATGGAGCAGAAGTTCCGTGGAAAACATTGCAGTCATCGTGTAGATTATGAGCCGACAGTTGAACATCCGGATGCATAGACGCAAACGAGACTGTGTTAATAGTCAGGCTATAAAGGTCAGACTGTGTGGTGTGGTGGTGTAACGCCTTCTTGATCCATTGCGGCCTGTTTCGAGTCTAGTATCGGCCAAATCTTCTAATCGGACCTCTTGTAAGGGACACGGACAGCGTTGAGATCTCGAGGGAGACAAAGGTTCACCTCTACATTCTTGGGGAGGTCGCAATATTGCCACACACCCAGATTGTTGCGAGTAATACTCAGTCATCTCCAAGCTCCGTCTGACATTTTGTCGTCCTGTCACAAAAATGGCTCAGTTTAACGGCACGTACAAGCTAGACCCGGAAAGCAGCCAGAATCTGGATGAATTTATGAAGGCAATCGGTGAGTAAAAAAAGTCGGTTAGAATTGTATGTGTTGACAATGTTTGTATTGCCGATGTATCGCCACAATGCGCTTATTGTGGCGGAATTTATTCCCTAGGCCTGTACGGATCAGTGCAAAAACCCAGACGAACATTGCGATGTTAATATTGTTATTATTCACAAGATGGAATTTTGCGTCGGGGTGATGTAAATCAAACTAGGTTTTGCCCTTCACCGACGTATAAACACTGTCATGGGCGTCGCCAGGATTTTTTCTAGAGGGGGGCAAACATTTTTTTTGCCAAAAAATGCTTGTATTTCTCAACACATTCTCGATTTATCAGTTTTAGAGGGGGGCAGGGACATTTTGCCCCCCCCCCCCCCCACTCATTAAATTTGCACCACTTTGTCTTCGCGCCTCCTTTTTTTTTTTTTTTCTTCTTCCTTTTTCTTCCTTTTTTTTTTTTTTTTTTGCTTTTCCGGGGGGGGGGGGCAAGTGCCCCCCCTTGACCCCCCCTCGCGACGCCCATGAACACTGTATACTCAGTGTGTTAATATAATATTGTTATTATACACTTTAGCCTACGTGTATTTGTACCTGGAACGTTTGTAGTCGGTGCGGTGGATCTACTGTGGTGCACATGCCTGCTTACCCCCCTCCCCCCCTCCCCCAATTGAGCTTCCCCCTCCCCCATCCAAAGCTGGATCCGCCCCTGCTTTTGACCTATCAACGTGGAATTATGCTATTCAACGATTTGATGTTTTGGAATCAAGCAACTGCAGGAAAACATGGACGACACAATTCCGGGAAATGACGTTTGGGATGACATGCAAGAAAAACTAGAACTCTTTGCCTTTCGTTTATCAATGACAGATAAAATGATGAATCACGTTTTAAAGTGGACGGGAAAAAACTGTGGAAATTGAAACCCAGTCAATGTTATTGTTCCGGGTATATAATAATAGGCCAGCTGACAGCTTCAACTCGCGGTACGATTGTGTTCTTTGATACGAGGCTAGAAATATACCTGCTAATAATAGGCCTATACATCGACAGTTTCTATTGTGTATTTTCCAAGTAGAGAGTTCAGCACTTACAGTTACACTTCGTGTTTACTTTCTCAAAAATATTACTTCCAAAGCACGCATGGGAATGTGCACTATGCGATAAATATATGCCCTTGTTAACAGGCAATAATATGCAAAGTAATTAACATTTAATGCGCATGACTGAACAAAGCTATTTTGAGTCACACGCCGCTGCATACCTCGACGGGTATCTGCACTTTAAATTCAGTAGCCTTGAATGAATCGATCTGATGCGCATAAAAAGGGTATTATAATGTCAGTGCATTTTTATGTGAAATAATAATGTTAAATAATTGTCTATAACTCATTTATTTATCGTGCTGCAGACATGGCCAGTCGATTACCTTAAATTATGCGGGTGCTGTAAAACTCAATGGTGACCCGAAACAATCCCTTAGTCTCCATTTGAAATTTGTCTGTATTTGAAATCTGCGCTAACATCGACTCAATTTTCTGTTATACCGCAGAAAGCTACGAAATTTCCCATCTGAAATGTTTTATGCATAAAAGCCACATTGTAAGGAAACTACAAGGAAATATATTATATTAACCAATATATTTATTTAACATATTACTTAACATGTTAACCTGCAGTGCAGACTGCTGCACGTTCTGCCTGTGTCAAATTTTGTCGAGTAACACGATGAGGCGACAGCTTAAAGTTCAAACAAACTCAGACACATGCAGAGCAAATACAATATTTCTATGAACAACCGTGTTATATTGATTTTGAGCCATGAACTATATGAACTCATGTATTATTAGAACCTGTATGTATATAGCCAGGTGCGGTTCCATAGAGCGGAGGACTATAGCAGGGGTGGATCCAGCAATTTTGCATGGAGGCGTGCTGAAATGTAGACCGTTTTTTTCCCCGGACACTTAGGCCTAGCCTCCGAAAATCAATGGGGGAGGGGGGTGTCTCGTACCATATTTTCAATGGGCAGCGCTGATCAAATACTACAATCATGCACACTATATTACCTAATAGTGTAGAAATGCCCCTTCTCAGGAAAGGCTACGCCTCTGGCGGACATGTATGTTATTATTAGGCGAAGTAAAAAAAAAAAAACATGTTTCTCGTCCCCACCCGCTTCCTTTTTGGATTTTTAATATCATTTTTTTATTTTTGAAAAATGCAGTAAAAAAACACCGAAAAAGTCCACAAATTCATCGGAAAATAAATACTGGCGAAAAATGTTCATTGTAGACCAATACAACTCTAAATGACACTGTAAATATGTTCAGTTCTCTTGTCCAACTTGTCTTTCTTTTTAAAAGTGTCTTTGAACAGTGGAAAAAAACCAACGGTTGCAGGAAATTTGAAAATGGCGGCCATCTTGAAAAAAAATAAAAAATAAAAAATAAAAATCCCCTCTTCCTCTTTTTTCAAAAACCCGGACGAGAAACATGTTTTTTTTATTCGGCCTTATCAATGCAATTTTCAATTTCAACTGTTTTCAACAGGGGGGGGGGGGGGGGGTGGAAGGGTTTGACACAAATACCACCCCCTCTGGATCCGCGCATGGCCGGCTGTAGCGAATATTATTTTTTTTTGGGGGGGGGCTTAGACCGTTCGCATGTGACGTCACCTTCTAACATTCGATACTGCTATTTATTTATTTTTCGGGGGGGGGGTAAACAAAAGGCTATAGCCCCCCCCCCCCCCTCCCCCCCCCCCCCCCCCCCCCCCCCCCCCCCCCCCCCCCCCCCCCCCCCCCCCCCCCCCCCCCCCGTAGAACCGCGCCTGTATGTAGCATTCTGGGAAAAATGATTCAGACCTTCAGACTCATTAATATTTGCGCAAGGAGTGTCACTGCTTCGTGTTAGATGGTCGGGATTTTTATGCTGTTTGTAACAAACACTGGCTATATTATAGCTTGTACCACTGTATACCAGGCTTTGAGTGGGCGCAGAATATGCCATATATCATGCGCTAGTGACGGGTTTATGGATTAAATGCATGAGAAAGAGTGATACCCCATCCTCCTTGGGGACACAGGGTTTCAGTAAATTTAAAGTAGCAAAAATCTTACTAAGAAAAAAAAAACATGTGGTTCTCCGTGTGATATTTTAATTTCACGTGGTGAAAAAAAAAGCTAAATCGCATTTAACTTCAGTTGTTAGGTTTCATTCATTTACGTGAATGAAACTGAAAAAAATATTGTTACTGTTTATAAACAATAAAAGTAAGCTGTTTCCCTCATAAGATTAATTGATATTGCATGATTAGAAAAATAACACATGCGTGAAATAACAAAGGTGTTCAATTTATGCTTTGGGCACACGGACTCCTTCTCGTTTCCTTCATTAGTCTATGTTTATTCCCACCATTTATTTACATATAATTAATACAAGGACGCGATACTCAGAAGACGCTAATGAGCAAACATTTGCGACGCTGTATACGGCTATAATACATCGCACACTCTTAATTGCTGTTGCTACTGAAATGTGCAATGAGTGACTTAATATTTGCCGATTTTTTTTATTATATGCACCTAAAACAAAATTCGAGAAAACTTGTACAGCTCACCAAAAGAATAGAATATTGTTGCTCAACTTCAATCACTAGTTCGGTTCGTTTGCAATTTAATACAGTTACTACAGTTGTAAATACAGTTGTTTGCAATGTGTACAACTTTCTTTTGTACAGGAGACATCTTTACTCGGTCTATAAATTCTCTCCAGTACGGCATCATTGAGCTTTGGAAATTAACATTTACGCGAACCGTGCAACCATGGCATCTCTCCTGGGCGATGTTCGCGCGTGCGTACTGCACCCGTGCGACAGTTCCTCGAGTGCTCTGTAAAGCGCATGCGTAGTAGACTGTCGCACGGGTACGGGTAACCCATGCGACAGTCTACTACGCATGCGTATTTACAATGTGCGTGATTCCTCGCGCGCGTGTTTGGTAAACAGCAAGAATAACATCTGGCACGTGATGGTGAATTGATCATGAATATGTATGAGGTATAGTAAATTATCCATAGCAGTAGTGTGAACTCCAACTCCCCTTCCTATGTATCAAATACTGATGCCGCGAGAGCCTGGTTCACCCCTGGTGGCGCGCTTCCGGAAACCTTGAAAAGGAAAATTAACGTGAACAAATGGTAGAATTTGCAATTATTTTTGGTTCATTGATTTCTTCAGAAAATCACCCCCGAAAAAAAGGCCTTTGTAAAATTGTTACTAGCATATCAATATATGGAAATTGATTAATCGCCTGACGTGAAATTGAAATGTCGTGTCAAAAAATCACCTTTCACTTCCGAAAATCTAAAATACATGCGGGCTAGTGCAACTCGGTGTAATCGTACATTATGTGAACATGTATAAAATAGTTTTCTTTTGTGGCGGTTATTTCAACTTAAAGTTAAATAGAAGACCAACATGTCTTTTAGGGTTTACAATTTTTTTGAATAAACCTAAAGGACTCATTAGCATTTACGAAAACATCTAAACTGACCTCTGATAAGGACTGCACTCAAGCCAGCCCGACTAAATCTAGAACCCATCGGCTGTTAATCTTCGCGTCATTATGCATTCTCGTTCTCACGCAAGTACGTGATGTGAAAACAACTGAACGAACACGGAGACCAAGGAATGAAAATTACGGACGTGGAAGGTTTTAATAAGTTCGTTTTTATCTATCTCCAGGTGATTTTTCATCAATTCTTGAAGAATAGCAAGATAAAATCCCAACATTAGCGTTTCTTGGGGTGTCCACGGTTAGAAGTCGTTCTGTCACAAGTTATAGCAGGAGAAAGGGCAACCCAGTGAATGCCCGTAGCCGGGCCGCGCGAGGGTTACGGAAACTCGCCGCGTATCTTTTTACTTTCAGGCTTCATTTCAGTTGAATTGCTACTCTAGGCCTATTCGAGGGGATAGTCAGTTAAATCAGGTTGCTCAAAACCCTAGATTTGCTAAAACAAAAACAACAACAAATAATTAAAGAAACAAATAAATAAACCAAGGCAAGCAGAGTAAGGTCGATCCTAGAGAATTATGCTAAGAGGTTTATTCAGCTTGAACTATGTTCAGGCACCTGGTCTACACAATGGGCCGGGTTGAGCCCAAATTGGTGTTACGGGGGAAAATCCTATACAATTGCAGTGACAGTGAGTCATTCAGTGAGGTACAAACATGACTGTAGGCTGGCAATTGTTTGGGGGGACCAGCTAAAAAAAGTAGTATCCCCTTGCACAGCAATGGTTTATGATATGCGAGCAGATTCGGCGATTAATAATTATGCAAAACAAGACTACGTCTTGACCTTGAGATTCTCACCATTCAGTGGGCGCCTTCTATCGTGTTTTCGGTAGCCCGGTTGTGGTATTACAACGACATGGCATCCAAATTGATCAATCAAGCTTAGTCCACATTTCTAAAGTCGACTCCGATTGGATGGCGCGCGGGGTCGCATAAAACTTGTATGTTATCTGACGTTCGACCGTGGCTCTGCGCGCGTGAATGTCTGATCCCCAAGACTAACAATAATGGACCCACATCATTAAAAATTGAAAGGACGGGAGTCTGTTTCCCTTCTCTATGGTTAATCAATGGGTTTTTGTATAGGTGTTTGAAATTGTGTGATCCTGTAATTTCCAAAATGTGTGAACTCATTTGCAGTCGATGACAGCTGTACTGGCGCTTGTTCCGTTCAAGTAAATATTTCTCATCATCACGGTAGCTCGCCAACTACGTAATTATAATTTCCGTGCCCACTGTCTAAACATATTCATGACGCAGCCCACGTTTATTTTAGGGATGTGATTTTAGATTTAACAACGTTCCCCTTTCAGTGGCGTAATCGGGGGGGGGGGGGGGGTGAGGGCACCCCCCCCCCAGCCTGTCCTTATTCTCCCATAAGTATTTGTTGAACGGCAGATCTTTAAAAACTCTTTCAGTGCATCATAAAGAAACTGATCCCCAACTACCATCACCGTACAATATGTTTGGACCTAGTTACGTCACTGTTTATTGTTTGTTTGTTTGTTTGTTTTTGGTAGATTTGTTGTTCAGTGGGACAAAAATGCTGGAAGGTCTTTGAGGTTCAAATCCACTCCTTCGCCTGTGTTCACGACCCGCCCCTTATTATGGTCCCCACTTGCTATTTTTTGCATAAGAAGACGCAATGGGCTGTGGTCTAGTTACTGATGCTCTACCCATGCTGTTTTCGCCTTCACCCCGAAAAATAGATTTTGTTTATAAATTGCTATTTTTCTAGCAATGCAAAATGTATTCACTTTTGAATGAGGCATCGAGCAAAATAAAGCCACCGACGTTAAGATATGGAATTACTTCTTTACAAAATTCGAATTATTTGCTGCCCGACAATAACTCCATCCGTGCAGGGTAGACTGGTTGCCGCCTCCCTATGAGAATGGAGACCGGAAACCAGCCTACTCGTAGGCAGCACCTGCTCGTGTGCAAAAGTAAACTAAAGTAAAAGCTGTTAAAAAAAAACATTAAAAAATAAGTAGCCATTTCCGTTAAAATATAACACTCAAATTGAAAATTCGTTAGGATTTAATTAGATTTAAAAAAAAAAATCGAATATGTTGAAGAGCACGGTTAGAATAATCATGAAGCAAAATCGGAGGGTTCCCTTCGAAAACTAAACTATCATCTTGTTGTCGCTCTTTGTCCCAGGTGTGAGTGAGGAGATGCGTAAGGTTGGCAGCAGTCTCATCCCTGAGGTTACCATGGAGACAGCAGACGGCAACCATTTTAAGATGACTACTGTGACTGCTTTTGCTACTGTGGTTGTGGAGTTCAATCTTGGAGAGGAGCAGGAAATCACTACTGCAGACGGGAGGAAAACCAAGGTCTGGTTGAAATTGAGAGCAATGGGTTCGACTCGCCACCAAATAGGCATTTCAATTGATTTCTTGGAAAACTTCCTTCCGCATCTGCCATCAACATTCCCCCGCCCCATCAACCTCCCCCCCCCCCATCCGAAAATTAAAAGGACCCACACACACATACACACACAGAGAACAAGATCGAATTCCTAGGAATAAAGAGCATTTATTTATTTAAATGAACAATATACAGATTGCGAAGGCCATTGCCTTAATGAGAATAATACGCTATCCCCGTAAAACGCTTTGAATAGCGCCCTCATGTTGGGTTCTCGATTGTCAGCTTTTTGCTCTGAAAGTTCATTCCCCGTACTATTTTCCGAGCTTCATCCCGAAAAACAGATTCCTTTTCTAAATTGCTTTTTTTCCTAGCAGTTCAAAAATTATTCAATTTTGAATGAGACATTATTTTACCGAAAAAAAATCGGCCCATGTTTAGTTATTGCATTATTACTTTGCAAATTTCGAAATATTGTCTGCCGACGCTGATTCCGAGCCCACGGGGTAGGCTGGTTCCCGCCCCGCAATCAGTATCGACAATACGTACTGACCGGGAGCCAGTCTGCTCGCAGCGTATTACGTTTGTGCCAAAAACTTTTTCAAAGGGTTGCTGACGTGAGACGTAAAAAAAAAAAAGGGAAAAGAGTGTTTTTTTGTTGTTTTTGGAATAAAACATACAAGTTGAACATTTACTAAGAGGGAAAAACGAATTTGTTGAAGAACACGGAGAACTCATCTAATCGCTGTGGTGCTAGCAGGTTTGCATTCATTTCATTGCGTAATGATCTTGTTTTTAAGCGAATAAGGGCGCTGTGTACATTCGACATTTTCTGGACTCCAACAGAAGAGACACCACCTTTAATGAAGCAATTAAGCAACTTTACTCCAATCTAGAAATTGAAGGTTTAAAGATGTTATTTTGTTTAAATTTTAACCTATTTAATTTTTTTTTCATTTTTGTGGTACATATATCAGATTTAGTAAGGTTTATTTTTTTTAATTTTTTTTTCGTTTCCCATTTTAAGAGTGTTTACAGCCTGGAAGGCAACACGCTGAAGCAAGTGGAGACACCGTCGGATGGTAACGGACCATCGGCAACTTACGAACGAATACTCAAGGCAGACGGGAATATCGAAATGGTTGGTCAAATTCTTTTTAAAGAACTCTTAAAATTCCTTGAAAACAAGCCTGAAATGTGCAGAACACAAGGACAATCCAACCAAGAGTTTGACTTTGGTCAAGTCACTTAATCTTCAGTGCCCTACATCTTTGTTTAACTAACTGGAATTCTTTCGGAGTTTTTAAGGCCGTTTCATCCCGGTGCAAAAGCGAACGCGAATTTGTGACGTCACGGTAAGTGTTTGGCTTCGAATTCGCAAACTGAATACATTTTCAGTCCAAATTTGACGTCACGAAACAACTCGCTGCAAAATTCGTCAGAGTTGGAATCGCGGTGTTCAACTTTTGCGAATTCGATTTTCACAGCCAGAATGATTACCGTGACGTCACAAATGCGCGTTCGCGTTCGGGCCGAGTGTGTCTTATAATTATACCAATTAAAGGTGTACTTTCGTCCTGCGATCGACAAAATTTGAGTGTTTCATATTTTGAAAAGTCTGGTTTGAAATCTAGAAAGTATTGCAAATTTAAAGAATACGCGAGTGGAAGTTGCTGCGTGACGATATCACACTGCCCGAAAGGAACGGCGGGGATTTCCTCTTTCCACGCTCCGCCATTGGGCATGCAGAGCCTCGATCTGGCAACTTTACACAATAAAAATAGCCTGTTCAGTGATCTGAACCCCGATACGGGAATCACTGAACCGGCTATATTTATTGTGTAAAGTTGCCAGATCGAGGCTGTGCATGCCCATGGCGGAAGTGTAAAAAGAGCGAATGACCAATCGCACAGTGCTTGTATGCATGGGAGCACGCGAATTGAATTACCCGCGCTTTGTTCGGGCACCGTGCAGTCGATAGGGGCCAATGACGGGCACGTGTGGAATAGGCTTAGCAATTTCTCCTCGCGTAATCTTTAAATTTGCAACTTTTCAAACTGCATCATTTTTCATAAGCAGTTGTCAATCTTGGACGATTTACAGTCTTTGGTAGCAAACGGGTATCAAAATGTAGCTAACAAACTTCCCCAAATGTCTATATAAAAAATGTCATCAGATTCAAAAATTATGACCCCTCCAATAAGTGAGCACTTTCTTTTTTTGAGGTGTTTATTATCCTATTGTTGGAATCGCGGTGTTCAACTTTTGCGAATTCGATTTTCGCAGCCAGAATGATTACCGTGACGTCACAAATGCGCGTTCGCGTTCGGGCCGAGTGTGCCTTATAATTATACCAATTAAAGGTGTACTTTCGTCCTGCGATCGACAAAATTTAAGTGTTTCATATTTTGAAAGGTCTGGTTGGAAATCTACAAAGTATCATACATTTCAGAGAAAATTTGGGGAAAACCCAAGTGTTGACATGTGACGTCGAAACCATTTTAACTGTCATAGGCTGATACTTATATCCAGCAAAAAAGCAGAAAATACATTTTAAGCCAATATACACCCTACATTAGTTTTTGAGCAATTTCGTTTCTTCAAAAAGAAAGAAAGAAAGAAAAAGAACAGATCACAAAAAAAGCTAATGGTTCTATTCCCTTTAATATACACCTGCGGTGCAGGTGTTCACTAGAAAACTCGTATGACCGAAAAATGGCCCGGTGTCAATCTGATAAGGCTACTGGTTGGCTATACACACTCCCAGGTGCCTAAGGTGATGATGACACAAGACAATGTCAATATATCAACCAATTCAGGCATTATCAGTTCTGCCTTCAATCGAAACAAATCACGCCACTTCACAACTCGCAAAGTGCATCGGAGTGTCATTTCGGATTTCCAGTTCTCGCCCCCGTGGCGGATATAGGATTTTTTTCATACAGGGGTTGGCTGAGACCTTGGAATCCGGGAATTTTTTTTTCGGGGAGGGGGAATGGGGGGGGGGGGAGATGTGCTGAAGTTAAGGACATTCAGTTACAGTGACGCCAGGCTGGAGAAATGAATCGACATTTGCACTATCGTACGACTTTTTCACGAAACTTGATTCAGTTAATTTTGTTTCTTTCAAGTCCTTATTAATAACATTGGTCAGACGGGACGGGGGTAACCACCCTAGACCATCACTCTTGAATCCACAGTTGCGCCCGCTTAATCCTGATAGTTCCACGTCCCATCTCGATTATTAATATTAACAATTGGCAAGAAGAAATTCTTTGCTGGATCCAGGAATTTGGTGATTATTCCATGATAGGTTAAATGAAATAATGTACATGAACAACTATACGAACCCTGGATTATCTAGGTACATTCATATCGGAACTACGTCAAACCATCAGCCAGTGATATTTCTGGCGCTAACACACTAGTTCAACATGCGCTGATCTACGCACTCAAAAACTTGGTTGTCACGGAAATTTGGAGCCGAATCGGGAATTTCCCCGTGTTTGTTTTCCCAAAAGGGTTTTCGCGGGGTTTTCGCCCGTCCCGTAAATCAACAATTCGTGCATTATACTGGAATGTTTAAAATTAACTTTTGCATATAGCTTTATTTGTGTAAATATTTGTATACTACTTGTGTTTGTAAGTATTAATGTTCGTAGTGTGTTGCACACGTGCACCATATTCCGTGCACTATTTTACTTTGCTTAACTTTATTTAGTAATTCGTAATATATGCAGGGCCCAATGGAAACCAGTTTTAAACTGTTTGGGCATACCCTGGGTAAAGAAATGTACATGTAATTAAAAAAACAATTTTTAAATTGAAAGAATACCCTTTCAGTGACTCGACGTCTTTTTGCAAAGTTACTCACCTCACTGACTGTTTAATTCAACGCCAGGTTTCCCGCCCAATTTTCATATTTCTTTTATAAAGAATTTTACCCATTTGTTTTTTTTTATTTTTCAGGTCATGACAACTGGGAGCACTGTGGCCAAACGACTTTACAAGAAACTATAAACACCAAGGGGAATGAGTCAGTGGCCATCACTGCCTGCACTAGAAACCTGCACGTTCCATTAAAGTGATAAAATGTCTTGTGTAATGCATGAAATAGTTATGTAAATCACTAAAATTAAGACGGCCCTATCTTAACAAGATCATCTTCAGAGGCAAAAAAATGCATAGTTATTATTATAACAGGGAATGGTACTTTAGGGCGACATTCCTATAGGGTTGTGCACAATTTTTTTTTCCAACTTTAATGACCCTCACCTCAATTTCCCTTATCCTACCCTCACGAATTCTGGTATATTTACTTTTTAGACCATGAGCAATCGATCTAGCCTATTTGCGACGGAAAATGTTGCCTCTAAACAGGAGTTGTGACATGGAGACATTGAAATGTCTCCTTAATGTCCGGTGTCTCCCTAAGGTAAAACTTATGACGAAAAATGTCTCCTTACAAGGGTAGGCCTACATTAACAGGAATAGGTTATTATGTTTCAATGATAATGTAAAAGATGTTGACGTGAAATAATAAGTTTCAACCGGGTGTCGTTTATATGGAATAATTTGTATACTCCTTCGTTCCTTCGGGTCCCATCCCGTCTCTTCATTCCCTTTGATAATCACCTACTGCCACACTCCCTTGGTCCGTAATCCCAGGAAGTCGATTTTTTTTCTCCGAGTACCGAGTACTGCCGAGTACTTTAATATGTTGCCGAGTACGAGAGCGAGTATTTTATTGTAAACCCTTTTGTGTTTTCCAGCCCTGCATGCTTGTGTGTCCCCTATACTTACTACGCATGTTTGATCCTTGTTCCACTGTCATTGTTTTGCTTTTGAACGATGTCTTGCCAAGACCGCACCGTCAGTCCAGCTAATTGTGTTGAATAATTGTCATGTTTCCTCGCACTCTTGCGTCTCAATTCTGCACGTTTTGGACTATTTTCGCCTGGACAATAATTATATAACATATCTGCAAGTATGATTGAAAATTTGGCTTTAGAATATTTTACGAGGTCATATTTCTTATCAGGCTACTACCGGTTCCAACAGAGAGCGTTATCAATACAATTATATCGTTAATATCACGTGACGGCATAGACACGGGGTTCAAAGTGTATCTCCAATCGTGATTGTAAGTGTATTAGCTGTTTACTCTTCAAATCTACAAAGACAAACTTTGGCTGAGAGGCTTATCAAGTGGCCCGTTGCCATGGTGACCTTGTCAGTAATAGGCCTGAGTGTACTAATTTTCCCAAGCGGCATCGGCACAAGCCAGACTAAATATATTTGTTGCATTATTGTTGAAAATTTGAACATGTACCTTTAGGCTAACTTTTCGCTTTAAATGCATATTGCTTTAATTGGCAACGCATTGAGTTCCAGTAGTTGCACTTTCAACGACGGCTGATAAAGTGAACGTCATTTTCCCTTTACTTTTCTTAATACTCACTGGTAATTTTTTTCTACCACAAATTTTATATTGTTTACAGTTTGATATTCTTTACAGTTTTATATTTTTTAAAGTTGTAAAAATTGAGCACCATTGTCTATATATGGCATGCCCCAAGGACAAAAGTTGCATATTAACATTCACATTATAAAAGAAAGATGCGTTTTTATTAAGTCTTTAATTTGGTAGCGTTTGTCGGGTTATTTTGCATTTACATGTACAAGGCAATCCAGTGATAATGTTTGGAAACATTTGGTAATTCGTTACTTTTGCAACGTTTAATTGACCTTCAATAGTTTGCCAGCCCGTAGATCTATTGCAATGGCATAGTAATAAATTCCATCTATTTCGGTAAATATGTACAGTGAAAGAAATGTGAGAAAATCCAACGTGCTTTGTTAACACATATCCGGCAACGAGTACGCCTTTAATATTGGGTGGAGAATTTACATGTTGCGAGCAGTGTTGACATAGCTCTGGTCATAGCTTACCAGTTGATAAAAAGTACAGTAACATTAATGTTTGTACAGTTAATGAAGGTCGGACAATGACGATAGTTGCACAGTACAGGATTGAGGTAGCAGTGCCGGTTGAATTTAAATGTGTCCATAGCTTCAAGGATTATCATAAGCTTAATGTCACATTTTCTCACTTTTGCCTTTAATTATGATCAATAAAATAGTAGAGTCGAAAGGTACCTGACTCGACAAAAATCTGGTTGTGTGCTAAGAACAGAGGAAATGTGTAAACACAATCGATACTTTTGCAAAAGCGATTCGCCAGTCACTCGTTGCCGCCCACGCGCGTGTTCAAAGGTTGCGTTCGGATCTAAGCCGCGCAGCCTGAGCTAATCTGCATCACGCATGCGCAGAACAGTCGTAGCTGGTCATGAGGCAACCCGATTGGCCCATTCCTGTAGGCGTGATGCGTGCGTCTGGACATTGTGACTTAGAGTAGCGAAGTCCGAATGTTCGAGGTTGGCTTATCAGCTCAACGGGTTGTTTTTGGGCAAGTATTGCCTGATAGAGGTCCTTTTGAATTGACTCAGATGCAGTGATTGCAGCAAAACTCAAATCTCTCCGTGTGAAGTGAATGTTGTAGGTCTTTACTCACAATAATGGCACATTTTAAGGGCACATACAAGTTGGACACGAGCGAGAATTTCGAGCCGTTCATGCAAGCACTTGGTAAGTAATTAAGTTTTACGCGTAATCTTGTTTTTTTTTAACAAACGCGAATATTATACAGTTTTTAATTGTAACACGGCCTTTTGATATAGAATTTCGGGAGCAGTTTACATCCTTAAAGACTTAGGCTCATTTTATCCATAGGAAAAAATGTATCCATTAAAATTTACGTGACATTTCCCTTGCCTTAGTAACAAGGCACAATTGATACATCAACCATTAACAAGGTTTGGAGCCGGCACATTGTCTGCGTCCTCGTTTTACCATCATTGATGGAACTGAACCGGAATCCAACGGAGTCACTAATAGTCTATTCTGTTAATACTAGACGTGTTCTCCTACATTCCATGTTATGCTTAGAATTGCAATGAAGTGTATATAATGCGTGTAGATAGGTCTATGCTTGTTTAAGAGGAAAGTCCACTGTAGCCATTATCTTGATATTCTGGCTACAGGCTATCATATCTTGTGGTATAAATTCAAAGGGTATATGTCCAACATAATGAGCAAAGTGTTGGCAATGGCATGCAGGCTCATTAATTTCAACCCGTTTAACACATTTTAACCCAGCCCAACCGAGACCGACCTAATCCACCCAGCTCAACCCAAATAAATCCAACCCATCTGAACCCAACCCAACCCAACCCAACCCAACCCAACCCAACCCAACCCATCCCAACCCAACCCAACCCAACCCAACCCAACCACACCACACCAACCTAACCCGACCCAACCCGACCCAACCCGACCCGACCCAACCCAACCCAACCCAACCCAATCCAACCCAATCCAATCCAATCCAATCCAATCCAATCCAATCCAATCCAATCCAATCCAATCCAATCCAATCCAATCCAATCCAATCCAATCCAATCCAATCCAATCCAATCGACTGTAGCCATTATCTTGATATTCTGGCTACAGGCTATCATATCTTGTGGTATAAATTCAAAGGGTTGAAACAAATTCAATCCTGTCGAATCAAGCCCCAACGCAACCAAAACCCATCCCAATCCAACCTAACCCAACCAAACCCAATCCTATATACCCAAAGAAACTTAATTCCACCTTCCGATTTTCACACAGGGGTGAACGTCCTCCTTCGCAAGGTTGGCACCACCACCAAACCAACACTCAAAATTGAAACAGACGACGGGAAACACTTCAAGTTCATCTCAGAATCTACATTTAAGAACATCAAAACGGAGTTTACCATAGGCGAGGAGTACGAAGACACCTCACCAGATGGTAGAAAAACTAAGGCAAGTCGTAATAAGAACTTTACTTTAAAAAATACATTACACGGGCCTTTAATAATGAATAATTGTTCTTATTTGATACTTCCTTGCAACAGAACGTCGTCACCCTGAATGAAAACAAACTGACGCAGCTTGAGAAACCACGTGACGGAAAAGGCAAAGAGGTGACGTACATCAGAGAACTTACAGAGAGCGGAGATCTCAAAGTGGTAAGCTTCAAAACGATCGTCAATGATTACGCAAAGTATCTGTGCTCTTTAAATCCAAACCATGGACTGTTTTTCTGCATAATTAGTATTCAACCGTAATTCTGATTTGAGCGTTGAAGACGTTTACCAATATTTTCTTGGTAATGCACGATTGTTGAAATGAAGTAAGGAGACCACAACATTGTCAGTGGGACGAACTTGAGTTGTATGAAACTAAGGATCCGAAGCTCCACTTAAAACACCGCACCACTCGGGCTTGCCGTACGAATGTGAATTAATATTTTACACAGCACGTTACCACTCAATACAGGGTGAGTAAAAAAAAAATTCAAATGTTGGGACCTTTCTTTCAGTGAAGTTCTGCATGTAGCACTTTCAAAACCTAGGATATGAAAGCCCAATTTATCAGTTTTCCTTTAGTACAAAAATCATTCAGACCACTTAGGCCTATGTACTTTTCAAGGTATGGAATTTTAAACACAACCACCGTTTTAAAGTTCTGTCCACGGATCACCAAAAAGGTGTGCGTTCTTTCAGCAAAACGAAAACAATTCACATACATTCCTATGTGAATTGCGTTCGTTTTGCTGAAAGAACACTTAGGGGCCGTATCATAAGTCCGACACCTCATAGGCCCGACGCCTCATCAGTCCGAAATGTCGGATTTATGAGGCGTCGGACCTATGAGGCGTCAGACTTCTTCTTGTGATCCGTGGACAGAACTTTAAAACTGTGGTTGTGTTTAAAATTCCGTCACTTGAAAAGTACATGAGTGGTTTGGATGATTCTTGCACTAAAAGAATGTTTATGAATTGGGTTTTCATATCCTAGATTTTGAAAGTGCTACATGCAGAATTCCACTAAAACAATAGTCCCAACATGTGGGTTTCGCTTTTTTTGACTCACCCTGTATTTCTTGAATCTTTTTTGGACTTTATAAAATTGAAATTAATACCCTTGCAATTGCCTTAATAAAATCCTAAATTCGCCACTACAACCATACTCCATATTGACAGTTAGGCCTATTAATAATCAATGATATTTTCCAAACCCACTCCTCTTGTTATAACAGACGTGCATACTTGATGACATCGTGGCAACACGTCTCTACAAGAACCAACATGTATCATAAGAATGGAATCACCAAGGAATGAAGTCATCGAAAACACCAAGATTCGACAGATACGAGGGGACATTTTCGTACCATTGAATTAAAACACGTGCATAAAAAAGTCAGATTATCATACAGCCGTTCACAATAAGCGTTATTATGAGCACAATAAGCGTATTATGAGTGTGCTTTAGACCAAAGATTATTCGAAGGATCACTGCCATCATTGCGTTGTAAGTTGACAGTTCACCGTAGACGTCGCATTTCAAATAAATATTTCTTGATGCCCAAACCCTGTTGACGTAGTAGGTTTCAGTCATCAGAATTCCCAATTCAGCATCCAGTTCTTAATGGATGTACTTTGGTAGTATAGGTTTTTTTAGGCCAATTTCCTAAAATGTTCATTCACTTCTGAAAATCGTTCGTTCATTTTCGTCTGAATTTGAATGCACGTCTTTAATCCCATTTCAATTTAACGAAAGTTCAATCGTTTTTTTATTGTCCGTGCATTCGGTTTTGAGAAACAGACGGCCAATTACGTTACCTGCGCGTTCATTTACGCAAGCATGCATTCTCGCGCTGAGTTCTGGCATACAATTTCGTGAGTGTGCAATCAAAAGTACGTTTTTCGCATTCAAAATAGCAGATTGCGTCCGATAACACTAAACTAAAAGTCAAATAGAATGACCAATGTTTGAAATCGTCCTCTAAAAGCTAAAAAGAAGTCTTGTAAGCATATCTGAACGAGCATAAACGAAATGTGCTGCTCAATCACTTATTGATTGAACTGAAATGGAATCGAGTGCTCTGGTAGCGAAAATGAAATGCGTGTTCAGAGCGATTCTCAAATTGGAAAATGAATGACCGATTTTCAGAAGTGAACATTTTAGGAAGTACACTACTGCATCATAGTACAATGTACACGTGGCCAAATCTTACTGAGTACTGTTTTGTTTTTAACTGTCACCACACTAATATTCGAAACGAATACTATTAATTTGGGTTATAATTTGCACATAAATGCTGATTACTCGCTAAAAGATTTTTTGTTTGTATTTTTTGAAAATGTTACAAAAAAGAAAATATTTTTGAACATCTTTGAAGTAGCCTATAGGTTTTATAGCATTGAAAAAAGCAAAATAACTTTTACGAAAATCATAAAGTTTTGAAATGGAAATGATCTAGATTGATCGATTTGTAGCGAATGCAAATTATTTCAATAAAGATTATAATGTAACAGATGGAAGAGTTCACGCGTTTTGATTCGTTTGTTGCTAATTTGAACCACAAATTCAATATTTTGTAATTATTTTATTATAACTGACATACAGATCATCACGTGACATACAGTATTACTCCCATTCACGCCGGGGCTCAAAAAGTCTTATCTGTTCTGAACAACCTCCGTAACAGATTCGAAAATACTTCCGCAATCAACGAAAAATCCCAGTCATCTTTATATTCTTGTATTCTTATAAAAAGTAATGTCAAAATTCGTTGTAATACTTGTTTTCATTTCTTTTAAAAACTAAACCATACTATATTAAACATGTATTCAACACCAGAGATCTATTTTCAAGCCAATAAGACACAGATTAATCTAATATTACACGGAGTGACTAACACACCTTTTGAACAAATAAAGAAAGACACACTGAAACAAGTTTTGATAAACGTCATCATGATTTAATTTTTCGTATGATTTAAACAGAGCGCTTAATAGAAAAAAGTAGAATAATTGTACACAACTGGCATGGAATTTCATTTTCATTCTACACTGGAAGAACAACAATCATACGCTGCAAAATCTAAATAAAAAAACCAAACATTTTTTTCGAACTTATACTCTTTAAGTGTGAATTAGTATAGAAAAGACGATCACACACGTATCGTTACATTAGAAGCGCTTAGCAGACGGCTTGCACGGTGCGCCATCACTGGGGCCAGTTTTTGTTATTTAAATTCAGTGACAATGAACGCGCAGTGTGTACTCCTGCGTGTAATGGTGGAACAACACTGCAGTGTCTTCAGATGTGACGTCGTGCGCAAGGCTTCAAGAGTCCTGTTTTCAAATGGCGGGGACCGGTATAAAAAAAAAGACGTGTTTAATTGCAAAAGTTTATACATTAAAGGTCATCACATATAACGCGCAATGCAAAGTGAGGATAAAATATACCAAGACGACAACAGGGGAGATCGGCATGACGTTATGTGACATTGAGCTCGTGACCCAGACTGTATGAAAGACATTGTGTTGTAAGAAAAGTGTATTTGAAAACTTGAATTATACTAAAACACGGTTTTTCAAATCTGATCTAAAGAATGATGTCCACAACATAACTTAGCGTACGTAATGTGATTTGGATAAAATGAATGATTTCAATGATTCGATCGCAGCTTCGTCCCACAGGATTACTTTATTTTCAACCTCGTTTCCAAGAGCAGGTAGTTGTGGGTGCGTACTCTCGACACCATGAGAACGAGGTTGATTAAATTGAGCTGAGCACATAAAAGTTTTGCACTACAACTGGTTACCTGGGAAACCATTGCGTGGTAATCATACTTCTGACTAGTCTTGGCACAAGACGGGGTTTTTGGTTTTACTCCCGTAACACGCCTAGTCCCCGATTAGGGGTACACACCCAGTCCTGTTTTAGGAATACACAAAACCAAATCCGTCTTGGATTAAGACTAACACCATCACCTCTTATTATTAGGATAGAAATCAAAGATTCTGCTTTTAACTCTAAAAATCTCCTGTGGAATAACCAATACCTTAGGCAATAAAAACAGTTTCTGGTTTCTGGTCTGCGCGCGCGTCGCCGTGGCCATATGCGCGTCGGCAAAATTAAAACGTTTTTTTTTTTTCAATGTAAGATGATGTCTCAAAACCGCCAAACTCACTGGTTTGACTGGAATCCTGCCGCTGCACAATTTTAACGTGTTTTCAGATGGGGTTACGATCGAGTATAAGCTTTATTTGGCCTCTCTGGGCTCCCATACATTTTGCACTAAATTCAGTCGGGCACCAGTTGCAGTCATCAGCCGACGTTTGAAGAAAAAAAAAGTACAAAAAAAGGCCGCGTTGCCGCACCACTTTTGGGGCAAGCTCCATACCAGAAACCGGAGCTTTTTTGTGGCCTTATAGATCAATGTTTAATTATTTAGTACAAACTGTAACATTCCAGAGTACAATAATCTACTTCAATACAAGCTTACAGCATTCTTCTTTAAATTCACGTACCATTCTGTATTATTAGTAAAAAAAAATCATATTGGTTTTTTTTTTCATATACGCAAAAAATAATACGACCGATCAAGTTGAAAATCAATCCTTTGGTTTTTGTGCCATTTATACATTATAGCATTCTTTGTGATTTTTTTGGCAAAATCGAAGCATAAGACCTTTCACTACTGCTGTATATATCTCAGCAACTGCTCTAAATAAAATACAAAGCATGTTCTTTTTTGTTCCATACACTACTGCTGTTATATTAGGAGAAGCCCTCGTGTAAAAACACATCTGACATCGGGAACAATGTCATGCTTTTTTTTTGTTTGGAGGCTGAGTTTGGGAAAAATGTTGCCGTGGTGATTATAACAAAATTCCATGGCAACAGCTTTCAAAAGTTTACATCTTCATCCGCAAAATGTTTGCGCTAAGCTGTAACTCTGTCCCGGTGTAACGCACAATTACACCGTCACATGTTATCTTAATGTACATATTGAAAAGAAATTATACCTTATTAAAGTTTCAACTAGAAATGCTTATAAAATTTAAGATTCGTACTATAGATTCTACATTAAAAGCTGCAATATATTAGAGAGAAGCTGACAGTTTTACTCTACTCATCAGAAAGTGATAACCAAGGCACATGCTTAACACTACGGTAAATTGTAAACAAAATTGAAGTTTGTCAACTTCTACAGAAGATCAAAGCAAACACTGGGGAATTTTTTTTTTTATACTAGAAGACACTACAACCTTTTTTTTCCTTGTCATTTACGTTTCTACGCCAAGCTTTTAATTTCTTACTGACATTTTTCTTTAATAATAAACAGTATTGCTTCTGGGAACTTCATATAAAAAGAATCAAAAAAAGTTATACAATACACATCGTTTGAAACACTAGCCCAAATGAGAAACAAACCACTTCACATCGTAAAAACTCAGAGAAATGAAAATAAATACAACCTTATCATAATACTCATAAAGACGGACACCTGACTTAAAAGTGCAGTTTACAGGCGAAAGCAACTATGGAAACTATTTTTTGAACATATGTGATGTGCTTTTACGAAAGCAGCAATATAATACAAGCCATTCGCAAGATTGGGTCGAGTTAAAATCAAACTATTAACTACATGCACTTTTCTGTTTTCAAGACACACAAAATAAAAAGAAAATCACTGAAAATTTACCCGACTGCGATTACAGTTGCTATAGCAACAGTAAATCTCACCTCAACCAAAATGTTCAAAATAACATTCTGTATATGTCCCACTCTATATTACACATAAACTATGCGGGTATACATGTATGCTACAACAAAAATACTGATTAAGTAGATTAACTACAAGTGAGTTTAAGCACATGCACATGCTCACTGAGAAAAGGGTGGTGTGGTTAAAACTGTTATGCAAACTCACCATTACAGATTGAAGAGGCTCTGTTTATGTCTGGGTCTGACACAACAAGATCGCTTTTTCAACAAGATTGCTTCAAATCTTGTAACCTTCACTTGTGTCTACACATATTCCCAAATCGTTTCAATTATGGCACCTTATCAAACTTTACACATCTACTCCAATCGAAGAGGATGGATAGTCTTTGTTTTCCAAATTATGCCACTTTTTCAAGACCCATTCACATATTTAAGTATAAATCTGTAACAGGCAATTCAAGCGTTAACAAAAAGAAAATGTACATGTAAGTCCCATGACAGAGCCACTGCAACTTTCGCGAGCATTCTAAAAGTGAAATGGTTTTGTTTTCCCATGTAGCCTGGTTTTCATTTGAAAAATTACCCGCAAATGGCATTCAAAACCTTTCTTCTTCGTTGTCTGAGAGGTTACCAAGTAATTTGCAATGTTGGTTTGAGGGTACCCGATCCCATAATCTGGAACCGGTTTCTGACATCAGCGGTCGGGTACTCGGGAAACCGGTTCCGATGCACGGCCCGATGCTTTGGTATTGTGACGCACTAAACAATAGACCGTTACGTTATACCCTGCTCCATGTATTTTGACCCATCATGCTGCGATAAATGTCTGAAATGCATGCAGGAAAGTGTCTGAAAAGCATGCAATTGCGTACGTGCGCTATGATGCGCGCCGCTAAAACATGCCAAGTGGCTTGAGTGAGGCGCATGTGTTGTTCCTCAACGTGGGCAAGTGGCCGAGGCCTTATGGGTTGATAAACGGAACTCATTAAATATTACACTGAATGTCAGGCAGAAGACAAACATTGCAAATCAAACACACACATAATGATGGAAGATAACGACACTTTGGATTTGAGGACAAGTATTCATCCCAGCGGGGTTTTTTTCGTTAGAAATTTGAAAAGGTTCTAGTCTACAATTGTTCATTTTTTTTCAAAAAAAGTTTACAAATTCATTAAATTCTTAGATTGGATGTTTTAAACGTTTGAGTACAATGTGTGCTCAAGATATAATATACACATGATGAGAGTATACGCTTTTGTGTTTGTACACTCGTGCAATACTAGGATAGTAACTTACACGCCAAATTTCATGGCCCTGCTAACCACAGCATGCCGCGCTTATAATCACCATTCTGTGCTAAAAGTGTTAGCCAAAAAGTTTTGTGCTAACCTTGTATTCACAAAATCCTGAGTTACGGGATGTATGCATGCGAATAAGCCAAAATTCCCTGCTAACCCATGAAGTATGCCAACTGTAAGCAGGGAATTTTCTGCTACAGTAAGCGGGGATTTTCCGCTAACGGTAAGCAGAGCCATGAAATTGGGCCCTTGTGTGTTGAGTGATACACGTACGTATTTATAGCATGCTTAGTGCCCTGAAAGTGCACACGCAACATGCATTCATAGTCTAGCACTTACTGGTATAGTGTCTGTGTATTCAAAGGTTAACTTGGTATAGGTTAGGTATCTGACTAAGACCAACAATCGTTCCCATCAATGCACAAATCATATCAGTACTCCGCGCATGAACACACCGCGTGCGCGTATTGGTTCGGGTGCAAAGTACGCACTACAAATTGTGTCAGTCGCTGTCAGTAATGCGTTCAAATATCCCTCCCAGAGGTCCCCCCCAACTCTCCCTTTGTAACCGTTGAGGGGGTACTTGTGCATGGAGTCTATACCAAATGAATAAAAAAACTACACTGATGTTGAAGACTGTAAGTCAAGTCAGACACTTGATCAAGCACATGACGTGCCTTGTGACTGCGTAACCTACTGATCCATTTTCCCTGCCAACTGTTCTTCCAGAGATGCGATCCTAGCCTCGTGGCTCTCCACCGTCGCCTTGAGAGACTTGACCTCATCCTTCAGGGCATTCAATTCCTATGGCAACCAAGACATTGGGGGAGAAAACGCATGACTTATGGTTCTATCAAATTGAAGTATGTCCCATCATTTCTGTGCGCAATCAAGTTTGCTTGACTTGAAGATAAGTTTGTTTTATAACAGCACTTATGCAATTTGTGGAAGACAAAGTCTGTAGTGCATCTGGGTTGCATATTTCAGTCTTGTGGCACATGGGACATAGACGCATGACACAGGGGTGAGATAAGGCCAGAATGAAACAAAAATAACGAGCAGGGGTCTTGAGGGTTGCCGAAGGCCCCAGTGCAACGTAGGGTCTGCCTACAATAATGGTATATATTAACCCTAACCTTCCCAAATCCTCCAAAACCCTCTTTGCAAAATGGAGGATTTTGCAGGGTTAAGGCTATAATGGAAACAATGTGCGGCTGATTTTGGAGTATGCACTGTGTCAAGGTCCAGGGCCTGAGACCTTGTGTTGTTTATGCTCAACCGTGCATAAATTTAGGCCTAGATTATACTAGAAATCCTCCGCACTGCTCCAAGATGTCACTGGCTCTGCCTCAACATATCGACAGTGATTGCTGGGGGATTTTGCAGGATTGAGGCAGTGGTCACCCTTCGAAGGACCACATTCAAGAAATAACGGATGATTTTGTAGGATTGAGGCTGTGTGTAATTTTTACATGGAGGCAGTTGGAGGATTGTGCAGGATTGAAATTACACTCCGTAAAATTAAACCGTCTGGCTGGCTGTCACTTAAAAGAAACGTCGGTGATTTCCAACGATCAGTCAATTGACTGAGTTTGGAGTGCTATTGACTAAATCATATTTCGTGATCAAAAGGTTGTGAATGGTTTTCACGACAAGTGTATGATTCACCGAGCTGAAATGTCAACATGTTAGGTTTTGAAAATTCTTCTTTGGATTTGGAGTGGCGTTATTATTAGAAACAAACGCAATGCATAAAATGCAAATTATCCGTCTTTAAACCTCAAGCTTTCAAAAGGGATTCTTCTAAAATCCTGTAATCTTGAGTCTTGATGGTCGAGTCCGAGTCTTTTGCCGAATTGACTTGAGTCGAGTCCAAGTCACAGAAATTGCGACTTAAGATGGACTTGAGTTTGAGTCCTGGACTTGAGTCCTACAACCCTGCAGTACTTCATCTTCAACTTGCTCTTGCGGGGAAAACTAATAACTTACCGAACTAGATACACCACTGGCTGCTCTTGCTCCACTACCGCTCCGCTCCTTAGTCAATGCACTGCTGCCGCTTTGCATCTTGCTACCCAACTTGTTGACGGTTGCCCCAGCACGGACGGTCTTCTCTTTAGCTTTGTAACCGGCCTTGAGCGACATCAAGATGGGATCTTTGTTTGCGCCGTTCTGAAACTCCTCAGCGGTCATGGAAGGCTCATCGCCAGCAGTGTCCGGGAAGATGTCATCTTGAAACAATTCCGACTGATGATGTAAACAATACGAGGTAAGCCTGCTCAAAATGCCTTTGAATTGATACAGAAAGGCTATTCACAGATCCACGCAGATGTCAACGCAGACGCGCATATTATCAAGGTAGTGGCTATTGTTACGGCATTGCAAAAACACCATTGCAAATCTATATCAACCATCTGGTTCCTTGACCTTATAGTATTCAACATCTGGATCGTTGGTAGTCTGAGTATCACCCGTGCTCCACGGAGCCCATCTCTGGTAGAACCTTTGATATATCTAAGCATTTGTGACGTCATATCGTTCCAAAATCTGGACTAAGAGTTTGATTGGTCAATTTTGATGCCACGTTTTGATACAACAGCTTGTACAAAAATGCTACTCATGGTGGGCATGATGTTAATGCACGCGGGGAGCACGAATTACGCGTATATAAGGCGCCCGCTGATTGGTCAGTTTTTTTTGTTAGGTCATACGAAGTTTAGTTGCATAAGTAATCGCAGAGTCTGCCTACATATCATAAAATATCATGGACTACACTACATCCATGACATCACAGCACACATCAATTGAATAACGTTACCTTCCGAGGCACAGTCATGGCCGTTGGGACGATCACAAAGTTGCTGGTGTTTCCCGTGGAGGCTTTCTCTATTCTATAGAACCTCATGACTTCACATGAGTTGACATTGCAGCCCCGTTTGGGCATGGATCCCACGGCTGTCTGGGGCTTGCCTTGGTAGGTTGATAGGTAAAACAGAAAGGGGGCCTCCTCTGTCATCTCGTAGTAGCGGATCACAGAGTCCCCCTATGGAACACAAACAGCACCATTAGTATAATTTCAATTGTTTAACTTTTACCGTTGGTGTGTTTTCTTTTAACTAAGATTCCGCTCCCTCTTTCTGATCTTGGAAATGGAACAACCAATTGCTTCATCTTGGCCCATGACACCAGTGATCGATAGTGCATCTTGCATATCTAACGGCATGATCAGACTAGCGCACCTGCTCGCAACAACGTCTTGGGAAATCTGTAGTAGCCGTTTAACTTTTTCTTTATTTTCTCCCTAGGATTTCCTAGGGAACCAATCAGAGGTCGTGTAATGGTTTACAGTCAGTCGCGCGCTCGCATGACCGTTGTGAACATATGCGCTACGTGCGGTGATCAAGCACACTAATTAAATATGCAACTCAGTAATACCCCAGCGCAAGCACGCCACTGCCAGTATCAAATGGATAGCCGCCGTTTTGTTAGAAGATAATAACACAAAGATCTAAGTTACATAAAATGGCCACGCCCTCATCACTGCAAATTCCCACCACTATTAGTACCACTACTAGTACTAAGATTGCTATGAAAATTGATACGCTTGTTGAGACATTCAGCCTTAGTACCCACTCAAAGTTTTGGCTATATCGAACAAAGCATTTTGTAATTATGATCAGTTCTGTTCTGCACTTACTACTAGTAGTGGTAAGAATGAGTGCATATTTCCTACACACAGTTAACCCTTTCCTTTAAGGAAAGTCGCCATAGGTGACTTTAGTAAAAAAATGTAGGGAAGATTGATTATGCCTCCCTTCCCTTTTTAGGGTTTGAGTTCAAATTTAATTTTTACAAGAGCAGTTCTGCCAGTTTTTTGTTCATCCTTTTTTTTGGGGGGGGGGGCGGAAATTGATTGGCCCTCCTGTCCTTACCTTCGCGGCAAAGTAAAACATTCCCGTATCCCTGTCATAGAAGATCTGGTTGACGCCATTTGAGGAATCCAACTCTTCATTGGCCAGTTTCTTACCGGTTTTCTGTATTTACAGAAGAAAAAAATGCCTGGTCTGTGAAACATGGACTACACGTACATGTAGGTACCACTTCATATCGTCGTGTCCGTGCAACAAGGTTGGATCTCCAAAAATGGGTCGTACGTGAAACGCGCGTTTCAGAATGTTAAAAGGTCTCACTTAAAAAAAACCCAGATGTACATCGAGATACGAATTTGTTGCACGGAGTGTATTCGCGTGAGATACAACTTTGTTGCAGAATGGAATTCCGACCTTGTTGCACTGACGCGACGGCATTGAAGGCTTGAGCAGGGTTTACAGCATGTGAATAATTCCATGAGTTTTCCCTAAAAATGTTCCAAAATTCCATGAGAGATATTTTCACCTTATCGAGGTTTCTTGAAAGTCAAGAGGTGGTTGCAGCAAAGCAACTAAGATACTGATAACACACAGGCAACCTGTTGACAAGCGTTGGCCTCCCTCCTCCCCTTATAGCCATCCTTTCCTCACCACGCCAAACTGTCGAAAACCTGTCCCTTCTGGGTCACTGTCATTTTCCCTGAGTTTTCTGTTATCGGTAGTGTTTTCCAAAATTCCAATTTCCAGACTATGTTGTATTGCTTGGGCAGGCCTTTTATGAATTCACTGTTACTAAACTAACCAGGGGTGAGATTTGAGGAAAATGAAAAATCCACGAAACATTTCAATTGGAGTTTGGGGACACAGCGGCCAACGCGTACCTCAGGGTATTTGCATATAAAAGATAAAGGCACAGTTCATGTTTGAGGGGCAAAAATATACGGCATTGATTTTCATCAGGTACTCAACTGTATTGCATATTAGACTTGTCACCAGTCCACCCATTACCATAAATAGGACCTACATTTCGCCAAAAGTTTCACCGAGTGAAGATTTTATCGCGCGATATTACGGAAACAGAAAATGCTGGAAATCCGGAATCCGGAAGACGGCTCTCTGGAAATCCAGAAAAATCCGGAAAAATCGCACCCCTGAATAACAAAGAACACCCTCTTAGATACATGCAACACCTGCGCTCTATAGACTCCATGCACAAGTACCCCCTCAATGGTTACGACCGATACTCGAGCAAAGACTGTTTTTTCTCAGTTTCAGAACAAAAATTATTGTGCCTATGCACGCAAACCAGTATTCGCCCGTGGTATGTCCCTCCACTGGAGCTTTCCAAAGTGGTCAAACAGCGCCCTCTACTGTTTGCGCACTGAGTCCATAATACACAACTGGTAATGACTACGTTACCTCGTCCCACAATGCATACTCTCTGCTACTCATTCTGCTGAAACCAGTCGTAAGGACTCCTTGCTTCGTAAATGCCACCATTTGTGGTTTGGTACCATCATGGCCGGCCCATTCCTACAAGAATCAACAAAAATCAATCTCAATCATGTCAATTACATGTTGATTCATCACAGACAACTTATTTATCGATTTATTGATTTCTTCTTTATACTGGGTGGCCCATTCATTCCTTCAAAATTTCATCTTGTGATCTATTTTATGTTTATAAAATACGTTGGTGAAGGGCAAAACAAAATATTGAGTTTACATCACCCCGATGCAAAAAAATTCCATCTTACGAATAGTTTTGTTGCAGTACCCGCTTCTATATCTCATTCGATCCAGCCAGCCGACCCCGACAAGCTCGGTGGTTGAGTGGTGCGATGTCTGCATTAGTAAGCAGGATATTGTGAGTTCGAGTCCCACCCGAATGTGAGTATACAGTGTTTAAAAAATACGTCGGTGAGGGGCAACACCAAATATTGAGTTAACATCACCCAGATGCAAACAATTCCATCTTATGAATAGTTTTGTTGCAGTACCCGCGTCTATATGTGATGTGATCAAGCTAAATGAGTCGTTTGTTGGGAATTTTCATTTGGAGATACAGGCCAAAATATGGCCACTTCATCACATCACTTCATCACATTTCTTGGTGTTCCAACTTCCATAATTTTTAAACTAAAGATAGTATCAGCATGCAGTTTTCACAGCAGTAATGCTGAGATTGTGCACTTTTCAAATCTGTAATAAATTTTTTTTTGACCAGGGTCGACCAACGACTCATGTAGCTTGATCGCATCACATATCTGATTCGATCCAGCCAGCCGACCCGGCAAGCTCAGTATACAGTCTTTATAAAATACGTTGGTGAAGGGCAAAACCAAATATTAGTAAAACGTTTTTGGATATTCGGAGGATGACCGAATATCCAGATATTTCAAATATTTGGCACAGCTCTCAGCAAAGCAACTTTTTTCTTTGCTGAGAAGCTCCGTAAATTTCAAGTGGATTCTTACATTTAGCATGTCTCCTTTGTGTGCGTCATACACGCGGATCTTCTTGTCCTTGCAGGACACCACGATGCGACTGCCGTTGTAATCCCAGTCAATGCCGAAGGGGGTCTCCGGCGTGTCGATCTCCACAAACGGTTGAACTGTTTCCAAGTTCCAAATGAGGATCTTGTTGTCCCAGGCTGCAACCAAAAACAGGAGTAATTAACAAGCGAGAATCAACCAGAGAAGTACAATATACAGTACGAGGTTAATCGGAAAGGGGTAGTAAAATAAAGGGAAAAGAAAGGGACATGTATGCAAATGTACAAACAAGGGGCGGGGGGCCTCGTGGTTGTGACTCAGGATATGGCATTTGTCTGATGGTCAGGGGTTCGAATCCAACTGCTGGCCATGTGTTACGTCCTTTGCCAAGCCAACCCTTACTGAACTACTGACCTGGTGTTTTACCTGTCACTTTTGACTTGACTGATAAAGCCCCAGGAGCAAAATTTAAGAGACAATGTCTGACATGCATGGGTGGGACACTCTAGTCTAAACCGAATTGCTTGTCCTTTTGGGACCAATGGGATCCGTGCGCCGACAAAAGAGGGCGCCCTTTTACCTAGCAACGACGTCCCATGGGCGGGACATTTCGCTGGTTGACGTGCACTGTTCCTTGTGTGTGACGCACGTACACCAGGGGATTTGTACTATGTACACGCAGTGGCCGCGCTTTGCGGCAAATGAATGGCAGTCAGGCAAGATGGCGTCGGTCGGTCACTCCCAACTGTACTCTCTTTGCCGGTGAGGGGGTACTTGTGAATGGAGCGGATATCCCCATCCACTTGCTTGAAAAGTGACTAAATCCAAACATACATACACTTACGACCGTGAGGGGGAGGGGGGAGGGAATGTAGTTGCCACTGTGCACAGTGGGGGTGGGGAGCCTACATGTAATGGATCGGTCCATTCAGTTCACATCAAGAAAGTCTTGAGTACATTTTGATAATTATTGGGCCATTCAACCGGGTTGGGACACAGTGCGTGTTACATCCAAATATTTGGTTATTAAAAGTATCAATGCATTTGAAACAATTCGGGCGATTCACAATGCAGTGCGCCACCAAGAGTTTGCCACGGAGAGTTCCTTTTTCCCAGTGCATTGTGGGAGATGGTCGTCAGATTCGCAGCGTGGTATATTTGAAATTGTTAATTTTTCCGGTCAGTGGTTTTGTAAGTGCATGATTCGAGTATCTTTTTGCCCTTTTCTTTTTCTTTTTATCAATATGGCATTTTTTGTAAGACGTCAGAACATAACTCATATTTTTGGCAAAATACATTCAAATGATTTAAAACTTTCTGCAGTAGTGAAACAACCAACAACAAATGTTATGTAGAGCAACTGCAAGCTAGGTATTCATACTTTTCATAATATGGTCATATGGCACACATTGTGTCCCAACCCGGTGGAATGACCCAATTTAAAGATCCGACTACCACTCACCAGAGGTGAGCAGAATATTTTTGGCCGTAGGATGCCACAAAATTTTGACGATCTTCTTCTGATGGTGATCCAGTTCCACCACCGGCATAGTCATGTTCTCGGTCAGACCTTCGTCGGAGATTTCCCAGATACAGACCATGCAATGGTCGTCTCCACTGGCAATGATGTTGTCATCAAAGGGATTCCAGGCCAGGTCAAGTACCTTGCCCTTGTGTCCTCGGACTTGGGGATGTTCGTTGTCAATCCGGCCGACCTTCAAATAGAGAAGACACAAAGACGATTATTAAAATCAACTAAATTGGGCTAGGTTGTTGAAATATTCCAACTTACAATGTACACACACGACTTTCAGCATGCTCAGTAAGAATGAAAGTATCAAGTCAAATTGGGATATGGCTAAAGACAATGACTTATTGCAGTTGTGAACATTGTATACATTTTTTGATACATGTATGTATACATGTACATTGTACATATCCATGTGTTATGTACATGTACATATCATCTACAACATGTACATGAATACAATGTACATGTACATGTACATATACATTGTACATGATGTTCAACACTAACTCCTTAGCGTCTTTTACTAGGAACTGGACCAAGTCCATCAAAATCCATCAATCACTGTGCGTCCAATAAAAAACCTGTACATGACATAATGGAATCCACCACTGACGCACTGGTTGACATTCATGGACTTGCTACACATGGCTTTTATCACAATAGCACTTAGCAGTACAGGAAGCTAGGCAAAATCAATCGGATACCCCTAGCACTGCTTCAGGCCAGTCATGCCATTAGGCCCAAGTCCATCATACTCCATCAACATTTAGTCACGCCAGCCCTTCTGGACCAAGTCCCCCAAAAGCCACCAAAATGGGAGGATGGATTTTGATGGAGTTGGGGTGGATAGGGTTAATACATGTACATGAAGTTACTGACAAACATGACAAAGGTCAAGGAAAAATCCATACATCATATATACACATATGTACATACATGTACACAATTGACACATGTTCAAACTTGAACACAGCAAAACTTACCTACCCGCAACTAAACAAACATGACAAAATACATGTACATGTGTACATGTACATGTATGATGTACACATGTACAGCAACATGTCCACTCAACAGAGGATAAAAGCAGGAAGGACAGAAAAGGAAGTTGTGCTCTGTTATCAAAACGCATGATGGAAGGAAAAAGAAAGTCTGACATGTTAATTCTACATGAACATGTACACGTACGTGTAAATTATGAAAATCTTTAAATGAACTCTCCTGTAGTTAGACCATTCAAAACACCTCAAAATCTGGGTTCCGGCAAATTGGAGGACAAAAAAATGCAGGACCTTTTAAAACCCTCCAGAATTTATTGTTACTGCACTACCGCACCTTTCAATTCCTTTCGAAAGGTATTGAAAGGCAACTTACTCAATTTGCCCACAGAGTTGTTTCACCTTTCGAAACCTTTCGAAAAGTTTCAAAGTTCCAGCACTATTTCACCTTTCAAAACCCTTTTAGTCAGGCAAATTTAAAATGTTTTGAAAGGTCTGATAATTCTCTGTCAACTGCACTGGGCATAGCAGGGTTAAGTGTACTTTATTATAATAACAAATAAACTTACAAAGAGCAAAATCTCTTTTAAAATGTTCCTAAAATAGTTAAAATATTACCATGGGATTGGGACCATGTATTTGCATAAGAACCACCTACATGTACTGTACATGTACGATGTACATGTAGGAAGTACAGGTAGGTGTACCCCAGGAAGTTTCACGAAATTGTATGAATTGGGACATTGAAGTGAAAAAAATACCCAGAAAACTTGGTCCTTGCATTTAGTTGAATACCTAAGAAAAGTTGCCTTCAAAATTTGCCATACTGATAGCTTTAAAATATATGGTTGATTCTTCTGGTTGACAGAGAAGTTACAAATGACATTGACACTACCATAATGCACTCGGTGTCCATATTGGCTAGACTTCCTGCATCAATCTGTCAATGGTTAGATTATGCATTGACATACATGTAGGTTTTGAAGATTTTTGCTGAATCAAGGAATAGCCGCTTTTCACAGCAAGCGTCTAAATTGTACGATATACATGTATGCGAGCAGATTCAGCGTTTAATTATAATGCAAAACAAGACTGCATCTTGACCTCGAGATTCTGACCATTCAGCGGGGCGCCTTCTATCATGTCTATCGGGTCTTCGCTAACCTGTTGTTGTATTACAAAAACATGGTAGCCAAATTTACCAATCAACAGCTTACTCAGGATTGTACATGTAAGCCTAGCTGAACTTCATGATTTTGATGGATTCAGGATACCTCCATATCATGCATACCGGTACATTGAGTACATGTAGTTGAGGGGGGGGGGGGGGGCTATGATGGATTCAGGAACTCAACAGTTTAACTGCTTGGCTATGTTTGTTGGTATTTGCTGTTGGATTTTGGCGGATCCAGGATACCTTCTAGTAAAAATACCCAAGGAGTTACTGGTCACAACACTTCCAAAATGAATGATTTTGGAGGATTGAAGCAGATTCCTAGTATCACTTCCTAAGGAATTAGTCCAAACCAGTTGCTCCTCCCCCATGTCCCTGCCCATTTCCATTTTATTCGGCCGCCTCCTTTTTTAAAATTAAATTTATGGATTTGCAATACAAAATGTAGGCCAAGTAAAAGAAAATAATAGTTGATCATCCCCGCCCGCTTCCTTTTTTTTGAGGCTGCATCAATTTTTTTTTTTAATTTCAGGCATAACTTTTTTAAAGATGTTTCAGAAGTTCAGATGCTAAGTTCTAATAGCTTAAATACTAATGTTCAATAAGCACTTTCAGAAGGTTTTGTGGTCATCAACTAGTAGTAGACAACTACCCAGAACTATCAAATAAAAAGGGCCTCCTCTTTTTAACAAATGTTTAAGGCACATTTTTTCAATAAAAAATATAAATGAAAAGGCCCTCATCCTCCTCATTTTGAAAACATTCTTAACCCTAGCCGCCCTGAATCCTCCAAAATCCTTTTTGCAAATTGGAGGAATTTGCAGGATTGAGGTTACATGGCCAAAGTGCGTTGCTGATTTCGGAGTACGCACTGTGTCAAGGTCTTGGGCCGGACCTTGTGTTGTTTATGCTCAGCTGTGCATAAATTTAGCCCTTGATTATGTACTTGACATCCTCCACACTGCTCCAGGATGTCACTACCTCTGCCTCTACCTCAGCCTATTGACAGTCATAGCCGGAGGATTTTGCAGGATTCAGGCAGTGGTCACCCCTCCACGGACCATATTCAAGAAATAGCGGAGAAATTTGCAGGATTGAGGCTACAGTGTAGGACCCCCCCCCCATATGCTATTTTTCCATGAGGCCAATTAGAGGATTTTGCAGGATTGAGGCTACATCCTAGCAAAAAGGCCTCGGGAGTTAGGGTTCATTGTTAATTGTTCATATAGTTCGGCACATTTGTCTTTTTATTTGTTTCCCCAAAATATGCAGCTATGTAGAAAGGGTTAAGTGGCTCCTTTGGACACAAATTTGTGTCAGCAAAATAGTCGAGGAAATTGAAAAATGCATCCGCCATCTTGGAAAATCTGCCATCTTGGGGAAACAAAATGGAAAAAACAAAATAAATAAAGCACTTGCCTACTAATTGTTCTTTACTCAGCCTTAAAGATAATCTCATCAGAATACTATGAGTAAGGCAGAGGGGGAACAAATAGGTAATCGTCTGGGCTTGTGAAAAAATGATGGAGCCAGGTACCCCCCCCCCCCTTACATGTATGCCAAGATGGCAGATGGGTTTTTCTATTTCCTTGACTCTTTTGCTGATACAAAATTGTGTCCAAGAGGAGCTGTATAAAGCCTTTCTTTGCAAATGTAGGAATTAAAAACAAGGGGGGGGAGAGAAAAAGAAAGAAAAATAAAAGGAGCTGGACTTGAAAAATGAAGCAGGCGGGGACATTTAACTGTTTTGTAACAAGAGCAACAGGTATATGTTTTGCAAGTTTAACCGACTTTGTGAAATAAACAGGCCTACATGTTTCTTTACTTCAGAAATCATTCAGAATTCTCTTTTTCTCAGTAGACAAAGTTGTTTCAGCTTCTAGAATATTAAATCATGACGATGAAGGAATAAAAACAGCTATGTAAGCCCTACCATGGATTGATGAGAGCTTCATATAAAAAAATAGCAGTGAAATAAAAATTATTTAAAAACAAAACAAAAACAAATTACCCCCCAAACAAATGCCCCCCACCAAAAAAATAAGCAAAAAAAAAAAAAAAAAAACCCCAAAAAACCCAAAGCACCAAACAAACAAGCAACAAAAACGAAATTGTCCCAGTCCTCAGCCAGCCGGAACATGCTGAAACCCCTCCCCCCTAAATGCCGGCCCAAACATGCCAAATGAAAATAAAGTATGCGAACTTAACAATTTTGGTAAACATGGTACAAAATATTTTAAAATAGGTTGAAAAATTAGGCCAAAACACGAACTAATTGTCACGATTGTAAGTTATATGATACTCAGATAGCATACCTCGTCATGTTTCAGCACCAGGAAGGCCCCACCACCGGAAGGCTTTGTTGCAAGGGCCACAAATTTAGGGTTAACGGCGCAAACATGACCGTCGGTCGCCCCGTCCATCACACCCCGAATGCCGGTGAACTGCTGGTCTGGTTTGCTGGGAGTGCCGAAAACATGGCGATATTTGCTCGATCTTACGAACCTCCCGGCCATTTTTGCACACTCAGACTGTTCCTGCTACTTCTCAACAACTACTTGGCTAAAGAAATTTTGAAAGGAAATCTTTGCGATGGCACAATTTCTGAGTGAAACGTAGAGCACAAAAAGCAGGAAGTGGTTTCACCGCCTACAACGATCGGGGCGTGGGGAGTTGGCTCGTCACATGTAGTCTGGATTCAGACTCTGTGTCTTCGCTTTTATTACGCTGGTTAAGAGACTGGCGCCGGAACAGCATGGACGCGCGCGTCACGTCAATCGATGAGCTGGATACCGGTACCGAATACTTGACAATCGAAATAAATTTATTATTCGGTTAAAAAAAAGTTCGATCACGTGGTCTGTCTAGTCTAGACACAGGAATCCAGACGTTGTTAATGCGGAACTGTATTCAAGAAAAGGGGAGTTACCTAGTACCTGACTATTAATTTAATATGCGGGATCTTTAAACTGGGAGGACGAGACATGGCCAGTGCTGCAAAAAGACGAAAAAATGAAGATGGAACTGTGCCAAGCGCACAGTTAACCATGCACTTTGACTTAGAGAATAAGAACTCTGATTGTGAACTGGGAATGTTTCTCAAATGGTGTGGCGATATGGGAATTGATGTTAACCACAAGGTCAGTTTGTGGCAGTCGTGCAGCAAACATCATCATCATCCTGTCAAGTGTCACTGTCACACACAAGTAATTGAACTTTGAAGTATATTTTTATTCTTCCATGATATGAAAATTACATTTTTCAGACGTCTATTTTTCGTGTAATTTCGTGTTGGAATTTAGATAGGCTAACGTGTAACGTGTGCAAATGAACCTAGAAATTACATGAAATATAGTCTAGACACCTGAAAAATGGGGGACTGCTTTTCTATCGCTTTAAAGAGGGTGAGTGTGCTTCTTCTAAAGCGTAATTAACTACAAACAAAGTCTAAAAATGTGAAAATAATGCCACACTCGACTATTGTGCTCGACTATTATTGTGTCTTTAACTGTAAAGTCAACTCGTCCGTTTACCAACTTGTCCATTGTCCAACTTTTGGATTTGAATGATTTCATCTTTATTGTAAGGTCTGTAAGAATTAAAATCTTCCCGAAAAGCAGGGACAAACTCGGAACTTGTGCTATGACTCACGTAACCCAAGGTTTATGTCGTCGAGTCGTACATACAATGGATGAGTTGGCAAACGGTCGAGTTGGTAAACGGTTGAGTTGACTTGAAGGTAAAGTTGAGTTGGTCAACGGATGAGTTGGTTCAACGGTCGAGTTTATACGACAGTCGAGTTGGTTTGAGTCGAGTTGGCAAACGGCCGAGTTGATCGTAATCCCAAACAATCCATGTACCTACATGATAAGCAGAGAAATGTTTTTTTTTTTTTTCAGTTTGTACTGTCTAGGATCAGGAAGGGGGTTGGGTTTCCTAGGATCAGGAAGGGGGTGGGATGGCCCCTTAGTAATGATTTAATTGAACTAGGCTCTAGTATGTAGCAGGCAGGAGTAGTACAAAATGCTGCGAGGGCTATGTGTTAACAGGCATTTTAATGTACGTGCATTTGTACGTTGGTAATATCAGAATTGGTTGGTGGATGGCTGCTTGTACCCTTTACTTTGATCCCTGCCTTGATGATTATTCCCGTTGAATTCTAGGTGAGAGATGGCAAGGAGGGGAGCTGCAGTCGTTACGGGATGGTTGCAACGGTTGACATCGCAGAAGGAGAGACGCTATTCGCTATTCCGAGGGACGCCCTGTTACATCCAGGCAATTGTTCCATCTCATCGTTACTGCAGCAAGGTGAATATGGACCCATTGCACTAGAGCGCCCTCATGGAGGACGGATGCTGTCGTTTAAATTCAGTGTCAATGAAGGTGCAAAGGGTGCGTTCGTTTAGCTCACCCGGGTCGACACCCGGGAAAGACAGACGGGTCAGCCACGACAGCTGGGCTGATCCAACGCTCAACCGGGCTAATCCAACGCTCAACCGCGGGCCATCACGATCCTCAGATGACACCCTTAGCCATGGCCGTAGCCACTGACAAAATGCCCGTTTCGGATTGGGTCTTTAGTTTGAGATTTACTGCATTTTAGTCAATTGCAAAATTCAAAAAAGTTGGGCTGAAATTATAGCATCAAAAGTTGCAAAAAACTCAATAAATGATTACCTTTAGACTTCAAATAAAGTCAACTTTTAAGTTCACTTGAGATTTCCGCTGTCTGGCCACCATATTTGTCCAACACATGACATGCATGAACAACACATGCGTAACGTACTTCCACCAGTGACTCTGCTCCACGGGCAGGGACCATGGTGGCTGACCCTGGGTGAGCCCGGAGAATGACGTCAGAGTTAATCGAACGGCATGGGACTGACTCGTATCGACCCGGGTGAGTTAAAAGAATGCACCCAACGCGTCTACTCATGCATGTCAAAGAGGAACACAGACCCACAGTGGGGGGCGCTCTTTGCAATGTCTCAATTAGTACATTAACTCTAACCTTCCCAAATCCTCCAAAACCCTCTTTGCAAAATGGAGGATTTTGCAGGATTGAGGCTTATTTCAAAAGTGTGTGGCTTATTTCGGAGGATGCACTGTGTCAAGGTCTTAATTAATAGGCCGGACCTTGTGTTTGTGCTCAGCCGTGCATACATTTAGGCCTTTAGTATTCTTGAAATCATCCACACTGCTCCAGGATGTCACTGGCTCTGCCTCAACATATTGACAGTGATTGCTGGAGGATTTTGCAGGATTGAGACAGTGGTCACCACTCCAACGACCACAACCAAGAAATAACGGAGGATTTGGGAGGATTGAGGCCATATGCAATTTTTACATGGAGGCAGTTGGAGGATTTTGCAGGATTGAGGTTACATCCTAGCAAAAACGCCTCTAGAGGGAGTTAGGGTTTCAGTATTAAAGTGACTGAGGTTGACACACCCGCTCTTGCACCGTCTGAAAAAAAGATCATGTGGCTTCCTCTTCTGCCTCTTTTTTTTTTTTTTCAGGAGAAATCGAGCTACGCAGTGGTAGCGGCTGGGTTCCACTTGTTGTGTGCCTGATGTACGAGTACACCCAGGCCAACTCAAAGTGGAGGCCGTACCTAGATCTTTGTCCAGACTACAGCCAGCTGGATTCGCCCATGTTCTGGGACAAGTAAGCTGTAAAACATCTTAGCGTTCTCATTCATTGTATCAATTATTTAAACTAAATGACAAGAAAGTGTGCAGTTACTGTTGGTACAATATATTGTGTGTATTCCACTTTCATAATCTTTTGTGTCTTTGAGAAAGCGTACGAGTTAAGAATGCAAATACATCTACACATATCACGCAGAAGTTTTGTTGCTCGTGTGAATTGTAGTTCTTGGTGTTTGTGAGATATATTTTGTCCATGATTCGTTTATAGAGAGACAGTAACCAGTGAACTGAAGGGTACCGGTGTCCCTGACTTGGTTGACAGAGATGTTGAGAATATACGTCACGAGTATCACTCTATTGCCGTGCCATTCATGGAGAAGAACCCAGAGTATTTTGAGTAGGTATTTGGGACTAAATACTGTAGTTCAACCCTAGTAAGCAGGAGGTCCTTGGTTCGAGTCCTATCCGAGCCTGTGAATCGTTTTTCTCACAAGCCCTCGGAGAACACCAAACATTCAATGCTAATATTAGAATTACATGGGCGAAGGGCAAAGTTCAATATTAAAACCCTAACGAAGATATTATTGGGTAAATCATAGGGGTGCTTTTGAGTACAAATGTAGCTCACCCTGAGCGACTGGGGTTAGCCCCGGGCCGTTCGATTTGCTCGATGTCATTCTCGGGGCTCATCCATGTCAGCTACCACAGACCCTGCTTGTGGAGCAGAGTCAGTGGTGGAAATACATCACACGCATGCGTTGTTCATTCCATGAAACAGACAAACGTGGCGGCCAGACGGCGGAAATCTCAAATGGACTAAAAAATTAACTTTATTGAAGTCTAAATTTAAGGTAGGCCTAATTAGTTATTGAGTTCATTGCGCCTTTGAGAGGCTATAATTCCAGCTCAACTTGGTTTTTTCCTATAAATGGAAAAGCAGTAAATCTCACACTAATAAGACCAAGCACGAAACTGGATGGCCGCGGCTACGGGCATCACTGAGGATCGTGATGGCCCGTGTTTGAGTGTTCAATTAGCCCGGCTGTTATGGCTAACCCGTCTGCCTTAACCAGAGTCAATCTGGGTGAGCTAAACGAACGTACCCATAAAATTGTGAGAAAGTACATGTAAGTAAAGATCTTTGCAGTGACCCTGGAGTTTCAAGCTTTCAGCTTATTTGTATTTTATATTATACAACGCCTGAATAAATCCCTGTTATCTGATTGGTGGATCGTTGGTTATTCATCCCAACCCACGGCCCGGCCGCACTGCAAAAAAAAAAGTTCAATTGCACGGTCATATTAGTTACCAGTCAGATGACAAACAAATAATTAACGCTTCGCCTCTGAGACTGGAACATTCCATCTGTCGCCTCATGAAATGATTCCTAACATTGTAATCATTAACATTCATTATTTTTGTACTGTTGTACAGTTATAAAACCAGTACAAAGTATACATGTTGTTAAACAGTTTGTGGAGGTCGGAAAAGATACTATTACTGGAATTTCCCCTTCAAAAAAATATATGTGAAGTTAAATTTTAAGTAAATATGTTCTAATTTACTAATTTACAGTTAATTTTTCTCTTCACATTGCTATTTAAAGTCTTAGCATCCACACCCTAGATCTCTACAGAAAATTGGTGGCCTTCGTGATGGCTTACAGCTTCTCAGCACCGAAGAAAACAAGCGACAGTCCTCAGGAAGATGGTGAAGACGATGAGAACGATGAAGAAGATGAGGACATTGATGATGATGAAGATGAAGCTGGAACCACACTGACCATGATGGTACCCATGGCCGACATCTTGAATCACGTAGCCAAGAACAATGCCAGGCTCCAGTTTGGTCAGACTAGACTGAGTATGGTGGCTACTAAAGATATTAAAAAGGTACATGTATGTGTTGTGATTCTTAGCTTAAAATTTACAATGGGGTGGTTGTGAAATGTCTGATGGGAAAGGGAAACAAACAAGTAACTGACCGACAGACTGACTGTCACTTGTGACTTAGCCTGGGTTGTTGGCTGGTGAAGGAAGCCGGGCAGTGCTATTGCATAGGATTTATAATAGGCTAAATCTAGCACATTGAATTGTGTGTACCAGATGGCTTGAAAATGTTTTAGTCAACAGCCACCCTCAATCCGTTGAATAGGATTCTGTGCACTGTGGAACCAGCTTTTACTGACTTGCCTTACATGCACATGTAGGTAGTTTAAAAAAATTTGGTAAGAAATATGTGAAAATGCTTGTGTCTCTTTATTTTGGAAATTCTTGATGAACTCGGTGTACATGTGTAAACCTTCCTATAATGTTCCCTGTGGGAAAGAGATTTCTAGTCACATTGTGCAAAATTGCTGTGGAAATGCAAATGGCTGAGGTTCTGAGTATTCTGATTATTGAGAGTTTTGAGAGTATTCCTTAAGTTTAGCTGTCTGTCCAGATATCATTACTTGTCATGCTTGTATACATTGTACACATTGTACTTTGTATACATTGTTTATACAGTGGAACACCACTATAATGAACATCGAACATTGCAGGATCCACAGAAATTGTTCGTAATAGCGATCTTTCGGTATAGCGATTTTAAGCTGCTGGTGCTCTGGGACTCACTGGGACTCACGAGACGACTATTGAATTTTGTCATCACACAGTTTTTTAGCTTTATTTTTTTACTACCTACAGCAGTTGCTATCCCCTTCTATTCCTTGGGGAAATAATAGCCACTTGTCATTTTGACGTTTTTCAACAACAATGTTTGGTACGTTTTGTACCCAAAAATCGTGAGCCAAGGATGATGTTCGGTACAGCTGAATGTTCGGTGTAGCGTGTTCGGTATAGCGATGTTACACTGTATATACATGCACCTGATATTTTTGTGTGACAGGATGAGGAAGTATTCAACACATATGGTGAGCTACCCAACTGGCAGTTGCTACAAATGTATGGATTTGTGGAGCAGTATCCCGAAAATATTTATGACACTGTAAGTATTCGATTGACTGACGCAGACGTGCTGCCTGTGTTTTAAAAGATAGATAGAGCAGGGGTTGAAATAAATACTGAAAATCTACAGTTCGTCGTGAAATATAAACCTTAAAAAAAAAGACAACTGGATGAGGTGCAGGCTTAGTTTTGGAGCCAAGGTTTCTAATGTACCTCTGTAATGGAAGAGAGAGTTCCATGTTGGATGTAGTTGTTTGTAACCCCCCTCCTCGGAAAAACCAAAAGCAAACACAAATCACTTTAACAAGCTGTACACTTCCCAGCCAGGGAGATGAGATGGTATAAAGAATGGTTAATGGGCTCCGCGAACATGGTTAAAAGCACTTTGCTCCGTGTTTTAAAAGTGTGTTGTAAAACCCACCGTTATTTTCACTAATGGCCCATAATTATTGGCTTAAAGTAACTGACTTTTTTTGCATGACAACAGGTTGACCTCCCCTTGACCCATGTGAAGGACCAATCAGGCTGCGGCGTGGATGGGGAGCATGCCCAGTCCAAGTGGGACTATTTAAAGGAGACTGAGGAAATATTAGATGACAGTATTGTCATTTCCTGTGATGGCATCTTGAACAAATGGGAAACATATCGGATATTAAAGGTGAGAATACATGGTGTATACACTTCACTGCTTGGGATCGGGAAGGACCAGAATAGGTTGAAATCCATGGTCTTATGTTTGTGGAAGATTGTGGTCAAGGTGGACGACGTATGTTTGGTAGACCAGTTGGCAGTTTGACAAATGTGGGTTTGAACCTACAGCCTTGATGAGCACGGTGTACAGTCTGTCGGCCAATCAATCATGGTGTAGAGTCTGTCAATGTGGGTTCGAATCCACAACCAGTCGATAATGGTGAAGAAGTTGTGAAATGGAGGTTCGAACCCGTAGCCAGTCAATTGTGTTACAAACTACATTCAGTGTGCATTTGTACCAACAGCATATTGTTCTGGTGTAGAGTCAGACATGTGGATTATTCCCATAGCAAGAGGATAATGGCAACTACTTTAATGTAACGTTTCTAATATTGTTTTTTATTCGTCCACCACAAAAACTGTCTAGACTTTACATCTGAAGCTCTATATCTTTATGGTTCAGTTGTAAAAATCTTGTAGGACTGATTTTACATGCAGTTGAGAAAAAACATTGAAGTTAAAAGCATATATACTGCCTACCTTGTGAAACTCATGCCACTTGACACAATCTTGGATTAGAATCGGACAAATTTATCCCTTTAACCATTAGCATATATGTACTACATTGAATTACATTGTGTGTTTTCACTGAAGAATCAATAAAACAATAGAGGGCTCTGGAGGTTTTGGGCGCTGCAGTGAGTAATAGGCAGGACGGTTTTGGGCACTGCAGTGACTAAAGGGTTAACTTAGTGTTGGTTCTATTGTTTCATACAAGTAAAATAATTGGAAGTTATGCTGAAACAATTCTCTGTTGACTCAAATCTGCATTTTTTTCTTCAAGCTTTTCCTTTCTTCAAGCTTTTCCTCTGCTGAACAGAACAATTTTCCAAAGTGGTCTTCTCAGTGGAACGGCCAAAGCATTCAAAGTTTTGAGATCATATCTTGCCTCATAATGCTTGATTTTCTCTCTCTTCCCCTGTTTGAACAGATACTTTCCATGACCCCTGCAGAGTTTAAGAAGCATCAGGAATCGTGTGCCAATGATGACGGTCTTGAAGAGGAAGAGGAGGATGATGAGATTGAGGATAACCTGGAGGAACTCTTTTCATTTGGTGAGTTTACTGTCATAATCCATAGACCGTTTCGTGGATACAGCCATTTTGAGGTTGCGTGGCAATCTTATTTGGGGCATAACAATAGAAAACCTTCCAATGCATGTAACCTGGGAACAATGGACATATTTCTTCTGTGATGGCCCTTTTGATTGCCATGAGACCACAAAGATGGCAGTATCTGGGAAAGGATAAAAAAAAAAAACCCCCGAAACCGAGATATTATTGCTAATAGGAAAAGAAGTATAGGGCACATGTGAATCAAAGGGAGATATCCTGTTAGGGTTGAATCTCCTCTTTAAAATGAAACAGCGATCGTGTCCTTACATTCATGGTTGACTGAGCAGTGACCAATGTTATGAAAGGGTCTATTTAGAGGCTTGCGCCACTTTTCATGGTGAAATCTCTTTTTTTCCCACCTGCCTTGAGTGGCATCCATAGCCTTTCACTCTGTGACAAATGACACCACAAAAACCACAATTGAAAAGTGGCGCAATTCTCTAAATAGACTCTTTCATAAAATTGGTCACTGCTCAGTCAACCGCGAATGTAATGACACGATCAGCGTGTCATTTGAAAGAGGAGATTCAACCCTAACAGAGGATATCTCCCTTTGATTCACATGTGTCCTACTTCTGTTCCAATTAGCAATAATATCTCGGTTTCAGGTTTTTTTTATCCACCCTGTATATCAGTTGTTATCTTTATGATGCCTGTGGTTGATTTGATCATGAATGACTGCAATCCATTCATGTAGTTATTTTTTAACTTACTATTAGGAAAAAGAAAGAAAAGTGGCCAAAAATATGACAGGTCACTTTGGAGCCAGTTTCAAGATAAAGACATTTTCAGGCCAAATGCATTGTTACTCTAGGTAAAAAAGTGAAGGATACATCAACCCTAACCGAACTCAACCCATCAAAGTTCAACAGCAGGTTTTGTTTAAAGCTGTAGTCCATCATTTGTAATTAGTGCATTTTGTTCGTTTGAAGCAACAAAAGTGTTCAAAATCTAATGAAGGATACTGAACAACTTACTTGATGAAGTTTTAGCTCAGCTTCAGCTTTATATTCTGAGAAAAACAGCATTCTAGGATCTCAATTTCAAATCAAAAGTTGCTAAATCATGTTTCGAATTGTTTTGAATTGCAGCTTTACGCGATGTCGTGCACTGATCCGACAAATTATAGCAACCGCGCGCGCCTGTGCGTCGTTCCAATGCTTCTGCGCGCTGCGCCGAATAACAAAACGAACTACTAATTTAAATTTTCCTACGGTGCTTCTTAAGACGCACTGTTGGAAATGCCTTCTTTCGTTGATTTCTTCAAAATGAGAGCTTGCCAGAGAGGATAATTTCACAGGGAGTTTAGTCCCCTTACTATCTTTCAACCAGTATGTTTTTCAACAATAATTACGCCAGTTACTTTTTTGGAAAGCTGCAAATGATGGACTCGGGTTTTAAATCTGTTGGGATAGGTACAGTACCCCTAAACTGACGGTCTTTTACACTGGGGTTGGCATACCTCCAGAAACTAAGTCCAACAGTGTGTGTGTACAATTTCCCATGTGGGTGTTGGAATTTGCCAGAATGGGTATGGTTCCTAGTAAATTAGGCTGGGGAGTTTGGGTTAAAGTAAGTTAACGTGAAAAATAAAGAGGTAGTTTTGACTTTGATAATTGGCCACTGACAAGCAGCAGTGCCTTGTACATGTAGGTCTGCATGTTAACTGGTCAGCATTTGTCAACATGCAGACAACCTGTGTGGCTGCATCTTTGCTTTCATAGTGTAAAAAATCAAACCCTAAAAACTTATTTTCCCCATTCTTTTTTTTTTCATTTGGACAGACGGCCTGTCAGCATTGCCAGCAGCATGGAGACAACTTCTCACTGAATGTGCCAATAAACATTTGAAATCTTACAAAAACACAATGGACGAGGACATCAAGCTTGTTCAAATGGAGGAGTCTGGTCCATCCACACTGAACAGCAGACAGAGGTATGCGTGCTACCTACGCATCGGACAGAGGAAGCTGCTTGAGAAAGTTGTGCAGTTTTGCAGGATAAAGTGACAAAGAACTGATGGTCATTGATGCAAGATTGTTGAATGTGTTTACCGAGTTGAAAATCGATGCTTAAGATCTTGAATGCAGAAAACTATTGGAACGACTCTACATTAACACATGGAGCCAATTAAATTGAGTTGATAGCCAGAAAATACCGTTTCACAAATGTGTGTCTGAAGCAAAAGTTAGCAGGATACATGTGTACCTATTAACAGTAAGAAGAGGAATGCTGTATGATCCATTGGTAGAATTACATGTTATGCCAGCAATTGGAAAGTGGAGGACAATAAATGTACAACATTGTCTTAAATGCATTGTCTCAAACTATTATTCTTAAAACCTTATAGAGCCATTTTTTAAAAGTTTATTTTTTTGTCATCTGAAACCTAGGGTGGGGGGGGGGGGAGATTACACCCCCGCCTTTATGGTATTGGAAAAGCAATGGCCAATTGTCAAGAAGTTTTGGTATGCTACATTGTAGTAGAGACATTCATGTTAGGCCCCCCCCCCAAAAAAAATAGTCGGTCTCTGGTCAGACCAAAGTTCCAGGATTGATCGGCGATGTGTTTGTTTTTTTAAGCTTGGATTGTACATAAAAGGTGGGTACTACTTTTTTGTGTCCTCATATGCCTTGGTGTCCTCCATCATTTGCCTTGGTGCCCTCCGCCATTTGGAGTCGAACTGCCCACGAAAATTTGAGGCGGTGCAGCAATAGAGGGTGCTGTTGTAGCAATAGAGGGCGCTGTTGTAGCTATGGCTGAAAATTTGAAAAAAAAAACCAGCGAGGCGCACGATCAAAATCGACACGTGTGCTGACCAGAGACCAACTATTTTGGGGGGGGGGGGGGGGCTTTACATACATTTTTTTGCTAAACCAGACATTTTTAATTGTGATGATTAACCCTCTTATGCAAACATACACTCTGCCAAGTTGTCCTGTCAGTCAAAATCAGTCAATTGACTATTTTTAACAGTTCAGAGCTCCCAGCCTACATAAAGCAGGATTGACTGGCTGTGACTGTTTATGTAACTTGATGCAGTTTGCATTGACTAGGGAGGGTTATTTTTTTTTGACTGTGACTGTTCAGACAGCAGGAGGGTTGCTTGTTCGTATTCCATGCTTCTGTCCGTAAATGAGTGTAAATGATGAGTCAATTCCCCTTAACATAATCTTACAAAGTAAAGTTCCCCTCCCCCCTTTCCCCCGGTCCTTTAAGGGCAAACAAACTTGTAAAAATAAACTCAAGTTATTGGATCAAAGTTGCTTATTTTTTTTATCAAATGCCAATATTTATTGGTAGGCAACAGGCCTATGTACATGTACTGTTCCTTATGTACAATATTGACATAAAATATAACTTGTATATAATAAAAATGGGAAGATGGTGTTAAAGTTTGACTTAATAAAATGCCGTGAATCCTGGGTAAAAAATGGTGGTAAATGGTTATTGATTGAACTGTACAAAACCAAAGTCTGCAACTGCTACAATACACGAACCATAAGGCATACCCTTTATAATAACCAGTCCAATCCTTTGGTCCTATTCATGCATCAATGAATGGCGCTCAAAATCATCACCAGTTTTAATAATAGGAGAACATGGTTGTTTTCGGAGACAGTTTTGTCCTTCAAAAACTGGACTTTCCAAGTCACTGCAAGTACATGTAGCTCCATATTAGAGAAACTTTGGAAATGCTTAAATATAGCAAATATATAACAACTATAGCTTTTTGCCAATTTGCTTGAATGGTTTGACAAGTCGGCAACGCTTCTAGGCAAATTGAACTGATGTGGTTGCAAAACTTTTGCTGCATATTGGATAAATGACCTCTGTGCGTTGTGGACGGCACCTGCTTAGTACCCAATCACAGTGCACTATTGAAACTGTAGGCCAGTCTCATCACAGCACACACATTTTGAAGGATGCTTTAACCACAGCCTGTACCAGCATAGACTCTGTGCACATGTACCCCCTCAACGGTGACAAAGGGAGAGTTGGGGGGGGGGGACCACTGGGAGGGACATTCCAATGCATTACCGGCGGAGCCTGACACGTAAAAGATGCTATGGCTTTGTACACCTTTAGAATATAATAAGTTGTGGGTATTTTGCGCGATACGCGCGTGAAACCAGTACGCACACCCAGTGTATTCCTCCAACTAGGGCTTTAGAACGTGGTCACAAAGAATCATCTACTGTCTGTGCATGAGCCCATAATTTGTTGGTCCTGGCTATGAGCTGAAATCATGGATGTGTTGTCAATAAACAGGCAGGCGTGCAACTTTTCCTCGGATCCGCTGATTTTGTCGTTTTTACGTCTCATGAATGCCAAATTGAATAAAAAACTGTACAAAGTCTTGTGTCGTTTGGAATTTCCTCGTTTTTTTCTAAATTCCCAGTTGCATGCCTGAACAAGGGCGGATCCAGGGGGGGGGGGCCAAAGGGGGCCATGGCCCCCCCCCCAAAACGAAACCAATTTTTTATTTTTTTTTATGTGACATCGCAATAAAGGCAGGCAATGAGTACACCACCATCTTTTCCTCAAAAAAAAATTGGTTAAAGTGGTCAGAAATTGCCTCAGATTGCACCACAGAGCATCTAGAATCCAAAAAAATTTCGGGACCCTTAAGCGGGCCCCGAACCCCACGCCGTAATTTTTTTGACCCACTTTTTGGGGGGACCAAATTTTTTTTGGCCCCCCCCAAAATTGTGTTCTGGATCCGCCCTTGTGCCTGAAACAGGGCTTCCATGTTGATGTAATTACTTAACCTCATCAACATTATCATGAAGAGACAGTCAGGTTAGCTAGCGCAGCAGCACTTTCCTCGCCTTCCATCTCAGTGACCCATGCAGGTTCGAGTCCTTCACAGGACAACTCTTAGATTGGGCTTACAGTCCCTAACTGATTCCATGGTTTTCCTGGAACATTTCATCATCTTTTCCCTGCAGGTTTCTTCAAGCTTCCAAGCTAAAAAGCCTGTGCACTTTAGAAGAATCCTCAGAAAGAATTTAACTACTTGAAAAATATGCATGATTCTCAATATGCATAGCTCTCTCGTCACTGTGTGTTCAGTCGTCTCCAGCCCCAAAGCCAGCACCACCTAGTTCTACATCCCCATCGTCTTCATCAGCGTCTCTTGGTATCCTCACGTCTTGATCTTCATCGTACTGCAACGCGGTATCTACGCTGATCAGCAGGTTGCTCATTGATTCCTCGTCAGTTGGGTCCAGGGGGATGAAACGCACCAAGCTGTAATCCTCAATCTGTTACAAAATAATGGGGGCCAAATATCAAAATTGTTTCTTTCATTATGGTATTCTAACCTTCGGCATATTAGCATAGCTTTATCCAACTGACCCGATGAAGTTTTAGCTCTGTGAATGCTGTATATTCTGAGAAAAACAATATTCTAGGATCTCGGTTTCAATTCAAAAGTTGCCGAGTAATGCTTTGAATTGCGCCCAAAATCAGCATCCGGAGCACGTTCTCATTCAGCTGATTGCAGCTACGCGATGTCACGCACGAACTGATGAATAACAGCAACCGTGTGCATCATGTCAAAGCATGCATGCACCCATTCACAGATTCGATGAATTACAAACCAACTACATGTACTAATGGACATTTCCAAAGATGTGTCACTTGACGCATCTTTGGAAATGACCTTTTATTATTTTCTTCAAAATTACAGCATACCAGAAAGAATAATTTCACAGGAAATTTAGTGCCATTACTATCTTTAAAAGCAAGTAAGCATTTCAACAATAATGTCGTCAGTTACTTTTTGGATAGCTGCAAATGATCTACTCTACCTTTAAATTCGGTGTCTAGTGTCTACTCACACATATCACTGAGGAACAAAGACCTGCACACAATGAGGGCGCTCTACGCAAGTGGTTTATGTCATCAATATTACTTTCCAGGAATCGATCATTTCATTGCATGCAATTCTGTTATCTTTGTATAAAAACCAACTAAAAAGTAGGCAAGTGCATGTACAATAGTTCATTTTAAATTGGATTATTTCTGATCATATTCATTTTTTAACTACATGTATAATTTGTGCATGGTCGACCTAGCCCAATACACATTTTCGGTTCATACCTCAGCTTCCATTATGTGGTTGGGATTATCGACCAAAGCATTTAACCCATATGTCCCTGTACCTCCCCACACCGCCCTGCCTGATACTCCATATACTGTCCCTAACCCCCGAAGATTGTATGGATGTATGGATTCATCAAGTACATACAGGGTGAGTCAAAAAAAGTGGAACCCAAACCCCAAAAAATATATTTCATATTTAAAAAAAATATGTAGCACCAAAAATAATAATGACTGGAAAGCCAATTTCATAAGCTACTTTTAGATGAAAAAAATACTGAAATCGCTCAATCCGTTCAAAGAATATCACCATTTAAACGCAACGACCCTAAAACCTTTCTCGTCCAAAAAAGCAGTTTATTGTGTGTTTTGACTGTTTGGAACAACAAAGAAAATGACTCAGAATACTTGTTTCAACAACTGTCACCACCTGTTGTGCACAATACCTTTATTAACAACCCCGGTTAGGCAAACAATATGATTTATAAAATCTACTTTTTTTAAAAGACTTTGTTGAACTTGTTTAACGTTTAAACTGAGATTTTATCGCTGGAGATGTTTAAAGACAATTGTGACGACGATTCTTGAAATCGCATTTTTTTGGACGAGACAGGTTTTAGGGTCATTGTGTTTAAGTGGTGATTTTTTTGAACGGATTAACCAATATCAGTATTTTTTTCATCTAAAAGTAGCTTATGAAATTGGCTTTCCAGTCATTATTATGTTTGGTGCTACATATTTTTTTAAACATGAAATATAATTTTTGGGGTTTGGGTTCCGCTTTTTTTTACTCGCCCTGTACAACGTTGTACAATGTAGGACAAGTGTAAAAGGGTAATAACTGGCATATGGCTACAAAGTTGCTTCTAAAGTGCACCAAAACAAATGAGGAGGGGTTGTTTCATTAAAAGAAACCCCAGGAATCTGGGTATCGCTTACCAGGTTTGCCAAGGCTGCGTTCAACTTCTGGAACTTGGGCGAGAGATGCTGTGATTCTGCCAGCAAAAGTTGTGGATCTGGGTCCAAAAATCTGCGACAAATAAATCAAGGTATTCAACCAAAAACATAGGTTGGTTTGGGATGTAAGGAAGTGAAAATCTTTTCAGAAAGTTTACTGACGTTCAATCTAGGCAGAATTGTTCTGCCCCAATGGTATTGGATTAATAAAAGCAGCTAGTTGATTCTGAAAAGTTGATTTTGTAAAAAACAATCGGCACATCTGTGGTTCCTGTGATTGTATTAATTTAACCCTAACTCCTTAGGGTGATTTACTAGGAACCTTCCTCATCCTTGCAAATCCCAACACCTAGTAAACTGTGCACATAAACAGTTGGACTCTGTTTATTTGTGGTATGCCTAATCCCACATAAAGAACAGTCAGTTTACTAGTGCAGTACTCATCCTAACAGATTCCAACAAACCCTGGTGTTGGAGTTTGGCTGGATGGGGATCGTTAGGGTTAATGAATCAAATTATCTTTGGGAATATGAGGCAAAATTTGATCATCCAGCTAACAGACTGCATTGCTGTTAATACAGGGTTTCATCACTAAAGCAAATATGTATGCCTGTTCATATAGCAATTAAGTTGTGAAAACTAGTCTTCGTCCAAGACTGGATCTAGTTGATAACGCCCTCTACTGCCCAGGCGGTTTGGCTGCACTTGCCATGGACCGGCTCTATTAGGCAGTCACAATTCAGTCTTGAGCAAAGACTATGTGAAAACCTACTTCTCAATATCTGTCTTCGCCTTCTTGCCAAGTAAGTCCATCTTAGACATGACATTGATGTGAGGAACTTCAAGATTGACCATGGTGGAAAGAGCCGTCATTATACCTGTGTGAAAGGGAACAAAACTCAAGATTATTTTAACAAATCAATTACATAACCAACACGACTGATGAAATATGAACTAAGAGGCTGATTGAAAGACAGTCAAGATCAGTTAGATATGACAAATGTGACTGATGTTGTAGTTTTAAATCATTTACCATTACCATTTTTTAGGGGTTGATGGGTGTGGGGAGGGGGGTGGGGCGGGGGTTTGGTTTGGTGGGTGAGGGGGGGGGGGTGGGTAGTTTTGTTTGGAGTGGGGAGGGGGGCTGGTGTGGGATGGGGGGGGGGGGAGTGGGGTGAGAGTTGTACCTTATTTTAACCCAAACCCTCAAGGGATATAATTGGCTAGACATTCTGCCCAATGCAACTACAGGGAAAAGCCTGCCAAATTTTACAAATCTAGCAGGTCAACAAATTTAAAGACATGACTACAAACTGTGACAAGACACATCAATGGCATTGTTCAATGGGACTAGCTCTTATCGTCTCAGAATCGACAGTTTATGCACTGGTGTTGATAGCCAAATGCAGCAGGGTCCCACAGATGTTACATCCGTGGCACTGTGTGCAGCATCTTACACGGTAACAGGCTGAATATTGAAATTACCAGAGAAGAACTTGCTTGTGTCGACTATGAACTGGGAGTCCACCAGAAACAAGGCACAGATTCTGAAGTCCCAACTCTGCAGGGTTTCAACCAACTGCTTCATGACTGGGATGTGGGTGTACAACTCTATTTGACCTGAGGAGAAGTTACTTGTAATGGATCACAACTACGTCACAAAGCAATCACAAGTCCATCACAACTCCGTCACAAGTCCGTCACAAGTCAATCACTAGTCTATCGCAAGTTAATCACAAGTCAATCACAAGTCCACAAGTCCATCACAAGTCCATCACAAGTCCATCACAAGTCCGTCACAAGTCCATCACAAGTCCATCACAAGTACATCACAAGTCAATCGCAAGTCCATCACAATTCAATCACAAGTCTATCACAAGTCAATCACAAGTCCATCACAAGTCAATCACAAGTCCATCACAAGTCCGTCACAAGTCAATCACAAGTCCATCACAAGTACATCACAAGTCAATCGCAAGTCAATCACAAGTCAATCACAAGTCAATCACAAGTCCATCACAAGTCAATCGCAAGTCCATCACAAGTCAATCTTGTGATTGACTTAGGACTGGATGCCTTATGATTGACTTATGATCCATTGCAACTATCTCATATACAACTCTGGTTACAAGGTACAAAGACAATTCAAACGTTGTCATTTTGTGACATTATCATTTTTTAATACTTTCAAAAACAAACTCCTGTTTTGAACTGCTTTTTATAAGATCAACCAGATTTCAAACGATCAAGTAATTTTCTACAATATAAATGAATTATGCCCACGAATACCAAAAGTGGGTCCAGGAAGCTTGTCTGTAAATCAAAATTAGCTCACAACGATCTCAGTTTTCCTTACTACACACTTGTGCTTTTCGGTTTATAAATAAACAGTAGGAAGAGAACTATGTTAGAGGTAAAGTAAAAACATAACAAATTTGAAAAACGATTTCCTACCTGGGCAATCAAAAATGAGGTAATCATCCTCAACGTCTCCCAGCTGCTCCTTCAGCCAATCAAAATTTTGCCCAAAGTACCTGTGAGAGATCACAAAAATACATGTACCTCAATAGAAGGAACACAGCTATACCACCAAACATTTGGGTTCCAACTTTTATGTACAATATACAGCAGAAAATCGCAATAATGACCAATGGCTATACCAATACTGGACCCTACTTTATAAAAATGTCGAAACAAATAATGTTCCGAGTCTGACTGAGTAAGGGAAGATGCAAAAAATATTTTCCCCCTTTTTTCAGGAGGTTGTTGAATCTGTGAAGTTAAGGGCGGTTGCAGCATAATTTGAGTTTTATATGACCGTTAGGTCCCCCCAAAAAGTCTCTGGTTTCTGGTATGGAGCTTGCCCCAAAAATGGTGCGGCGACGCGGCCTTTTTTTTTTTTACCTGTTTTTTTTTGCTTCAAATGTCGGCTGATGACTGCAAATGGTGCCCGACTAAACTTAGTGCAAATATATGGGAGTCCAGAGAGGCCACATAAAGCTTATTCTCGATCATAACCCCATCTAAAAACACGTTAAAACTGTGCAGCAGCAGGATTCCAGTCAAACCAGTGAGTTTGGCGGTTTTGAGACATCATATTTTATTGAAAAAAAAACTTTTTCATTTTGCCGACGCGCATGGCTACGGCGACGCGCGCGCATACCAGAAACCGGAGACTTTTTTTTTTTGCCTTACACAAGTTGGAGCTCAGCTATTTGGTAGGAAGATGGGAAGGTCTTCACTAGTACATCCATCTTATGAATAGTTTTGGGTTGTGGCACCGGCTGCCATATCAGATTCGAACAACTGACCCAGGCAAACTCTGTGGTCATGTTAGTCGAGTGGTAAGACATCTGCACTAGTATGAAAGGGACACTGCATCCTGGAACAGCCCAATTGGGCTACAAAACGCGCTTTGAACGAGATGATGTTAATCGGAAAGAACATTTAAAAGTAGGATATAAACATCCACACAACTATCCTTTCAAAACTGGGTGTTTTTGTTTTATTCTTGTGTTATGCGTGCAATATCGACTTCCGGGGTCCACGTTTGCGACCCCAAAAAGTCGGGCTGTTCGTGCTAGTTGTGATCCCAGCCATAAAATCTTTGCCTTTTGCGGACGTGTAAGAAACCACATTTTGTGCATTGGTGCTGTGTGTAATTTTATGTGACATTCACAACGTGTATCGTCAAACAACATGTTTTGTATGTCTTTTAAATAAGAATTAATAAATACCTAAGACAGTTTACGCATTGCTATTGGTTGAGAGCCCGTCACGTGGCCGGTCTTAAACGGATGATAAAGACATGGCTAGCTGGTCTTAAACACTTTTCCAGTGTCACATAAAATGTGGACTCCTAAAAATCCAGTGCCTCTTACCGTTTCATTGGTTGAACGTTCACAATCCTCACGTAGGCATGCGCAACACTACCAGTGAGTCAGAATTTTATAGTTCTAAATTCAAACGCAACGCCCCAGGTGCGTTCTGCGCGACATCGCGCAGAACGTGCTACGCGCGCGTCAATCTCCATAAAAGGGTTGTTTACTTCTTACTCGCCAGCTGAACACTCCATTATTTTGCTAGAGGGATGTTTCAAAAAGCTGGAGTGAACTTGTTGATCAAAATCGGGATTTTTTGAACGAATTCCTTGATTTTTTTTACCGAAAAGGTATTTATGAATGGGAATAAATATGTGCTCGGTCGGTATTAATCACTCTGTTTAAGACTGCTTAGAGTCAGGGTGCTGATAATTACCCTCGCCTCCGGGTCGGGTAATTATCAGCACCCAGACTCTAAGCAGTCTTAAACAGAGTGATTAAAACCTCTCGAGCACACATTTATTCCCTTATTAATATGAGACTTTTAAAACTTACTCCATGCAGAAGACCAGGCCACCGTTTGGTCCAAACCTCAACTCCTCATCAGCCATCACATCATCAACTTCAATCAATTCCTTAATATCTGGTGCATCCAAATCAAATAGCAAAGCGGACAAGAATATATAAGAATTAGAACAATTACATTGTCTTGCTTTGTGATACTTGTCAAACCAGTAGTTCAGTTAAAATAATCAGTTTCCTTTGCCAGAGTTGCTGACTCGAGTCATGTGACTTGGACTCGAGTCGGACTCGAGTCGCTATTTTTGTGACTTGTGACTTGACTTGTAAACACCAGCTTTGACTTGTGACTTGACTTGGACTTGCAAACAATGACTTGTGACTTGACTTGGACTTGCAAAAAATGACTTGTTACCAACCCAAGTCCGACGCTACTCGATTTTTTTAAATTGAAGTCGCCCATCACAAGGCCCAAAAGGCCACTCAAGGTGTTTATAAATGCAGTTTATAGATGCAGCGAGAAAGTTTCATTCCAAAAAATAGACCTCAGTGACTGAATCCAGTAAAATGAATAGTTCCCACTAGTTTCAAAAGTTTTCAATAAGACTGTCACAACAAACTACAGTTTTCAATGACCAAGTCTCTTGCTTAATGTAATGGTTGAACAAACTTTGAAAGGAACCTTTCATGAAAAGAAAGCATGCCTTTGTCAATTGCTTGTAAAATACTGGACAGCTTAACCCATTGGTAGGCGTTTAATATACATGAAAATTGAACAATAAAGTGTTAGTATACTACATGTAATCGAGTGAGTGAAGTCTTTTTTTTCATGTCATCTCAACATTTATTTCTACAATGTAAAATACATTTATTAAAGTATACAAAGGGCTAATATCCGACGGATATGTGATAAACTACAAGAATAGTAATTGCAACACATTGGAAAAAGGGAAATTAAGGATGCATGTTCAAAATAACTCATATAAAGTTAACGCCAGGTTCTTTTTAAAGCTGAACAAAATAATGTGCAACTTGACGTGTTCTTGGACAAAGATACTTGTGACTTGACTTGTGTTTAGACCAAACATGCCAAATGACTTGTGACTTGACTTGTGACTGGACCTAATGACTTGTGACTTGACTTGTGACTGGACCTAATGACTTGTGACTTGACTTGGACTTGCAAACAATGACTTGTGACTTGACTTGGACTTGCAAAAAATGACTTGCTGCCTCCTCTGTCCTTTGCAGGCCTGTCTGGTTTAGTAATCTAACTCCCCAGACATTTTTGCTAGGATGCAACCTCAATCTTGCAAATCCTCCAACTGCCTCCATGTAAAAATAGCATACAGCCCGATACACCCAAAATGCTCCTGTTATTTCTTGAATGTGGTCCATGGAGGGTGAGCAGAGTGGAGGATTTCAAGTACATGTATAATGTAGACCTGAATTTATGCATGGCTGAGCATAAACAACACAAGGTCTGGCCCAAGACCTTGACACAGTGCATCCTCATATTAATCAGCCACACGCCTTTGCTTTGTAGCCTCAATCCTGCAAAATCCTCCATTTTGCAAAGAAGATTTTGGAAGATTTGGGAAGGTTAGGGTTGTTTTTGTATGTTGTGCTGTCCATCATGTTACATGTACATGTACTTTAATCCAATTTGTTTTTACCTGCAACTGGCTCATAGTCAAAATATTCAGCGGCAGGGTCGAGATTGACAACGTGTGCTGCGCGATGGATGTTCTCACAGTGTCTCAGCATGTTGCTGCAATAAGTGGACTGGAAAATAAGGGGAAAAACCACTCATTTCACCAAAAACAAATACCATTATAATTGCTATGAGCCAAGAAAAAGAAGTATGAACTGCATGTCCGTTTACAAGTTTTCACCATTACATTTTGAGTCAAGACAAATGTGTCCAATTCTGGTTTTTAGTCTTTGAAAAGGCATTGTCACTTTTGCGAAACTGCAAATCTGAATTCTCCACTCTTCAGTTGAAGATGGGGGTTGGGGTGGGGTGGGGGAGGGGAGAGAGACTGCACAGTCAAGATAAAAAAAAAGAAAGCTGCAAGGAAGAAGCCCACTTTATACACTTCTTGCTTAAAGGGAATATACATCATTTGCTTTTGCTGTAATTTTCAGAAATGGATGGAATTGGGAGGTTGGAAATATATAGCAAATATAGTTACACTGACTTTTTGAGGTTTTGGGTTCGAAAATGCTATAAAAACCAAGAAAAACGATCATTTTCCTGTAGTCTGGTTCCCTGACTCCATATAAGAAGGAAAAAGAGCAGTTTACATACATTGGGGAATTGTAAGGTCAGGGAACCAGTCTAGCTGGCTCGTACCCGTTCATAGGTTTGTAATCGATTGCAAACAAGTGCGATGGTCAATTGGGGCCGGTATTTGAAAAAAAGCCAGTTGTTTCCAACGCTGATCGGCCGATCAGCGTTGGAAATTGATACAAAAATACCACTTTTCTTGAAAATGACAGTATACCAGGTGCCATGATTTTACAGGATGCTTTACACTGTCATTCACTAACAGTCCAGCAAGGTATTTCAAAATGATTTGGTAGTTTTATTTTTTGATGTTTGCAAATGTTGTATTTTCCCTTTAAACAACAATTGTGCTACTCATTTTTTTTTTGGGGGGGGGGGGGAGTAATTTTATTAAGGCGGTGGATAATTGCCAGTGAAAGTTTTCTTTTGGTAAACATTATTTCCATGGATGCTTTCTTCGATTGGCTAATAAATACCAGTCATGCTGGCCTTCTTTTAGTAAACATTAGTTTGCCGGTGGTCATGTTTGATTCCTGAGGCAAATTAGTTTTTACTTAAAGAAAACTGGTGTCGGCCAAATATCTAGTGCAATTTTTTTAATACTTTACTTTTTCTTGGTTCAGTAAACTGCTGTTTTATAATCCTACCGTACCTTTCCACTGCCAGCTGGGCCAATAACCAACTGTGCATAGCGTGGCATCTTGTTTTCTTTAATAGGCACTGATCAAAGTACCAAATGTGAGGTGCAAATCTGTAAGAAAAAAGATATTGAAATCAAGTATGAAACTTCTCAAAAAAGAATTTAATTTCAAACAAATAACTAACACGATGGCGGCTATCGTTTCGGGCAGTCAACTCTCTGTTTCCCTGACCTGACAATATTCAACATCAGGACCTTTGATCCTTGGAACCGGACTATCTGTCGTCCAAAGACACGGATTGCTAAGAAAACAGTTTAAATCTAACGTTATTTCAATAAAAAGTAGGATTTGATTATAAACATAAAGGTAAAACAAATTAAAAGAACAAAACTAAAGAACATGTACAGGTACAGGTGTAGTGCAGATTCCATCCCCGGACCTTCAACATTGTTCAACAAGGTAGTCGAACGTTTAAGGGTTTTTGCAATGCCTGAACGATAGTAATTGAAAATCGCCCTAGGACTGCTGTATTAACGATAGCCACTACGAATAAATACATGTAGGTAGGCCTATCACAATTAAGAATAACAAGATTCATCACGTGAAGCCTTACGTTTGTCCGAAAATTTGGGACTCTCATACTACATCAAAAGGAAAGGATGGGTCCCCAAGAGTAAGACCAGTAAATCCTGACCCTAACCACTAAACCACTTTTTTAAAGAATGGTTTGGCAGTTCAAGTTAGAGCCAGGCCTAGGCTTAGCCTGTATACAATGTATTTATGGCTCTCTTGGGAGTGAGTCTTGGATTTAAAAAACCCCAAATAAGGCCAAGTAAAAAAAAAACCATGTTTCTCGTCCAGGTTTTTGAAAAAAAGGAGGAAGCGGGGCATTTTATTTTTTATTTTTTATTTGTTTCAACTGTTCAAGATGGCCGTCATTTAAAAATGTCCTGCAACCGTTGGTGTTTCCACTGTTCAAAGACACTTTTAAAATGAAAGATAAGTTGGACAAGAGAACTGAACATATTTACAGTGTCATCTAGACTTGTATTGGTCTACAATTTATTTTCCGATAAATTTGTGGACTTTTCCGGTGTTTTTTTACTGCATTTTTCAAAAATAAAACGCAGTGGCTATTGTTACGGCAGCCGTAACGCATTTCCCATTTTCTATCGTTGCGGTAGACTGCAACCTGGCAACTTTTATAAAAAAACATGACAAGAAAATATAAAATTAGAAGGAAAAAAGTGAATTTGAACTTTATGAAATTCGGACTTTATTTCCCTTTTAAAAAAAATCCTCCAAAGCCTCAGGTTAGAAAAGGAAAAAAATTCGAGTGCAAAACTGAGATTCGAACCCGCAACCTCGCGGTGCAAAATCCTACCCTCTATCGGCTGAGCTGGCGCACTGCTCGATAAAACGTGGAGAAACAAATAATTATATACCCGCGTGCGTATCAAAAAAATATCGTAGAGGGCGCTAAACAACGAGTGCCGTAACGATAGCCACTTCGAAAAAATAAAAAATAATAAAAAAATCCAGACCAGGCGGCCTCCAACAAGGAAGCGGGCGGCCTAAATTTAGACATGGTGAAATCCTATAGTTTATCACAGCATACGTTGAACATGTTTTAAACCTGCTTTACGACCTAGTATATATACCTGAAAAGTTCAAAGACCTGTGTGTGTGATGGAAACGGTGTACAACATCGTGCATGCCATGGGCGCAGCCATATTGGATTCGAGAGCAATTGCATTATGGGAATCTGTGATCACGTGGTACAAGGAAGTGGTGTGGTTCACTTCCGCCTTGTATTTTGTAGGCGGTGTGTACGTGTGGAGTCAGTGTTGCTGTGTAGTTCGTTTGCACTGTTTCTTTGGTGTTGTTGGATGAGGAAGCAATCAACTAAATAATTCAAAATGCCGGTGAGATTATTTGATGAATTTAAAATTAAAGATAAAATATGTTGTGCGAATATCTTCTGTCATCTGCTGTCCAATTTGAGATCAGAATTTATGTGCCCCAAAAAACTTTGTGTTGATCATGGGGCCTCCACCATCTGACCAGTATTTTATACACACTACACTGAGTGAGATTCTCAGTGAGAACAGTCGTGTCAGTACATCATGTACAAACATGACAAATACATGTATATCATTACATTGAGAAATTCAGATTTGTGCAGTGACCAGTAAAATGTTTGTGAAGCCTGGCATTTATGAACATATAGGCCTATTACTATTTTTAATTGTTCATAGATTTTTGGGGATATATATATTTTTTTGGGGGGGGGGGGGCCGGGGGGGGGTGCCTTTGACAAAGATCCTGCTAGGATAAAAATGTTAGGCCGTCCAATTTTGTTTGAGTTGTTTTACTTTATGGCTGGATCTTGTCCCCCAAAATGTTTGTAAATAAAGCCGAGTAAACAACTTTTATGTAGTTTAATTCTCGTGTCCCAAGAGCTACATGTACATGTGTATAACCCTTTCTTCATACATGTAGCTAGTTCTGTTGGAAACAAATAGAAAGTCACAATATTGATGTGCGAATGTATTAATTATTCATAGGGAAGAAAAGTACTTTTGAAAATTTTCTAAATATTTCAGCATGTTCAGAACTGAAAATTTACTTATTTTCTCCATATTTACGTACAATGACTGCGTTCTATCCAAAATAATGTGTTATAGCCCAGTGTTATTTGAGAAGGAGTAACATTTAAAGTTTTGTTTAAAAATAATATTTACAGTATATATGTTAATATGACTGCATACACTAAGAACGTATTGGGTTAACATTTCATCATGGTGCTTTAAAGATATCCCATGCTCTTCCATTCAACAACAAAAATTCTCCTAATGAATTTTCAATTTGATGTTTTGTTTTAAATGAAAAAACTACTTTATTCCGATTTTGGACACCTGCAATCCTCTAAAAAAAGGAATTTCCTTTTGTGCCAAAATGAATCCGACCTGCGATAGCCGAATTATTGTCTGGTAGCCAATAATTGGATTTTTATGAAGAACTGATTCAATAACTAAACTTTGGTGGATTTTTTTTTAAGTTAATGTTTCATTCAAAAGCAAATGACTTATACTAGAAAACTAGCAATTGAACAAACAAAAAAAGCAAATCTTTTTTCGAGGTGAAACTCAAAAATAGCATGGGGAACGCATCTTTGACTTAGTAGTTACTGCATCACCCCACACCGTCGTTTACTCCCTGTACTGCCCCAAACTGCCCATGAATTCATCAGGGAATAAATACATGTACAGTGTCAAACAATGCAGCACAGACCTGTTCTAATTTGTTAATTGATCTTGCCTGATTTTGCAGTCAAAATTTAAGTTGGATCAGTGAGTTAGTAAATTACATATATTACAATTTGAATTAAATTTCCACCACATCTTATTCATTACAGGCTTATCATTCGTCGTTGAGTGCCCCCACTAAATTGGGCAACATGGCACTTCTTCCAATCAACACAAAGTTCAAAGGACCAAGCCCCCCTGGTAAGCTTGATAGTGCTGAATGGGTTCAGTTATTTGAAATGAGAAATGACCATCTTGAGCGGGATACAAAAAAAGAAACGCAAACATTAAAATATGCCATTGTTCAATTAGGCCACAAAAAAAAAGGCTCCAGTTTCTGGTATGCGCGCGCGTCGCCGTAGCCATGCACGTCGGCAAAATGAATTTTTTTTTTTTTTCAATAAAAGCTGATGTCTCAAAACTGCCAAACTCACTGGTTTGACTGGAATCCTGCTGCTGCACAGTTTTAACGTGTTTTTAGATGGGGTTATGATCGAGAATAAGCTTTATGTGGCCTCTCTGGACTCCCATATATTTGCACTAAGTTTGGTCGGGCACCACTTGCAGTCATCAGCCGACATTTGAAGCAAAAACAAACAGGTAAAAAAAAAAAAAAGTCGCGTCGCCGCACCATACCAGAAACCGGAGACTTTTTTTTTTGGCCTTATGTTTTTAAGTTTATTTTCCATTTGTATAATATCTGAAGAGTGAATATTTTGTTTCTTTATTTTTGAAGGTGATGGTGGGCCCGATATTATTGACGAGGCACTGCAATACTTCAAGGCCAACGTCTTCTTCCGAACCTATGAAATTAAGGTTTGATTTTTTTCCTTCTTTGCTCTGGGGGAAGCAACCACATGGCCAAATTATTATCAATCATTTGTGTCAATTAATTGTTTCAAACACCAAGAATTCTTAACCTCTGAATTAGTGATTGTACTCTAGTTACTTAAAGGAAATATACAACATTTGCTTTTGCTGTATTTTCAGAAATTGATGGATTTGGGGGTTAATATTTTATTGCAACCATTGTTACGTTGACTTGTTTGACGTTTTGTGTTCGTATATGCTTGAAAATCAAGAAAAACAATCATGTTCTTGTAGTCTGGTTCCCTGACCCCACTTAAGATGAAACGGAGCAATTTGTAGATGTCGGGGAATTGCAAGGTCAGGGAACCAGTCTATATGTAGCTTGTTCCCATTGATAGGTGTGTAATCAATTGCAAACAAAATACGGACTAACTAATTATGGTAAATTGGGGGCAGTATTTGCAAAAAAACCCAGTTTTTTTCCAATGCTGGTTGGCCGACCAGCGTTGGAAAATGATATAAATATACCACTTTTCTTGAAAATGTCAACACGCCAGGTGCCACGATTTTACAGGATGCTTTAGACTGTCATTCACTAACAGTCCAGTAAGGTATTTCATAATAATTTAGTACACATGTAGATGTTTGCAAATGTTGTATATTCCCTTTAATAGGATATTCGCGTTGAAGTGATAGGCCCTAATGTTAATCTTTTTTTGTTACTTCCAAGATGTTGGATGACAAATCAAAAAACCCACGTCACAAAGAGAAAGAGTGTTTTTTTTTAACATACTTAAAATTGACAGGCATAGTCACGTTGATTCAGAGGTAGAAAACATAATTCTAGAACAAGTTGAGTGTTTCCTGTTCCAATGTGACGTCCGTCTGCCTATCATTTGTAAATGTTTGAAAAATTCATTTTTGAAAATCAGTGGAAAAGTTGGAGGTGAGCCTGCCACAGTGTTATGCCTGAGATTTTCAAGACACTATTAGCTCATGTTTGTAATTTTGGAAATCTTATTTGAGATGTATTTAGCATTTAGGGAGAGATATGGAATTCTGAAAAAAAATTCCAGGGGTCGTCTCACAGTCCTCTTCATATACTCATTTTGATGCAAGGAAAAAAAAAAAGATTGCCAGATTTTTTTGGAAAAAAAATGTGGCATCCTGACATCACTTTTTTTCATCATATATTATCTCAATGAAGGTCAGTCATTGCAAAACATGTTGAAAAGACCTGAATCTGGGACTGAGAAACATTTCCAATTTTGTTAGGAAATACTTAGAAAATTTTCTTGACTCTCCATAGACTTTGTACACAACCAAAGAAGTGGCCTTTAGATACTGCATTATTTTTCTTTTTTTTTAAATCAGAATTTCGTTATTCTTTCCAAAGTTGTGAGTTTTCATAAAATCATGGAAACATGTTTATCTGTTTTTGTGTGTGGTTTTTTTTATCAGAGTGAAGCAGACCGCGTTCTCATCTACATCACACTTTACATCACGGAGTGCCTCAAGAAACTGCAGAGGGTAACTTGTCTTTTCTCCTTGCATTGAAACCAAGACTGGAAGGTCAAACATTAACCCTAACCTTCCCAAATCCTCCCAAATCCTCTTTGCAAAATGGAGGCTTTTGCAGGATTGAGGCTATGTGGCAAAACTGTGTGGCTGAATTTGAAGAATGCACTGTGCGGTCAATTAGGCCGGGCCTTGTGTTGTTTATGCTCAGCCATGCATAAATTTGGGCCTAGATTATACTTGAAATCCTCCGCACTGCTCCAGGATGTCACTGGCTCTGCCTCAACATATTGACAGTGATTGCTAGAGGATTTTGCAAAACTGAGACAGTGGTCACTCCTCCAAAGACAACATTTAAGAAATAACGGAGGATTTTGGAGGATTGAGACTTTATGCAATTTTTACATGAAGGCAGTTGGACAAATTTGCATGATTGAGGTAACATCCTAGCAAAATCTAGGACCTACATGTAGCTAAAAAAAACCTAGCTAACCCTAACCCCCAAAAAGTTCATTTCAGGTTAAGTACCACATACTACGCAATACTACAAAAAGTATTGATGTAGGTACCAAATACCAGAAAATACTATGAGTACTGTGCCCACTTATATGATGAAGTACTGCATAGTACATTTTAATAATCATTTTGTATTTTGTAACTTAAGGTGAGGTCCAGGCTAGGCAATTCCAAATTAAAATTTTAAAAAGATGATTTATGTGTTCGAATATATAATGGAGAAATAGGTCAGTTTTGGGTATTTTTGATATAAATATTCTGAATTCAGAGGAATAATAAAACTGTCAACTCTCCGATTTCATTCCTTTAAAGGAATGATTGCATAGCCGTTATTTTTTGAATTTGTAAGGTGTTCAGTTTTTATTTTGTATTTCTTTATTCTAGTGCACATCTAAGGAAGCTGGCAAAAAGGACATGCACAGTCTGGCTATCGCAAACTTTGCCATTCCAGGCGAGCCAATGTTTCCACTGAACGCCATGTACCAAAAAGCTACAAGCAAGGCCGAAGCAGGTAAATGTAGTCCGGAGTTCCCTCAGTTTTGCCCAAGTCTTTCCCTAAATGGCAAAGCAAGACAAGGCAAACCCAAGTCAGTGTTTCCCCTGGCTAATGAACTGAGCGAGGTGGTAACAAGATGATTGAAACGAAATTTATGCAGTCTGCAAACTTAAAAGAATGCAGCACTCACAGAAATACGCGATGATTCCAAAAACACATCGAAACTGTGAGTTCATGATACATGGAGGTAAAGGAAAACGCTCATATATTACACAAAATGATCTTTTTTTCAATTGATATTTCCTTTATTGTAAATCTTCACAGCGAGGTGGTGATATTGGCAAAAATTGAGCGAGGTGGTCACTGAAAGTAGCGAGGTGGGCCGCCTCACGTTTGAATGGGCAGGGGAAACACTGACCCAAGTAAAGCCGGCCCAATTATGTCTAAGGGGTCAAGTTTGTCATCTCAGTCAAATAAATCGACCAAGGTGGGACGTAGATAGGTACAAACAGGCATGCAGCTCTTCCTCGGATCCGTTTCACCACCCTCCCCTGCGTAGCTGGCGAGGTGAAGCCTCGTCATAAATAATTGGAACATATACTCCCTTCATTCAACTCACTGTGGTTCCTGTCTGATTTGAGTAAGGGCTAGTGTGTTTTTATTCAACATATTTGCATGATTTTAAAAAATGTACATTTATTCAAGATCTTTTTTGGCTGGTTTTTTTTTTTTTTGTCTCATAGATTCCATGCGGTCATACCTGACCCAGATCCGACAGGAGACTGGTAAACGTCTAGTTGAGAAGGCCTTTGACCCCGCCACCGACAAGCCCAGCAAGTGGTGGATGTGCTTCGCCAAGAGGAAGTTTATGGAGAAGAGTCTATCTGCCCCTGGCCAATAAAGGTCACGCAAAGGTTAAAGGTCAAAAGGAGGTAAAGAGAGGTCATGCAGGTTGAGTGCAACCATCAAAACAATAATAATTTTAATAATTAGAATATTACACACAATTTTAATGAGGTATTTTGCTTTGGGTTAAATTATATTTTGTACGCGCAGCACAAAGACACTGTGGATGACCAGAAGATGGCGCTTGGAGACCACTTTCAAGAGCCACAATAATTTTCGTTGAAAATAATGTTTAAAATATTAAGTAATATGTATTTTGGTCAAAAATCACATATTTTTGGTCTGAAAAAAGAGTAGAGATCTGTTGTATCTGAGAGAGCGATATCAGTATAGAAAGAAATGCATCTTTTAGACGTTTCAGCCACTTCTCAGACCAGATTCTTGCAACCAGGTAGCCTATAAGCACAGACTCCTTATTAACTTGATAAATGCTACATACTGAATATATGGGCAGCAGTTTGTGAGTTCAACTACAATTATGGTCGAACAACATTTAGAGGTACTTCATACCACCAGGTTTAAGTACACCTAAAATGTAGAACTGATAATCTAGACCACCTTCTCTTAACTGAAAACTTGGTTTTGAGACAAATGGAGATGTTGGGTTTAAAACATGGGCACGTGTAGGGAGTGTGGCCTAGTGGTTGGGGTTCGTGACTCATGATCAGAGGGTCAGGGGTTCGAATCTAGCTGCTGGTCATGTGTTGTATCCTTGGGCAAGCCACTTCACCCCCACTTGCGTCTCTCCACCCAGGAGTATAAATAGGTACCGGCATTAGCTGGGGAGTAGCCTGCGATCGACTAGCATCCCATGCAGGGGGAATAGAAATATTCTGTCGTTTCATGCTACTGAAACCGGAGATAAACGCCGGCCTGATGGGCCACGTTGGCTTGTGACAGACTTTACTTACTTACTACACATGTAGTTGTTTTGCCGCCCTTTTTTTTAGGATGAGATATGAATTCAGTTTCTTTAACCTTATTATTTAATGTCAGTTTCATGCTTCCCAAGTACAAAATGCAGTTGATGATGAGAATTGTACATATTTACTCACTGGACACTTGTATGAAGACAAACACTTTCAATTTCCATTAAATTTTTTTTTTCGTTGCACATGTTCCACAGGATAAATGTCATAAATATTATTTCTGGATATCATAGCAGCATGCAAGCCTAATAAAGCTGATTCCAGAACGGTCCCAGTCATAAGTGCTGGTCCAGCAATGAAATATAAAAACAAGATGTAATATAACATTTTACTGCATTTCGTTGTCATCATTAAGCATTGTTGGACTGAAGAAAAGTTTTGAAGAAAGGTTAGAACCAGCGCTATTAATATCGAGAACAATTGCACTTGTAATTGCTTGGAATTTGTATCTTTTTACAAATGTAAGAGTTATTGACAATTCGATTTACCTAACACTTATTTAAAACAAAATTGTAGTAGGGAAATACACACGGATTAAGATGAATAAAACTGGTTATTTACCCTAAACTGTTATTTGTTTTCTCTTGTAAAAGTCTTTTATTTGAATGGAGTAAATGCAAGCAGCACTTCGTTTTTCATTCTATAAATACCTGGACTGAAGAGGGAATATTGCAAAGGACTAATTTCAGGCTTGTCTTAATTTAAATGATTTTTGTACCAACATTTATAATTGGCTAACCTCATTATTTCCAATAAAGTTTGACCTTAAATGGCAAAAAGGATTATCCTTGACTTTTTTTCCGGCAAGGGTTGAAGGGGTCAACCTAGTTAAAGCCACGTACTAGGTCAAGTGAAGACATGACTGCATCAAATACCCTGTGAAATTATTCCGCTTAAACTGGTATCCTTTGGAAGAAAACTAACATGGAAGGTGGTTTCAAAATGGGTGGCCGAAAGCACTTTTTACGTGCGCTTTATACTTGAACAAAGGAATCCAGTTACGAGACCCCAAAATGTGCACATGCTTAATTTCTCTGTTTGCTCGAAAACGCAGAGTATCCACTGAGCTTCAACATGTTAGCTGTTAGGCATTCTACTTATTAAGTTTTGAGCAATGCTTGTTGCTTCAAACGAAACAAATATTGCACATAAAGCAAAATGATACAGGGTGAGTCAAAACAGCGGAACCCAAACCCCCAAATATATTTCATATTTTAAAAAATATGTAGCACCAAACATAATAATGACTGGAAAGCCAATTTAATAAGCTACCTTTAGATGAAAATAATTACTGAAATTGCTCAATCCGTTCAAAGAATATCACCATTTAAACGCAATGACCCTAAAACCTGTCTCGTCCAAAGAAAAAAAAGCATTTTATTGTGTATTCTGACTGTTTGGATTAACAACACAGAAAATGACACAGAATACTTGTTTCAATAACTGTCAACAACTGTAGTACACAATATCTTTATAAACAACCCGGGTTGGGCAGACAATATTATTTATAAAATCCACTTAAAAAAAAAAAAAAAGACGACCCTTCAAAAGGACTTTGTTGAATATTTTTAACTTTTAAACTGAGGTTTTATCGCTGGTGATGTTTGAAGACGATTGTGAAGACGATTCTTGAAATCGCATTTTTGGACGAGACAGGTTAGGGTCGTTATGTTTAAATGGTGATATTCTTTGAACACAATTGTTTATCCTAAAAAAACATTTTCGTCTCCTATTTAAAATTCAGTTTTTACCCAATGACCGCCACAAAATCATTCCATAGGCCTAAATGTTCATCTTTGTACGAGTACACCAAGGTCCAAAAGTCCACATGAGAATTTCGGAATTGAAGTGAGAGGTCAATTTTTGGCACGATATTTCTCTTTCGCGTCCAGTGTCATATGAAAATCTGACTCCTATGAAAATCGGACCCCTTTTTCCCTATTATTGGTTAATCCCTCACACGTCAGAGGTCACTCTCCCATAATGATCCTAAAAATAGCATATTATCGTACTTACGCACGCGCAATCAACCAATGAGTCCACATTTCATGGAGTCGTATATTCACGCTACACCGGCATTTTTTTTCAGTTTCCATTAATTCAGGAGGGAACTTTCAGGCTCAATAATGCCATCACACGTGGCCCCATAATTATGCTACAGCGAAATACATGTAATGTTATAATTAGCATTCGTAAATACCTAGGACAGTTTACCCTTTCCCATTGGTCAAGAGCCCGTCACGTGGCCGGTCTTAAACGGATGACAAAGACACCTTTCCAGTGTCACATGAAATTTGGACTCCAATGAAGTCCAGTGCCTTTACCGTTTTATTGGTTGAACGTTCACAATCCTGACGTAGGCATTCGCAATACTACCAGTGATAAAACCACCCATGCGTTGGGTTTAGGTATTTATGAATGTATGATTAAAAAAAAAAAAAAAGAGGCGGGAGAACAAAAAAAAAAAAAAGTGGGCGGGGATGAGGGACTATTTTTTTTTCTTGGTCACATCGGGTGGTGTTTTTTTCTTCACCCAATTGGGCTTGACGAAGATTTGGTCTAATCAACTAAAACAATTGTTTAATACATTTTCTCCTGATTAATGGTTAGTCCACATCAGCGCCTGATAACAAGAGCTGTCAGTAGATTAATTGGCGCCCATAAACTACACATCGTGTATGATACATAATCAGGACAATTATTAATTAAAACCGGTGGGAGTGTATTTCTTTTGTTATTTAATATTCTAATGTGACTATCACGTGACATGTCAACTCGAGCCTCTCCCCCGCAATCCGGCAGTGGTTTCTCCTAGTTTACCTGAGTGTTCCTCACAGTGGGTTCCTCTCCTGAGAGCCACTTTGTCATAGCTTAAATTCTCGTACGGGAATTGGACTCCGGGCTGGAAGCAGCGACGATCAGCAAGTAGCGGGCCGGCACGATGAATCTACCCGTGGCTCTCGGCGCATTTGTGGTCGCCATTCTCGGTAAGTTGACAGTTTTGTAAATAATACGCGTTCTTTTTCAAATACTTCCATATGAGTTTTCTATTTTATTTCTATTGTCGGAAATAATTACGACCCGCACTCAGCTTTGAGGACCATTTTCTGCACCCCGATTTTTTTTTTCGCGCGGTAATTGCAGTAAATAAAACCAAACCAATTTCTGTAAGTGTAGTTGTTTGAACGCAAAAATTCAACCTTAATTTGTCCAACTAATTTCAATGATCGTGGTAGGCCCATGCGCGGGTCTAGAACCTATATTTTAGGGGGGGGGGCTAGCTATAGCAGGGGTGGATCAAGAATTTTTTTGCAGGGAGGTGTGCTGAATTGTAGACCTTTTTCTTTCTCCGGGAAACTAAGGACTCCGAAAATCAAGGGGGGGGGGGGGCTCGTACCATATTTTCAATGTGGAGTGCTTACAACATCCTACAATCATGCACATTACCTAATAGTGTACAAATGCCCCCTTCTCACGATTATTTGTAGGGGGGCCGGGGGAAAACTATTCGCATGTGACGTCGCTTTCTAACATTTCCTACTTTTTTTTAGGGGGGGGGGGGGGAGGCGCGCTGAGACAAAATTTTGGGGGGCTTTAGGCCTCCCAGGCCCCCACGTAGAACCGCGCCTTGGTAGGCCAAGTTTTTTTTCTGGACTGGTGTGAGTCTGGTAAAACTATTGCTTCCGGATATTTTTTTTTATCATCAGTTTCTTGTATAAATACTTATGATCTTTATCTCTAATTAGATTTACACATCACCCCGACGCAAAATTCCATCTTGTGAATAGTTAATGCGGTACCCGCTGCTATGTACATCAGATTCAAACCAGCCAATCGAAGCCGTTAGCTCGGTGGTCGAGTGTTAAGACATCTGCACTAAAAAGCAGGAGGTCGTGGGTTCGAGTCCCACCCGAGTGATTTTTTTCCAACTTTCACTCGGGAGGTAACACACTGAGTATACAGTGTTTATACGTCGGTGATGGGCAAAACCTAATTATATTTACATCACCCCGACGCAAATTCCATCTTACGAATCTTTAACTCATCATATTTTTCTCAATAGGGCAAAATCCATTACAATTCGCATCACTCCGAAGCAACCATTATATACACCACGTTAGGACTTGTGACCAGTTTTCCTTTTGAAGCAAATCTTTTGTCACAGCGTTTGCGTTTTAAACATCTTGGACACGAAAGCTTGGTCTTCTTTCGTATTCCATTGGCCAGACCTGTTTGCAATTTTTGTTTATGCATCCACGTTATGCGCATGCGTCAGTTGGTATCGGAATGGTTATCAGACTTAACTTCCCTTTTAAACAAAATCCTTCAGAGCCGTGAGAGAGAAGAAAAGGCTGAATTTCATTCTATCGATCATCAGGATTTGATTAAACACAAATTACAGAATGAAATCCACTTTTGGGGGAAACAGTGAAAATATAAAATTCCCTCCAGGAATAGAACCTGGAACCTCCAGCATTCAGATCAGCGATTTAACGCACACTCCACAGCGAGACCATGCTGAACGTCGTGGAATAAGCTATTTATAAGAAGTTATACCGAATCTGTCCAGATCACATTAAAAAAAGATTAGTTAACATACCAATCATTGGTTGACATAACCAACAATTGTGAAATATAATGTCCAACCAATCGGTTGGTTGGACACATATTAAACAATTGTTGGTTATTTCAACCAATGGTTGGTTATGTTAACCAATCTGTTTTTAGAGTGTAGTTGTTCACGTTATTATGTTTCATCCCATGCGCATGGTGGTAATCGATACGTGGTTGCATAACAAATAATTGCGACCCGTTTCGACCGGCATTTAAGAATCCTATATCAACTATCAAATTGCCATCAACTTTGACGCTCGTGATAAGAGAGACTTCTGATTAGTATAGTTTCCACGAATAAAGACTCTTCCGCACCCAAATTTGGACGAAAGAGCTCCAAACGCTTGTTCAAATTTTTGAAAGAAAATGTCAGTGTTTACTATAAAAACATGTTGATCGTACCCCAACGCATGCGATTAAATCACATGGGCAATTCCACGGTTACTCACGTTACATTTTCGTAACGTGAGTAACCGATTTTGTTCGTCTTGTTTATCATACACAACACATTTTTCTGGATGTTATCTTTGGTGCTTAGGTAGGTCTAGGTCTACTCTATCTACCGTGGGGATAACAGTTATTAAACCTTTTCAGTAAGGTAATTACAGCCCAAGGAAACTCAAAAGTACATCAAAAATGTAACATGAGTAACCGTGGAATTGCCCACATGACTTGTGTCCAACCAACCGATTGGTTGGAACCTGAAGTTGATTCACCCTGAACGCGTCCAATTGTAGCCTTAAGGATTCTTGGATTCCATCCACTCGTAAATACAGAAGCGTATTTAGGACATGGCCAAAATAAAAATTATGTTCATGCTTTGTTATCTCGGGTCTCGGACTAAAACAAAAAATCCTCCAAAGCCATGAATGAGAAAAAAAGGCTGAATTCCATTTTAACGATCATAAGGACTTGATTAAACTCAGTTTACGTAAGAAAGTTCACTCTTTGGGGAGAAAAAACCACGAAACTGTAAAATGTCTAGGATTCGTATCTTGAACCTTCCGCGTCAGTCCAGAGCAGTTAATTTTTTTCCAGAGTAGTTATTTTTTTCGAGAGCACTTGTTTTTATTTTCGAGAGTAGCTATTTTTTTTTCGAGAACTTTACCAAACTTAGTTTTGGTCCAGGGCCTTGCCTTATTTTATGTACATAATGTAAAACAACGATTGCAGGCCTGATGGCGAAGTGTCCCCGGCGTTTTACAAAGGCTATAGGACGCGCAATCTATTTTTAATAACTGGCGCTGTTACCAGTTTTTGTTCGAAAGCAGTTTTTTTTCAGAGAGCAATTATTATAGGTTTCCCCGGCAAATTTCACCAAGTTTTCATTCAATTTAACGCCTGGCTCATTCGATTTAGATTGAAATTGAAAGATCATGCAGATCGGCATTCGACAATCAAAAAGAATCATTCAATTTCACCATCCGAGCATTCTATCGCCTTTAAGCTTCACTCGTCCCTATCAAAGGTGCATTCATATTAAAAGTATCGCGTTGTTCATTCAATTTCGTCTAAACCATTAGTAAGGGGTTGATCGGGCATTCGTTTCCATTAATGGGCAAACATGTTTCACATTTTGTCAAACATCTTTTAAGACTTCATATCATACGTGTCCGTATTCCTTAGCGTAAATTATATTTGATGACTTCAAACCGTACATTGACTTTCTTTCTTAAAGGGTATGTGCAATGAATTTTTTCAGGAATTCTTTTTGCGCAACTCTGTGAAATGTAAAAAAGCTACACATTTGACAACACTTTTTTGGTTTAATCTTATTGCAAATGTGCACTTCTTTAAGCATTTAAAAGTTTCCATGTTTTTCCGGACTAACGCTGTTTAATACTGTGATGTCATTTCAGGAAGACACTGTTCAGTTTAGGGTTTTTTCTTTCAAATTATTCATCCGAAATTTGCTAATTAAAAACATTTGTGGGAAAGGGATGGTCATTGGCTTACTGTCATGTACTGACACATCATATAATCACCAAATAAAAGAAATGTATGACGGCAAAATATCCAAAATTCTAGCAACTTTTTTTTGCTGAAATAGCCGTGTAACATTAATCATGCTCGGAATGCCACCACAGGTTTTCTAATGAATATGAAACTTTGCATTAGCATAAAAACGGAGAAGGCACCAAAAACACCCCTCAAAATGGAAAATAAAACTTGCAAATAAGGTTAAATGTGACACAAAGATGTATTGCACTGAAAACTTTGCTTGGGCCCTATGAATATGCTAAGGGTTCGGTCAGACATACGCAAGAAAATATGAAATAACGCAAGAGAAGTGTTCCCGACGGTACAACCATTTCCAAACATTATGTGTCCCGATGTCTTGCACGTCAAGAAATCGTCAACGTAAAAAAGCCCCTTGATCAAACGTTTAAACAAGTAGAAAAGATCAACAGTGAAAAAGAAATTATCTTAGTCCTTTTCAATTCATTACTTCGTTGCATGTTGTTTCCCTCATATCAGTTGATTTGTAACATTGTAAATTTTACAGTCATCAAGATTTTTTTTTTTTGGGGGGGGGGGGAAATGAACGTCGGAGAAAAATAGGAAAAAATATCGATTAAAAAAAATCTCACTAATTTAAATGACCAAACGATGAAAGCGATTGCCCATAAACGAATAAGAAACGAAAAGCATGGTTATACGTTATAAGCGCACAGATGTTCACTAATTTGAATGCGTCAACCGTCAAAAGGTTGCAAAGACTTAATTTAAGACTGCTACAAGTTATGTCTTGATTGCACCAAAACGAAATAGGCTGCCCGAAAACGAAAACGAACATTCAGAGTGAAATCTTGGCTGTCTAAAAATGAAATTGAATGAAACCCAAATGAAAAAGAAACCCCAATTGGACCACATGTGCAAAACTCACGCGAAATTGAATGGCTGATAATGAAACTGATAAGAAAAATTCGGAAATTCGCTGGGAAAACCTATATTATTTTTAAGAGCAGCTATTTATATTTTTAAGAGCAGTTATTTGTATTTTTAAGAGCAGCTATTTATATTTTTAAGAGCGGTTATTTATATTTTTAAGAGCAGTTATTTTTATTTTTAAGAGCAGTCATTTTTATTTTCAAGGGCAGCTTTTTTATTTTCAGTATTACAGGCTGCACTTTTGAGGAATGTACATGTAAAGTACTTTGGCTGGCGCCACTGCATGCACCAACACGACTGCATCAAAGATATAGAGCGGGAAGATCAGACACTGGGTATCTATTGATATGGTGACCTGTGAAACATGATGACGTCATGAAATTGGGCCTTTGGGGAAGGGCGCCGCCTATATCTTCGAAAATATAAACAACAGCTCTCGAAAAAAAAATAACTGCTCTTAAAAAAAAAACTGCTCTCGAAAAAAAAACTGCACTGGAAACAAAGCACTGCTCTCGGAAAACAAAATAACGGCTTTGGCAAAAATATAACCGCTCTGGAAAAAAATAACTGCTTTCGAAAATGAAATAGCGATGGCATTAACAGGCTTTCGTAATTTCGAGCCCTCATTGGCATTTGTAATTGGCGAGTAAGGATCCAAAGCTCTGAAAGTTGTGGGAAAGAAGTCTGTGATTATTCTGTGAGAAAGTAAAATGTGGTTGGATAGTCTGTGAAAAAAAGTCCAACAATTTGACACAGCCAGCCCCCCCCGCCCCCACACACACAGTTTGATTTTACGGGGGCCAAGTGTCCGGAGAACAAAACCTGTCTATATTGCAGCATTGATTTGCTGATAAAACACCCCCTTCAAAAATTCCTGGATCCGCCCCTGCTATATCTCGTGATAATTATAATCCCTCGACGTTGTGCGGCTCTAGGTTTGAATTAATAAGTGGGGCATTTTGTTTGTTATTTTGCCCAATGTTGCTCAACAAACCAACCACACAAAAAGTCTGTTGGTGATTTTTTTTAACCCAATAAGTCAACAGTTGAGGTAATTGTATAATATAGATTTTCCCGGCGAATTTCCGAATTTTTCTAATCAGTTTCATTATCAGCCATTCAATTTCGCGTGAGTTTTGCACATGTGGTCCAATTGGGGTTTCTTTTTCGTTTGGGGTTCATTCAATTTCATTTTTAGGCAGCCAAGATTTTGCTGTGAATGTTCGTTTTCGTTTTCGGGCAGCCTATTTCGTTTTGGTGCATTCAAGACTTAACTTGTAGCAGTCTTAAATTAAGTCTTTGCAACCTTTTGACGGTTGACGCATTCAAATTAGCGAACATCTGTGCGCTTATAACGTATAACCATGCTTTTCGTTTCTTATTCGTTTATGGGCAATCGCTTTCATCGTTTGTTCATTTAAATTAGTAAGATTTTTTAATCGATATTTTTTCCTTTTTTTCTCCGAGGTTCATTTCCCCCCAAAATCTTGATGACTGTAAAATTTACAATGTTACAAATCAACTGATATGAGGGAAACAAGATGCAACGAAATAATGAATTGGAAGGGATTAAGATAATTTATTTTTCACTGTTGATCTTTTCTATATACTTGTTTAAACGCTTGATCAAGGGGCTTATTTACGTTGACGATTTCTTGACGTGCAAGACATCGGGACACGCATGTTTGGCAATGGTTGTACCGTCGGGAACACTTCTCTTGCGTTATTCCTTATATGTTTTCTTGCGTATGTCTGACCGAACACTTACCGTATTCACTGGGCCCACTCAAAGTTTTCAATGCAAACCTTGAAAATACATCTTTGTGTCACATTTAACCTTTTTTGCAAGTTTTATTTTCCATTTTGAGGGGTGTTTGGGTGCCTTCTCCGTTTTTATGCTAATGCAAAGTTTCAGATTCATAAGAAAACATGTGATGGCATTCCAAGCATGATAAATGTTACACGGCTATTTCAGCAAAAAAAAAGGTTGCGAGAATTTTGGATATTTTGCTGTCATACGTTTCTTTTATTTGGTGATCATATGATGTTTCAGTACATGGCAGTAAGCCAATGACCAACCCTTTCCCACAAATATTTTCAATTAGCAAATTTTGGATGAATATTTTGAAAGAAAAAAACCTAAACTGAACAGTGTCTTCCTGAAATGACATCACAGTAGTGACAGCGTTAGTCCGGAAAAGCATGGAAACTTTTAAATGTTTAAAGAAGTGTATTCAATGTGTAGTTTTTTACATTTCACAGAGCTGCGCAAAAGATTTCCTGAGAAAAATTCATTGCACATACCCTTTAATTAAGAAAGAAAGTCAATCTACGGTTTGAAGTCATCAAATATGATTTACGCTATAAGGAATACGGACACGTATGAAGTCTTAGAAGATGTTTGACAAAATGTGAAATATGTTTGCCCATTAATGAAAACGAATGCCCGATCGACCCCTTACTAATGGTTTAGACGAAATTGAATGAACAACGCGATACTTTTAATATGAATGCATCTTTGACAGGGACGAGTAAAGCTAAAAGGCGATAGAATGCTCGGATAGTGAAATTGAAGGATTCTTTTTGATTGTCGAATGCCGAAATGCGTGATCTTTCAATTTCAATCTAAATCGAATGAGCCAGGCGTTAAATTGAATGAAAACTTGGTGAAATTGGCCGGGAAAACCTATAGTGTTCAAAGAAAAAGAAGAAGTTACCAATAGGTTAAAGGGCCCTGTCACACTTCTGCGTATCCCAATTCCTTATGAGTTGCGCATTGACATTTTTTTCATACGCAGTCGTACGCACAATACGCACCTCATATGCATCTGTATCGTTTTGTGTATGTTTTATGTACGCAGGCATACGCATGGTACGGCCCAGTACGCCGGATAGTTTTGGGCATGCACAAAACTACGCTGCGTACGCTGTTACGCAGATCATAAGTTATAAATACGCAGCGCATTGGTCCCGCATCTGTCGAGCACGGTACGAGTACGCTATGTGTTCGTAGGGGATAATCGATTCATACGCAGTAATACGCTGACCTCCCGGCACGCACCCCGTCAGCATCCGGTTCGCTAGTGTGACGTCACCTCCAGCACTTTCTGCACGCAGCTCGAGCGGTTGTAGCCAATGAGCGCTAGTAATCAATGGTGGGTGCGCGTGAATGACGCTTTTACTAACGAACCGGATATGAGCCGCCTATAATTGGACGTATACATAGCGTACTTGCAGCGCAGATACAACGCACGCTGAACGAACTCATAGCGAATGCCGACGTATTGCGTCAGGCATGCGGTCGGCATAAGTCGGGTGCGTCCGGAATACGCTCAGCATGCGCACTGCATACTGACCTTTTCGCAGCCCGAAAAATGATGTTGTGCACTGCATACGCAACTCATACGCATCTCATACGCAATTGATGCGCTGAATTCGTTACTTGTACGCTAGATGTGCGTTGCACATAAGTCAAAGTATTCAAAAAATTTCGACGTTTTGAGCGTACGGCTGCGTATTGAACAATTTTGATAAGGAACTCATAAGGAATTAGGATACGCGAAAGTGTGACAGGGGCTTAAAGCTACAGTCCATCATTATTTTGTAATTTGTGCATTTTGTTCGTTTGAAGCAACAAAAGAGTTCAAAATCTAATGAAGGATACTGAGCAACTAACCTGATGAAGTTTCAGCTAAGCTTCAGCTGTACATTCCGAGAAAAACAGCATTCTAAGATCTCAATTTCAAATCAAAAGTTACTGAATCATGTTTTGAATTGTTTTGAATTGCAGCTATACGCGACGTCGCGCACTGATCCGACGAATTACAACAGCCGCGCGCGCGTGTGCGTCGTTCCAATACTTGTGCGCGCTGCGCTGAATAACAAAACGAACTGCCTTCTTTCGTTGATTACTTCAAAATTACAGCTTCCCAGAAAGAATAATTTCACTGGGAGTTTAGTTCCCTTACTATCTTTCAACCAAGTTTGTTTTTCAACAATAATTACGCCAGTTACTTTTCGGATGGCTGCAAAATTAATGATGGACTCTAGCTTTAAACCACGGATCCTGTATGTAAGGGCCCTGTCACACTTCTGCGTATCCTAATTCCTTATGAGTTGCGCATTTACATTTTTTTCATAGCAGTCGTACGCACAATACGCACCTCATATGCATCTCTATCGTTTTGTGTAGGTTTTATGTACGCAGATATACGCATGGTACGGCCCAGTACGCAGGATAGTTTTGGAACTCATAAGGAATCAGGATACGCAAAGGTGTGACAGGGGCTTAAGCTCCGTGTTTTGACTCAGTTTATTTTACATTGACAGTTTCCCATTCCTCTTGGTGGAGAGCCAGTCACGTGGGGTGCTAATATCTGTTGATAATTGACCACTAACTGCAAGTTTTTTTAAAATATTTTATTATAATCACTTTATTCCTGCACCGCTACGTTCTGCGCCTCATCATTGCGTAGTACGCACCGCCACCGCTATTTTGTATATTGAGTAGCATGCATGAACGCGCTAAGTAACTCACACAGCAAATGCATTATATACTTGAAACCCATTATGAGCTTGGCGTTTGGACAAGGCCGATGGATTCTATAAATTAAAGAACACGACGGGAAAGGACAAAAATGACAACATTAATGTAATTGGCATCATCAATGTGTACTGGCATTCATGAGGTTTATAAGTGGATGATGTCTCTTCAAGGTAGAAAGTTAATAATGATCACAAAATAAAACAAAAACGAACAAATCATAATATTTCTGCTCAGTACCAATTTTTGCGAACAAAGACATTTGTGTACCGGCTAACTAGAATGGAATCTCGATAATTCAAAACCTCAGGGGAATTGGCTCAAATTTTGAGTCAAGCAGAGTTTTGAGTTATCCAATGGATTTTCCATTCAACAACAATTGACGGGAATACATTTTTACTTTGAGTGAAGGGTTTTTGAGTTAACAGGTTTTGACTTATCGAGATTTCACTGTATATAGGCTTGCTAATTATGAGCAGGTATGATTTCAACGCTACCAAAGAGTAACGTACAACGTAAATTGTTTATAATGAGCGTCATACACAAAAGATCAAGCATGCTCGATTTGTTCTCTTATTTTAAAGCTGAAATGACAAGAAGAGAAACCTCCTTCAGGACGACAAGGCAAAATATAGTAAAACTAATCATAGAGCACGTAAAACTCTATTCTAATGACTCAAATGGTTATTCACTGGAAGTTTAAGGTCATGCAGATATCCGTATCCGTTTTTTACTTACGTGTAGCGAGCGAGATATGCGTGTCGTCTGCACGTTTAGGCCAAAAAAGCCTCCGGTTTCTGGTATGGAGCTTGCCCAAAAATTGGTGCGGCGACGCCACTTTTTTTTTTTGCCTGATTTTTTTTTGCCTCAAATGTCGGCTGATGACTGCAAATGGTGCCCGACTAAACTTAGTGCAATTATATGGGAGTCCAAAGAGGCCACATAAAGCTTATTCTCGATCATAACCCCATCCTCAAACACGTTAAAATTGTGCAGCAGCAGGATTCCAGTCAAACCAGTGAGTTTGGCGGTTTTGAGTCATCATCTTTCAGAAACCGGAGACTTTTTTTTTTAGCGGATAGTGAGTGGCGTGTGACGTCATAATTGATGACGTATCCGTCGCACTAAACGCATCCGTTTGCATGCGAAATTCTTTATTATTTTTCTGCAACAACGTATAGTCAATGTCCAGAGCCCTGAATCAAAAACAGGCAAAATGTATTTATTAAATCAATAGAACTTTATTAAACATAATTTCAGAAGAACATTTACTTCTGGCGGAAAAAAGAAAGAAAGAAAGAAAAAAAAAAAAAACTCGAACCCGCATTCTGCAGCAATGTGACCATCGACCTACCGTGGCAGGCCACAGAGACGCCACATTTTTCGCCGTGGAATCTAAACTATAGGAATTAATTTCAAAATAACCAAGTTACGCAAGAGGCGCACTGTTGCTTTTGATGGCCAGTTCAGTGACCATTTTATTCGCGTGAAGAGCACTATTATTTTTTTACAGGCCAGTTCTCCATCTTGAGAGAGGCACTGTGTTAATGCTGCGAGCGGGGCACTTTTTTGCTTTCGAGGGGCAGTTTTCCATCGGAGAAGATTATCGCAAGAGGAGCACTATTGTTTTTGATGGCCAATTTTCCATCTGGAGAGGGGCACAATTTTATTATTGCGAGAGGGGTATTTGTGCTTTCGAGGGGTAGTTTCCCATCTGGAGAAGGTGAACAATCTTGTTAATGCGAGAGGGGTACTTTTTTTGAGGGCCAGCTTTGCATTACAAGAGAGGAGACAATTTTACTTGTAGCGCGATTTACTTGTAGTGCGTTTGAGTGCAGGCGCAGATCCAGGGCGGGGGGAGGGGGGGGGTTAAAAAACCAAACCTAGCTCTGTCAAAACAAATTGTTTTTTTTTAATAAAAAATCCTTTAAAAAAATCCGAAACCACCCCCCCCCAGCTCTGACACCAAACAAACAAAATTATACTAGAATAATGTCCGCCTGTCAAAATACGGACAGAAGCAGCTTAGATATGGGGTATTTGTACGTACACCCAAGGGCGGATCCAGAACACAATTTTTGGGGGGCCAAAAAAAATTTTGGTCCCCCCAAAAAGTGGGTCTAAAAAATTACGGCGTGGGGTTCGGGGCCTGCTAGGGCCCCGAAAAATTTTTGGATTCTAGATGCTCTGTGGTGCGATCTGAGGCAATTTCTGACCACTTTAACCAATTTTTTTTGAGGAAAAGATGGTGGTGTACTCATTGCCTGCCTTTATTGCGATGTCACATTAAAAAAAAAAAAAATTGGTTTCGTTTTTGGGGGAGGGGGGGCATGGCCCCCTTTGGCCCCCCCCCTGGATCCGCCCTTGCGTACACCATTCTGTAATTTAGTGTTAATAATCATCGAATTTGAACAACTCCCCCTATTGAAATATGGTACCACCCCCCCCTCCCCCCTCCCCAGTTTTTGATTTTTCGGAGGCCAAGTGTCCGGAGAAAAAGAAGCTGCCTACATTTCAAAATTGTGTGCTGACGAAACCCCACTCCCGTTACCAGTTTTTGTTCGAGAGCAGTTATTTTTTTTCAGAGCATGTTTTTTTCGAGAGCAGTTATTGTTATTTTGTAACGTGGAGTGCTGTGGCCTCGTGGTTAAGGGCTCTGATTCGTGGTCTGTGGGTAAAGCTGCAGGTTGTGGGTTCGAGTCCTGGTGGGGTCGTGGGGTCATGGTGCGTGTGCCCGTAGGCAAGGCACTTTGTCACTCATTGCTTCTCTCCACCCAGGAGTAAATGGGTACCTATGAGGGCAGTGATGGTTATTGTGATTGAATTAGCTTCTTTGCGCCTAACAGGTAGCATCGAGCTGTATACTCCCCAGGGAGCTGAGATGGTATTTGGAATGTCTCATGGGCCCAATAAGCAGAGGTAATAATGATGTAGTGGATTGAGCACCAGTCCTGGTGGATACGTGCGCTTTATAAATACCCACTATTATTATTATTATAGGTTTTCCCGGCCAATTTCACAAAGCTTTCATTCAATTTAACGCCTGGCTCATTCGATTTCAATTGAAATTGAAAGATCACGCAGATCGGCATTCGACAACCAAAAAGAATCATTCAATTTCACTATCCGAGCAATCTATTGCCTTTTAGCTTCACTCGTCCCTATCAAAGATGCATTCATTTTAAAAGTATCGCGTTGTTCATTCAATTTCGTCTCAACCAATAGTAAGGGGTTGATCGGGCATTCGTTTTCATTAATGGGCAAACATATTTCACATTTTGTCAAACATCTTTTTAGACTTCATAATTCTAGCAACTTTTTTTGCTGAAATAGCCGTGTAACATTAATCATGCCCGGAATGCCATCACAGGTTTTTTGTAATTCATATGAAACTTTGCATTAGCATAAAAACGGAGAAAGCACCAAAAACACCCCTCAAAATGGAAAATAAAACTTGCAAATAAGGTTAAATGTGACACAAAGATGTATTTTCAAGGTTTGCATTGCAAACTTACTTTGCATGGGCCCTGTGAACACGGTAAGTGTTCGGTCAGACATGCGCAAGAAAACATTTAAGATAACTCAAGAAAAATGTTCCCGATGGTACAACCATTGCCAAACATAGGTGTCCCAATGTCTTGCACGTCAAGAAATCGTCAACGTAAAGATGCCCCTTGCTCAAACGTTTAAACAAGTAGAAAAGATAAACAGTGAAAAATAAATTATCTTAGTCCCTTCAATTAATTAATTAATTAATTCATAATTACATCTTGTTACATCAGTTAATTTGTAACATTGTAAATTTTACAGTCATGAAGTTTTGGGGGGAAATGAACCTCTGAGAAAAATAGGAATATGTGTCGATTAAAATGTTTTACCAATTTAAATTACCAAACGATGAAAGCGATTGCCCATAAACGAATAAGAAATGAAACGCATGGTTATACGTTACAAGCGCACAGATGTTCGCTAATTTGAATGTGTCAACCGTCAAAAGGTTGCAAAGACTTAATTTAAGCCTGCCACAAGTTAAGTCTTAAATGCACCAAAACGAAATAGGATACCCGAAAATGAAAACGAACATTCAGAGCAAAATCTTGGCTGCCTAAAAATGAAATTGAACGAACCCAAAACGAAAAAGAACCCCAAATTTGACCACAAGTGCAAAACTCACGCGAAATTGAATGGCTGATAATGAAACTGATTAGAAAAATTCGGAAATTCGCCGAGAAAACCTATATTACTTTAAGAGCAGGTATTTATATCTTTAAGAGCAGTTATTTGTATTTTAAGAGCAGTTATTTGTATTTTTAAGAGCAGTTATTATTAATTTCAAGAGCAGCTATTTATATTTTTAAGAGCAGTTATTGTTATTTTTGAGAGCAGCTATTTCTATTTTTAAGAGCAGTTATTTTTATTTTCAAGAGCAGCTTTTTTATTTTCTTTATTAAAAAGACTTGTTTTGCACTTTTGAGGAATGTACATGTATAGTACTTAGGCTAGCGCTACTGCATGCACTAACCCGACTGCACCTATTTATATGGTGACCTGTGAAACACGATGACGTCATCAAATTGGGCCTTTGGGGAAGGGCGCCGCCTACGTCTTCGGAAATAAAAACAATTCCTCTCGACCAAAATTAACTGCTCTAAAAAAACATATATTAATAACTGCTCTCGAAAAAAACTGCACTGGCAAAAAAAGAAATACTCTCGGAAAACAAAATGTCGGCTTTTTTAATTGGCAAAAATATAACCGCTCTGGAAACAAATAACTGCTTTCGAAAATGAAATAGCGATGGCATTAACAGGCTTTCGTACATTCGAGCCCTCATTGGCATTTGTAATTGGTGAGTAAGGATACAAAGCTCTGAAAGTTGTGGGATAGAAGTCAGTGATTATTCTGTGAAAAAGTAAAATGTAATTGGAAAGTCAGTAAAAAAGTCCGAAAGTTTAAAAATCATGTGGCTGGGGGGGGGGGGGGTGTCGGACCCCCCCCCCCCTCCACAGCTCCGACTCAAATTTGTTTTCTTCATTGAAATACATAAAAAAATAATGTGAACCCCTCCCCCCTGCTCTGACACCCCCAAAAAAATATACTGGTAATAAAATCCTGTGCGCAAAAAGTTGACACAGCCAGCTGGGTTACGTGGGTATTTGTACACTATACTATTCTGTAATGTAGTGTTAATGATCGTCAGATTTGAACAGCGCCCCCATTGAAAGTATGGTACCAGCCAATTAGACAACAATTGAGGTAATTTAATAATAGTGTGTTTTGACTCACTTTATTTTACATTCATAATTAATTTAGACCGTTTCCCTTTCCTCGTGGTGGAGAGCCAGTCACGTGGGGTGTTAATAACTGTTGATATTTGAACACCAACAGCAAGTTTTTTATTATAGGTTTTCCCAGCCATTTTCCAAAAATGTTCATTCACTTCTGAAAATCGGTCATTCATTTTCGGCTGAATTTGAATGCACGTCTTTAATCCCATTTTAATTCAACGAAAGTTCAATCGTTTTCATTGTCCGTGCATTCGGTTTGAGAAACAGACGGCCAATTACGTTTACGCAAGCACACCTTTTCGCGCAGAGTTCTGGAATACAATTTCGTGAATGTGCAATCCAAAGTACGTTTTTCTCATTCAAAATAGCAGATTGCATCACATAACATTAAACTAAAAGTGAAACAGAATGACCCATGTTGAAATCGCCCTCTGTAAGCGAAAAGGAAGTCTTGTAAACGAATCTGAATGGACGAAAGGTGCTGCTCAATCACTTAATTGATTGAACTTAAATTGAATGGAATGCTCTAATAGCGAACATGAAAAGCGTGTATAGAGTGATTCTCAAATTCAGACGAAAATGAAGTTTTAGAAGTGAATGAACATTTTAGGAAATTGGCCGGGAAAACCTATATTATCACTTTATTCTTGCCCCGCTGCGTTCTGCGCTACGTTCCCATCGCGTAGTCCGCGCCACCGCCGTTGCTATTTTTTGTTTTACATTGAGTAGCATGGACGCGCTAAGTAACTCACACAGCAAATGCATGATATCCTTGAAACCCATAATGGGCTTGGCGTTTGGACAAGGCCGATGGATTCTATAAATTAAAAAACATGACGGGAAAGGCCCAAAAACCCCCAAAAAACAACACCAGTAATTTAATTGGCATTAGCAATTTATTCTGGCATTCACGAGGTTAATAAGTGGATGATGTCTTTTCAAGGTAGAAAGTTAATAATGATCACAAAATAGAAACAAAAACAAACAAATCATAATATTTCTGACAGTTTACTTAGTTCACTGCTCGGTACCAATTTTTGTGAACTTAGAAATGTTTTTTGGTACCTGCAGCAATAGGCTTGCTAATAAAGAGCAAGTATGATTTACACGCTACCAAAGAGAAACTTAGAAGAACGTAAATTAACGTAAGTTTCAGTGTGCGTTTACACAAGAGATGAAGCATTAGTCAGGTTCACAATGTATTTTCGTTGGAGTTTTATGAGGATTAGCAAAACTATACATTTTTGAAAAGTTATGATCTACTGAATCCAAAAACCTATGTTTCCATTTTTTCCGACGCCATTATGTCGGCCATTATGTGGAGACAGTATAAAAGGGGCGGATCCAAACCCCCACTCCAAGATCTTGGCTGTGCCATGACAGATTTGATTGAAATTTGGTATGCTTGTGTAGATAACACTGCTTAGCACATGTGTAGAGTCTCGGTTCAATAGAACAAAGCATGCTGTAATTATCTTTGTTTATAATTCACACTACAAATTATCCCTTTATCTTATACATTTTCAATGAAAAAGTTACCATTTTACGATACCCTGCGTTTGAAATTGACATTTCGCAATAACAGTAGGTCCGAATTTTATAAAATAAAGTGTCCCCTTGTGCACATCACATCAGCCTAAAATTTAGTTTCATTTAGGCTGCGGGCGACATTTAAAAAGGCACAATTATTGAGAGAAAAGGGGGGCAGGCGGGGGATTCCACAGTTCTTGTATTGGGTTAAACATGTGTAATCCTATACTTTACTAGTTTATTCTTTGTATCCTGCACGATACATATTACAGGACATGGACACAAATAACACTTCTCAAAATAATCAACACCAAATAGGAGGGCATGTACATGTACAGGGGCGGATCCAGGATTTTCAAAAAGGGGGGGCACAAAAACTTTGTGCGCGTTGCACACATAACGAGACTGAAGCGCGAAATCCCTTGCGGGCGGGGTTGAGGGCACTGGAAGCTCTACGATTTTAGATGTTCTCTCCTACATCATGAGTATTTTAAGCCATTAAGAGCAAAATTCACAATGTTTATTTTTTAATTTTAATAACACTAATTTTTTTCTATCAAATATATAATTTAAAGTCACTGTTGATGTTAGTTCAAAATGAACCCCAAAATTAGAAGGTGCTGATGACAGCCCCCGGGTGAAAACAAATGAACATGTGTTATTTTGCGAGCGAGCAGAGCGAGCGAGCCAAAAAAAGTCATGTTTACTATTAAATCATACATTTCTACCCAGAAATTTGCCTTGCAAACAAAGAAAATAAAATAAATTGAATTTCATTAGGGGACAGCCTGCCCCAAGCAGCCCCTACCCCCACCCCACCCCATTTTGGTTGATGTTATTGTCGTTTCATTTTTTTTTTTACTTCCATCACCATTAATAATATCCTTTTCGTTTTGCCCCTCTCCTGTCATAAAAAATTGATGATATTAGCAAAATTTTCCCGTAGCGTTTACACGTTTAGTCAAGACTTCAAAAAGACTGCCGCCTGTGTCCCAGTATAATGTGTGGTAACTGCGGTCACTTACTTTGTATATACACTTGTATACACTTTAAGTTTAACCACAATTTTTTCCATGTTCTTTTGAAGTCTGCAGGCTATAAAATAATTTAAGACGAAATGAATCGTCTGCATTCTGCAAGTGTTGTCGAATCACTTCAAGAGATGTCAAGGCCTGAGGAAAATCGTTTATTTGTATTTTTTTGGGGGGCGGCTCCGATTTTCCTAAAAAGAAAACAAACAACCAACCTTTTATTTAACGGAAATGCAAACTGCATCCAAATTCCAATTTCCAAAATATGAAAAACTTTGCCTGCACAAATTTCCCGAAAGCGGCAGCATTCCTGAGCTGCCGCTTTTCACATACAAGGTTTCAAAATAGTCACATACAAGATTTCTGGCTACGCAACCAGCAGTCCCAGGCATCACAGGGGAGCCTCCTAGCAACAGTATTTCTAAGCAACCAGGTTGGAATGTGATGGACATGCAGCCATGCACCTGTGGCTCAGATAGCTAATCACTCCAGTTGCGCGTGGAAGGAAGTCATATTCATGAAAGCAGACGGTCCGTGATGAAAGCAACCAATGGCATATTTATTTGCCGGGAACCGGCTGATTTTATTGGCTGAGATACTATCATCATTGTTTATCATCTAAGAATCTTCCAATTACTGGCGGCAAGTTCTCAAAGGCCTTAAAGTTCGGTGGCCTACAGCTGAACCCAAAGGTATATGCTTTGTAACGAACAATAGTGGCATTGTATCAATTTGAACAATGCGGCTATCAATCATTCTCTGGAAAGGCTTTTCGGAGCTGAGATTTACTTGGGCATTTTTTTTTTCTCAGAGACAGGGGAAAACTTTTTGCGAAAAATGTGGGAAACTGAATTGAACGTGAAATTTCACCTCCGTGTTGTGTACATGCACATAGATAAACGATTGGGGGATAATATTCCAAGTCCAAATAATTCATTAAATGTAGGGCTCCCGATGTCTTTTTTTCGTAGTACGATTTTATTCATCGCTTATTTAAAAAATAAAACTGCATGGCCTACATTTTTTTTGTAAATGTTACTCTAGAATAAAATTATTTCGGAATACACTTTGAAATTAAGTTTGAAGTCAAAGGGCTGTTGATAATCGTATTCGTATTCCTTTTAAAATTAGGAAAAACTAAGCAGAATTCGTATTAAAACTTCCCCTGGAATCTACAAACTTAACTGAGAGTTCAAAACTTAATGGGCTAGGGTGTTTGAAATCGTTTTACTTTAAAAATAAATCGAGAGAACAAGACATACTAAATCGTATTAAAATAGCCCCTATTTATTTGATGTCTCTCTTTATCTGAGGTCGGGACAATATAAAAGGGATGACGAATAATTCTTCGTGTATTTAAAAAATAATACGCATGGCCTACATTATTTTGTGAAAATGTTTTACTCTAGAATATATTTTGGAATATATTTTGACGCTATTATTTGAGGGATGTTGTTAATCCTGATCATATTCATTTAAAAATAAGAAAAAACCGAGCATAATTCGTATTAAATTTCCCTGGAATCTACAAAAGAATTAACTTAGAGTGCAAACTTTAACGGGCTAGGTTTTTTTTAATCATTTTGCTTTTAAAAAAATATTTAGAGAACCAGACGTAAATCTCTCTCTGAGGCCGGGAAAATAAAAAAAGGGGATGACGATTTTATTCTTCATTTATTAAAAAAAACCCACATGGTCTACATTATTTCGTGTACCGGTACATGTTCAACTTTAGAATATATTTTGGAATATATTTTGACATGAAGCATTAAATGCAAGTGCTTTATTAAATGTGCCCCCTATTCCAGCCGGGAAATAGAAAAGTGTCTTATAAAAATATATTCTTGCTTTGAAAGAAATTTTGAGACAATGATTGACAGGCGACCTTCAAAACTTATACATTGTATATTTTTGTTGATAATTATGTATGATAGTTATGTTCAAAGCGATTGATTTGATGACCGCACGTCCGCCCGCAATAATGACTCCTCAAAAACGAAAAAGAAAGCCATGTTCTCAAAGGGATGTATTTAATGCCCGCCCGCCCTAAGACAACTCGTAAGAAAATTAAAAAAACCAGTTGCGAAAGGGGGGGGGGGGCACGGGCCGGGTGTGCCCCCATCTGGATCCGCGCCTGTACATGTACATTAACACAAAAACTTTACTTTTCAACTTATTGTAGCCAATTTCAAAACTGAGCAGAATACCTAGGCCACGATGGCCCAGCGCCTGAATTCCCGCACTTGCAATAATGAGTTCTTCAGCATGGGGTGTACCCTCCGGGTCCACTCGATAATCCGTATGTTAAAAAGTCCACAAAAAACCCGGAAAACTTCCCATACCGGGGTTCATTATAGTCAAAAAATAAAATAAGGTTCGTTTATCCGAGCATTAAATTTTGATGATAAAGTCATGTTAATTAGTCCGAAGGTTCATTAATCCGAAAGCACACCAGGTTCAATACTTCAAATTCATTGACAATGATTACTTCAAATTGACAATAAAGTTCGATGCTGTCAATTCGGACTATCGAACTTAATGTCCAGTCGGACTATCGAACTTTCGAATTACATGTATTTAACCTTACTCTATTGCGGACTAAAGCCCGGTTCATACTCGGCGCGAAAGCGAAAGCGAACGCGAATAGGTGACGTCATGGCAAGTATTCGCGCTGCGAATTCGTAAAAGTTGAGGACATTTCATCTCGGGCGAATTTCGCAGCGAACGTTTCTTGACGTCAAATTCGCTTCGCATTCGTATTCGCGCCGAGTATGAACCAGGCTTAAAGAACACTTCGGACTATCAAACTTTTGGACTAACGAACAATGGACTAATGAACATTCGGATTAACGAGGCTTCGGATTATCGAACCTTCGTTATATCGAGCGGTAACCGTACACTCACAGACTTTCCATGGCAAAAGCAAGTGCAAACTTCTGCTATACAACATTGCACAAAGCAACTGCCGTGTGACGGTGTGTCTGAACTATATATAGCACCATTTTAAACCAGTATTGCCTATTGCCTGGACAGGTCATTACTACAGAGTGCTTGCTCCTTAATCCTGTGTCCGTGTGTCCCCATGCAATCCTGAGGTCTTGATAAGCTGCTCTGAGTGAGAGAGCGCATGTGAAAGATCATGACGTTGTAGACTGCCTCATTAACCAAGTTCACACTTCTGGCCTTTAGTTAGACCTCTCGCAGACGATAGCATTGTAAACCTGTTGTTATTGGTAATTGACCAAATGAGATACATATGTATATAGGACTTCGGATAGTCAGAATTATAAAGCAGAACAGTAAGTTTGGCTCATGGTAAGATCAGTCTTTAGGATGTATTTATGAAATCTGAAGAAAATGATAATGATCAGAGCGTCCTTTAACCTCAAATTTCCCAGTACTCTCTTAGGTTCCTCGCACCCAAAGAATGTGCATATTACAACCTTCTTAACATTTACCTCAGTGCCTGCCATACATTCTGAGAAACTGGCAAAATGTATAAACCACCCGGAATGTTGTTTTCTTTCGATCAAAACCATTTCTGGCGAAATAATTTCACAGGATATTGGGGTCCAAGCCATGCAGGAGAGACGGTGTGGTCGTAGGCTTGGCGGACAATCGCTATTTTCCCCTAAAAATTGAGTAGCAGGGACGCTAATAAACTCTCGCAGGTAATCAACGACGTCCTGCAAACCCACTGCTACATATATACATTCTATCTACCAACACTCTAACACTCCATTATTTTGTTCAATTCCAAAGTTCACGCAGGTTGGGTTGAGAGTCAGTTGAGGACTTGTTACTTCGGTCCGCCACCGGAGCCGCTTCCTGGTGAACATTGGATGCAAGCAGCCGCTCGAGAAATACGCAAACGATGCCCCGGTAAGGCCCGTGCTTTAAATGACAGGATAACATTTGTATCACGTCCGCAGGTGCCGTTAACTTGAAGGATATAAGTGCATGCATGTAATACGGATTAAATTTGAAGTTTGCCCAAGTAAAACGAAAAGTGAAATCACTCTATTATATATAAGGGTCCTATTGTTACCTTCTTATTATGTTCAATAGACGTACACAGTTTGTACGATTCTGTTAGACCAACGAAGTTCATCCCCTTAACAGTGTCTTCTTTTTAGCTGTTTCGGTTTTGATTTTCCGCAAAATTGCGGGAAAGCCTTTGTTTTTGTTCTGATGTTTGCTTTTCCTCTTAATTAAAAGCGTGAAAGCCTTGTTTTTGTTCCGATTTTTTTTTCTTATTGGCTTTTCCGCGAAGTTGCGAAAAAGCCTTTTTTTTTGTTCTGATTGTTTTCCCGCAAATTATTCGAAAAAGTACGTGCTCAGATGATTAGTCTCATTTCAAGGTTAAATATTTTGCATTGCACTCAATTCGGTTTATCGACAAAGCGAATTTGTTAAGGTAACAGAGAACGTCACATTATTAAAACTTCAATACTAAATTCAAAAGTTAGCAAAGTTTGACATTAAATGCCTTTTGATCTTTGTGAGTATATTAAATTTAAACTTTTCAAATTAATGAACAAAATTTACCTGTACATTTATATCAACAAAAAAGCAGAAAGTCATACAAAAAATCATAAGAAGGAAAACCCATATGTTCTGTTTCAAACAGGCACAGCTTTACAAAAAAAAATGTTGTTGGGTATTTCACTACTGCAGAAAGTTTTAAATCATTTGAATGTATTTTGCCAAAAATATGAGCAAAAATATCATTCGGAAGTAACAATGCCACCGTATTGTGGCACTAATGCATGAAAGGGATTTCATGTACATGTCCATTGCTTTTCTGTTTCTCATTGCTTGGGGTGGAAAAATATATGGTAACTTGTAAGGAAGTTTCACAATGTCTAATTATTTTGTCTCCCGTTTGAATACCAGATAAAGAAGATCCAAGGATCACGTGTCCAGCGGCATTCACTGTTGGTACTGATGCTGGCTTAGCCACAGCCACTGTAACCTGGGAGCTAGTCACTGTCATGGATAACTCCATGCTGCCTATTACACCTGTAGCTTATCCAGTATCTGGTTCAATCTTACCTCTTGGTGACACTACAGTGCAGTTTATTGCCACGGATGCAAGCGGCAACAGTGCCTCATGCACCTTTGTAGTAACAGTCGAAGGTAAAATCATTTGTCGATTCTTCCAGTTTTCCCTGTGTGGTTTATTTGAAAATTTGTAAGAAAAAGCTGTATCCTCTCTGAGTGATCGCCGTTCGCTATTTCCCAGGTCTATATCGTGACTTTGGGTTTAATCCTTGGCTGTATGGCATACCGGTTGAAAGGTTTCTGACTAGCGCCCCTTGAACAAAGATGTTGACTAATTGGGCCAACGTCAATATAGGGTTGGATAGCTCAGTTGGTAAGAGCATTAGAACGGTTATCCAGAGGTCGCAGGTTCAAGCCCCGCTCCGGTCGATTTCCTTTGTTCAACTTTTCAATTGTTACTTAACTAGTCGTTTTCGCTATGTGGTTCATTTGAAAATTAAAAAATGAATTATCATATATTGATTGGTAATATATTTTCGTGATCTGCTTAAAGGGAAGATTTATTTGCAAACATCAAAAAACAAAATGATCAAATTACAACGAAATTCTTTACTAGACTGTTAGGGAATGACAGTCTAAAGCATCTCGTACAATCATGGCTCCTGGTGTGCTTACATTTTTAAGTAAAGTGGTATTTTGTGTCAATTTCCAACGCTGGTCGGCCGACCAGCGTTGGAGAAAATTGGCTTTTTTTCTTCAAAAACTGCTCCTCATTTTTTATATTTACCGGTAGTTATTCCGCATTTTCTTTACAATTATTCCCCAACGTCTATTGTTTCATCTTAAGTGGGGTCAGGGAACAAGACTACAATAATATGATTGGTTTTCTTGGTTTTTCCAGCATCTACGAACCAAAAACGTGAAACAAGTCGGTGTAACAATATTTGCTTTAACATACTATTCCTCCAAATCCATTTATTTCGGAAAATTACAGCAAAAGCAAATGATGTACTTTCCCTTTAAGAAACTACAAAGTGATATATAGTGCTAATTGCTTAAAAATATGTGCATTTAGTCACTCCCAATAATTTCAGAAGTCGTTTGAACTTCCTATAAACTCTTAGGAATAATTTGGTTCAGTGTGACTTCGGAACGCCAGTCTGAAAAGATTAAGAGAACTCAATTTCCATTTTGTGAAAGTTTCCAACTTGGTTGTTCAATTACAGATATGGAACCTCCATCAATAAACTGCACAGATCTCACATTTTCAACATCACCTGGCTTACCAACTGCCTACGTAACTTACGATGAACCCTTTGGCACTGACAATGTTGGAGTGAGGTCTGTCAATTGTTTCAATGTTGAGAGTTCTGGGGAAGAACTCAGTGTGGGCACCTACAGTGTTGCTTGTTTGGCTGTTGACGTTGGGACGCGATTGACAGACTTCTGTTCATTCAACCTCACTGTAGAGGGTAAGCCACAATTTACGTTTTGTCATGATGTATTGCTGTAGTCAGGATCTGTAATTTCTCTAATATACGGAGTTACCGTTTATGCCCGACACAAATGAAATCTCAGTTGCTTATTACAAATACGCAACTGTGATTTCATTTTGTGTCAGGTATAAACAAATACGTTCTTCCATTTAGTCGTCTTGGGCTTAAAAACGTTGTACATTTTTGTAATTATATTTTTTTTTAAGCTGCCGGTAGCAGCTTAACAAATCATCATGCCACTCTGTTAGCCTGTTTGTTAGTTAGTTCGTTAGTTAGTTAGTTAGTAACAAACGTTGACATTGTCTATTGCTCCTACATACTTTGACCGATTTCAAACAAATTTTGTCTTGTCAAATGTATCAGTAGCCCAGCCCCAACATGTCACATGACCAAACTGTGATCAAAAGTCATTATGGGGTCAAGTTCAAATAACGTCATATAACGTCGAATCTCAAATAAGCCCAAATGACAAAAGTAGCGCTGTCAACATGTTGGCCTTCCTCAAACATTGAAACATGTCCATGATGACCTCTTCATCTGACCTACAATCGGATCTCGGCTTCCGAGATTCGATCCAGCTTGTTTTAGTTTCAGATCATCAAATCCTATTTCTCCATTGTCGCATGTTTCATCCTGTTCACACAGATAACGAATCTCCCAACATCACCTGTCCTGCCCTTGAGATAATATCCGCTGATGGCGGTGCAGCTGTGGCTACATTTGTATTACCGGCTCTAGACTCTAGCGTTGACAACACTGGAAACTTCACCGTCTCCATTGATGTCGCTGGTGCCCAGTATGACATTGGTGACAATGTAATGCTGGCTACCGGTATGCATCTGTTGCAGTACACTGCAACTGACTCTTACAAGAACAGTGAAACGTGCGATATGTTCGTAAATGTGTATGTGTAGTTGTGGCATTGGATTTGCACAACCAGCTAGACACAATAAGCGAGTATTCCAAAATAGTCTGGTGTACAGCAAGATTCGACGATTTTTTTTCGGGATAACCGCGGCATGAAATACACACAATGCTATGGGGGACGTGGAAACCAAATCTGCATTCTGTGCAATAGTTTTGTGCAATCGAAAAGAGATGGAACTTTCGTTCGCACAAAAGTTTTAACACACACAATACTTAAAAACACTACGTTGTCCAAAGGTTTTTTTGCAAAATCTTAAATTTTAGAACACAATGATCTCCTCACCCGCTATGCTTCTGAACGCATACGATGATATATATTTTTTTGTCCCGAAAGAAAAATTGGCAAATCTTGATGTGCACGTGCCCAGTTGGAATACCAAACTACCTTATTTAACGTACAGGAGAAAATTTGGGAAAAAATGACATGTGATTGAAAGAACCTTTTAGCTATACACCTTAGATTTGAACATTTTTCTAGTAAAGGTATTAGAATTCGAACTAGTAAGATAACTGGAAGATCCGTTAATATATGTGTGCTTTTAATACATATAACTTAAGAAAGAATAGCCACGTCATCATCTCTGAACGATGGGTTGACTATATCATTGGCTTTTTTTCTTGGTACATATAACAAATTAAACTATTATATTGCTTGTATTCTTGAAATGTTTGATATTGATGATCGGCCTGATGTCTATGATATAGCTTCATATATATGCGTGATAGTTCTCATATTTGTTCACTGTATTAATCATGTAACGAAAGGGAGAAGATGTGTGCCTGTAGTGCCCTATCATAAAAAATACCCCTTCGAAACAATCAAAATAAGCCTCTCCCTCTATCTTCAAATGTTGGTTAGGCCTATATGTTACTGAGCAGATTAGAAATAGATTTCGATCAAATAAAATATCTGAGTGTTGTACATTACACGAATGTGAGATAGTAGTCTAGAGACAATACACAATTGACATCATTTAATTAGCATCGTGCTTCACAAGTATGCAATGCAGTTGATAATATGAAATGTAGATATTCAAACACTAGACATTTGTATGAAGAGAGGCACTTTGAAGTTCCGTATAAAGATTTGCTACACATATTCCACGATATAAAAAAATACTTCTATTGCCTTCAAATTCTCAAAATCATAGAACACTGGCATGTTATTATAACAGTGTGTCGCAATAAACATTGTGCATGAAGAAGTCGCTGATTTGCTCAAAAGGTGGTCAGACTAGCTAATCAAATTTTATATTATTTTACTAAACCTTTGGTCTTGTTTATAATCGAGAACATATCTAAAAAAAAATCCATCAATGCAAACCAGACATAATTTTCGTTGGTTTTGTAATACTATTTTCCTGAACAATTAAAATCCTAGTTAAGGTTAGGCCAATACATTTCAGCTGTCAACGAAGATTGCATGTTCATTGTTCTTTCAAAATCTTTGTCAAAGACTTAACACTTGATATTAGGCATTCCAAGTGGTATTAGATTTGATTATGTTATGTACCCAAAATGTTATCTGTGAACACCCTTATCCAATTCCAAATGCAACATAAATAACAGCCATGCAATATTTCAAGCACTAGCTGATTAACACAAACCAATAATCCAATAATTCGTATATACAAGCAAAACAATAATAAGTGGGAAAATTACATTATGCAGGTCGAAAAAATACACAATCTTACCAAATCAAAACTATCTCAGGTTTGCATCGTTGGATTTTCTTGATTTTTCACCAATTATAAACAAGACCATAAGCTTGAAAATGCTATAACATTTGATTAGCTAGTCTGACCAACTTTTGGAGAAAACAGCGATTTCTTCATGCAAAATGTTTATTGGGACATCCTGTATATCTCCATATCATAGCACTAGACAAGCCTATATAAAGAGACTGGTGTAAGTCATAAGTGACAGTCAGTGAGTGAGGCTAGCATTCTCGGTCCAGTAAAAAGATAAAAAGGTATATTTTACTGCAATTTTTTGTCATCGTTAAGCGTTTTTGGACCGAAGAAAAAAGAAAACTGCCTTAACTATTAACAAACTTAGAGCCAGTGCTTATAGTCCGGAATAATTTCAGCTTTTAATTGGTTCGGAATTTGTACCTTTTAACAAATATTAGTTATTGATATACTTATTTAAAAACAAAAATTTGTTGCAGGGAAATATACACGTTATTAATCTTAATAAAACTGGTTATTCGTAGTATCTTAGAGGATACCCCAGTCTGTTATGATTTGTTCGTTCTTGAAAGTCCAATACTTGAAATTTATTTTTAAATAAAGCAAAGGAGCGCTTTTCATTTTTGTTCTCATTCATAATTACTTCGGCTTGCGAGGGGAGATTGCAAAGGACTACAACTCTAGGTGGTCATAAAAAATATCCTTTTTGTACCAAATGTCTTAAGCGCGTAACTTATATTTCCAATACATTTTGAATTTTAAATGGCAAAGGACTATCTTTATTTTTCTTTTAGCATGGGTTGAAAGGGGCGAGCATTTTCAAGTTCAAGATATCGATCAAGATATTTTAACTACATGCATTCATAAATACCTGAGACAGTTTACCCACTCCTATTGGTTGAGAGCCCGTCACGTGTGTGGTTTTACACTGCCAATTTCCATATAAGCAGATGTTGCACTATACGCGCGCAAGGCACATACCATATAAACATGACCAGAGGGCCATATGATTTCACAAAACGTGAAATGAAATAGTTGAACAAAATCGTTGGAATTGTGTAGATTTTTGACTTATTTTAACTTTTTGATAGAGAAGGTATTTATTAATGGGAATAAATGTGTCCTTGGTCGGTTTTAAAATAGCACATTTAAACTGGCTAGGGAATTGGTCGCGGATAATGTTCCTCGCTATTCGGCTGGGTCCATTATACACGAATAGGTTCCTAGCCGGTTTAAACGTACTTGTTTTAAACCGGCTAAGCACACTTTATTAACATCTTGTCTGGTTTGTCACGCACCTTACAAACAAAACGTTCTCGTCTCTTATGCTGATACGTTTGTGTCCAAAGGACCCGTCACCCTTTCTACCTGATTAAATAGCATCCGAAGCAAACATTTTACTGGGATCAAATAATAAACAGACAAGATATATTGCAAATGTGTGATTTAAAAAAAAAGGAAAATAGCAAGAGGAGGGTGGAAAAAGTAAGCGGGTGGGCACGAGAAACTGGTTTAATCTTTTGTTTAATTTGGCCTTAACAGGGTGGTGTCTTTTTCTACATTCAGTTGCGGTTTTTTCATCGTAATTTTCTCCTGATTTATGGCTAATTAGTCTACAACTGCGCTTAATGATAATAGGGGATTAAGTCGTGCCGATGAAAGCGCCATATGTCAGCGCGTGAGACACCTATTCAGACAACAATATTAAACCCACGGATCCAAAGTGTCTTTCGTTTGTTCTCTGCAATTCTAATGAGACGTTTGACGTGACTGGCCCACTCGCAGCTCTCGCAAGACGGCAGCGTACTTGTTTCCTGAGTATTTTTCAGTCTGTACCTCTACTTAAGTCATAGCGTGAATCCCTGTACAGGGATCGGACCCTGCACCGAACGCAGCGACGGTCAGGAAGTAGCGGGCCGGCACGATGAATATACCCGTGGCTCTAGGCACAATTGTGGTCGCCATTCTCGGTAAGTTGAAAGTTGTGTAAACTACTAGTTCTTTTTCAAATAATTGTATATTAGTTGTACATCAACGATCGTGCTTGCGTTTTTTTCAAATTGTAACTTTTGATTCATAGTTTACAAACACAAATGCATAGTTTTAAAGGTTTATCTTCGTCCAGAGATCGCTTCGTATTGATTGCTAGCCGTTATTCAAAGGTCCTGGTTACAGCAAATATGCATTATCTCTTACAGAAGGGTGCGGAACAAAATGAATAGACCCATCACATGTTAAGCGACAATTCACTGCTCGATATGAGGTATCACTAGAGCACATATTTGAGGCAACTTTTTGAATGTAATTGTGCCTTAGTAAATTTTTCTGCTTTGCTAAGCACAACTTTTCTGCTAACTGTTAAGCATCGCCATGAAATTGGGCCCTGGCTCTGGGCCCAATTTCACGGCGCTGCTTTAACAGTCAGCATAAAAGTTGTGCTTAGCAAAGCAGAAAAAGGTGCTTACATTAAGCACTATTTTACGGCGTGGACGTGCTAACGGTCGCGCACCGAGATTTCTATTGTTACGTCACTGAGTTTACATGTAATAAGCAAACAACTGGGCCCAATTTCACGGCGCTGCTTAACAGTTAGCAGAAAAGTTGTGCTGAGCATAGCAGAAAAAAATTGCTAACCGTAAGCACTATTTCACGGCGTGTGTGTGCTATCGGTCGCGTGTGCATGGAGATTTCTATCGTTACGTCACTAAGTTAAGCAAATTTTTCCTCTGAAGTAAGCGTGCCTTTTGCTGTGCTTATGCTCACGGTCTCCATGAAATAGACGGAGGCTCTGTTAGCAGAAAATCGTGTGCTTACCACCGCCGTGAAATTGGGCCCAGATAGGCGCATAATCATTTACATGATTCTAATACCCTTGACGCTAGGTTATGAAATCTGAAGAAAATGATAAAGAAAAGAGTTTCCTCTCACCTCAAATTTCCAAGTGCTCTCTTCTCTCACCAAGAGAAGGTGCATATTACAACCTTTTTAAATTTACCTCAGTGCCTGCTATATTTATTTTATTTATTTTAAATCTTTAGACAGTTCATAAGTACAATCTAAAATGTTAGCAGGGGCTGTCACGGAATGAACAAAAGTATAAAAACTGTCATCAAATGATGTGCTCATCCATACCCCTGATTACAAATTAAGGTAAAATTACAAAGGTTCAGATAGAAATCGATAATGATAACCGAAATGAAAAGACAAACCCAAAAACTGGAAAATATCAAGAAAACCCCCTCCACACCAAAAAAGAAAAAACGCACCAAAACAATGGCCACCCACAGAACTGTATAAACAGGACTAAAGACAATTGGAATTCCCATCCAAGTAAAAAAATCCGAAAAAGGGCTGAGAAACCTGAGAAAATGTATAAACCACCCGGAATGTTGTTTTCTTTTGATGAAAACCATTTTTGACGGAATAATTTCACAGGATATTGTCCATCCATACAGGAGAGACGGTGTGGTCGTAGGCTTGGCGGACAATCGCTATTTTTCCCTTAACATTGAGTAGCAGGGACGCTAATTAACTCACGCAGGTAATTAACGATGTCCTTCAAACCCAGCCGTGATAATGAGGATCATTTTGGAAGATTACTATTATTATTATTATTTTTTTAAAATTAATTTATCATTTCTGGTAATGAAACCAAGGATTCCTCAAAAGCGCCATAGGCACTGTAGCTCGCAAGCCTGAAGAAACATGTGGAGAGAAGACAATGCGAAGAAATTACAGTTTTAGAGGTGGGAGGAAAAGCCCAGAAGAATATTCTGGGGAAAACCCACAGAATCAGGTAGGGACTGAAAACCCAATCCACATGTTGGCCCAGGCGGGATTCGAACCCGGGTCACAGCGGTGGAAGGCGAGGAAAGTACCGCTACTCCAACCTGACTGTCGTTGGCATTTGATACATTAAAATACACGACGGGAAAGAAAGAACACCTCATTAAATTGGCATCATCACGGTATACTGGCATACACGATGTTAATAAATTAGTAATTATAATGTCTTTTCACGGTAGAAGGTTTATGATATCAACAAAAATATAACCCCTCAACAAACAAAAAATTAAGATCTTGATAGTTTACTTAGTTGGCTGTTTTTTGTGGAGTATTACTTTTGACGGTAAACCTAGTTAAACTTTTCCTAGACCTAGAATGCACAGAATTCTATTCAATATATTTAGAATGGCTATTCACTGGAAGCTTCTTTTCATGCATCTGGTCTACACAATGGGCAGGATTTAGCCCATTCATTGGCGTTACGGGGTAATCCTATGCGATAGAACTGCCCGGTCAGTCAGTCAGTCAGTGAGGTACATATAGGAATGTTGGCTGGCCCTCTGGGACCAGCAGAAACCTACCAGCTAACGAGCTCACCGAACCGACTACCTCCATTGCAGGCCCACTTTTCAACTTTGCGTTTTAAAATGTCAATCTAAAATACACCATGAGCCATAAGTGCATTTTCATCAAAAACGGAATATTCTGAGCATTTAGTGCGTAATTTGAAACAAAACCAATTTTCTTGCGTATAAATTTCCCCTTTTCATTTAAAACAACTTATTATGAATATGATATCATAATATACTTCGGCTGTAAAGATACGGAATTATGGGAGGAGCGGGTAATTGAACCCCCCCCCCCCCCAGCAAGATTAATTTAAGCTTTGTAAAGCGCGTACTGCACATTTTCTATATGTTTTTTTTTTGTTGGTATAATTCTTCTTCGGTAATTCTCTGCTAATTAGCGTTAATGGCGGTGGTTAATCTACCGTGTCGAGGCTCCAATAATGACTATTGGCCGCCATTGCTTTGCCTGAAAGCGTGGCCGTCGCAGCAATTAGACGAATGGGATTCCATGGTCGCGTATTTGGGGACAATGTTGGTCCGGGGAGAAATTAACAAACTTCTTAATAGAGCCTGAAGTCTTAACACAATGGGGTCATTTCGATCCGTGCATCGTTTTCGTTTGTAGCAACAGATTTGCTCTAAATGCATATAACAACCTATTGAAAAATTTACCACACTACCTTCTATACATTCTGAGAAACCTGAGAAAACATATACAAAAAAATGGGTCTCGTAACTGGACTTCAGTGCGTAGCCAGCAGGGTAGGGGTATTCCCTCCCCCCCCCGCAATATTTTTTAAAGACTGCCCTTTTTTATACAAGTGTTCCCTTGTCACCAGCCTTTAACCCCCTCCCCTAAAATTGGTAAAGAGTGCCCCCTTTTGTTAAACAAGTGAATTTAGTGTGTCCCCCCCTCCTTTATGTTTTAACAAGAGCCCTTTGTTTACCAGCGGCCTTTTACGAATGCCCTTTTTGAAATTTCGCGCGACCGTCGGCAATTTCAACGCTCAAAAAAGAGCCACCTATTTTCCGATAGTGTCCATGATCGTCCGGTTTAAACAGCGCCCCCATAGGAAGACGGTAACCCCCCCCCCCCCCCCCCCCCCCACACACACACACACACATTTTGATTTTAAAAGTAAGGCCAAGTGACCGGAGAAAAACCCTGTCTATATGTCAGCACGGATGTGCGAGTGCCCTTTTCGGGAACTTTTTACTCCCCAAATAAAAACATGACCTGGCTACGCCACTGAACTTCGATGCTTATGCATTTTTACGGTAAACCATCTTAAATGATTATTTGCATCCGTTTGAAACCATATCTGACACGGAATAATTTCACAGGGTATTGGGGACCATGCCAGGCAAGAAAGACGGTGTGGTCTAGGCTTGGGGGAAAATTCGCTGTTTTTTCCAACAAACATTGAGTAGCATGGACGCTAATTAACTCACGTATAGGTAATGAACGCTACCCTTGAAACCCAGACTAATGCTTATGTGGGAAGATTAGCTATCCCGCTAGCTTTTGGACATTGTCTGTGGATTCTCTGATTTATTCGATTCATTAAAAAAAACACGACAGGAAAGAATAAAAACTCATTAATTTGGCATCATCGGTGAATACTGGCATTTCCGAGGTTGGTTAAAGTAGTTATGATATTTTTTCAAAGTAAAAAGTTAAAGATGATACAAAAATAACATCTTAATAATAACCCCTTGTCGCCGGGTTTTTACGCCCCCCCCCCTTTACCCAAGTACCCCTTTTGCGGACATAAAGGGGGCACATTTAATGAAAAAATTAAAGCGATAACGACAACAAAACTGCCACTGCTCACACTGCAAAGCTATCACACATTTTCCATCTCTGGTTTGCATCGTTGGATTTTCTTGATTTCACCAATTATAGACAAGACGATAGACTTGAAAATGCTATAACATTTGATTAGCTAGTCTGACCAACTATGGAGAAAACAGCGATTTCTTCATGCACAATGTTTATTGGGACATCCTGTATATCTCCATATCATAGCACTAGACAAGCCTATATAAAGAGACTGGTGTGAGTCATAAGTGACGGTCAGTGAGTGAGGCTAGTATTCTCGGTCCAGTGAAAAGATAAAAAGGTATATTTTACTGCAATTTTTTGTCATCGTTAAGCGTTGTTGGACCGAAGACAAAAGAAAACTGCCTTAACTATTAACAAACGAAGAGCCAGTGCTTATAGTCCGGAATAATTTCAGCTTTTAATTGGTTCGGAATTTGTACCTTTTTACAAATATTAGTTATTGATATACTTATTTAAAAACACAAATTTGTTGTAGGGAAATATACACGTTATTAATCTTAATAAAACTGGTTATAGTAGTATCTTAGAGGATACCCCAGTCTGTTATGATTTGTTCGTTCTTGAAAGTCCAATACTTGAAATTTATTTTTAAATAAAGCAAAGGAGCGCTTTTCATTTTTGTTCTCATTCATAATTACTTCGGCTTGCGCGGGGAGATTGCAAAGGACTACAACTCTAGGTGGTCATAAAAATATCCTTTTGTACCAAATGTCTTAAGCGCGTAACTCATATTTCCAATACATTTTGAATTTTAAATGGCAAAGGACTATCTTTATTTTTCTTTTAGCATGGGTTGAAAGGGGCGAGCATTTTCAAGTTCAAGATATCGATCAGGATATTTTAACTACATGCATTCATAAATACCTGAGACAGTTTACCCACTCCTATTGGTTGAGAGCCCGTCACGTGTGTGGTTTTACACTGCCAATTTCCATTTAAGCAGATGTTGCACCATACGCGCGCAAGGCACATACCATATAAACATGACCAGAGGGCCATATGATTTCACAAAACGTGAAATGAAATAGTTGAACAAAATCGTTGGAATTGTGTCAATTTTTGACTTATTTTAACTTTTTGATAGAGAAGGTATGTATTAATGGGAATAAATGTGTCCTTGGTCGGTTTTAAAATAGTACATTTTAAACTGGCTAGGGAATTGGTCGCGGATAATGTTCCTCGCTATTCGGCTGGGTCCATTATACACGAATAGGTTCCTAGCCGGTTTAAACGTACTTGTTTTAAACCGGCTAAGCACACTTTATCAACATCTTGTCTGGTTTGTCACGCACCTTACAAACAAAACGTTCTCGTCTCTTGTGCTGATACGTTTGTGTCCAAAGGACCCGTCACCCTTTCTACCTGATTAAATAGCATCCGAAGCAAACATTTTACTGGGATCAAATAATAAACAGACAAGATATATTGCATATGTGTGATTAAACAAAAAGGAAAATAGCAAGAGGAGTGTGGAAAATGTAAGCGGGTGGGCACGAGAAACATAATATTTTGATTAGTTTGGCTTAACAGAGTGGTGTCTTTTTCTTCCTTCCATTATTGGTCTGGACGACGTTTTCGTCTAATCAACTAAGACGCTTTTTTTCTCGTACTTTTCTCCTGATTTATTGCTAATTAGTCTACAACTGCGCCTAATTACAATAGGGGATTAAGTCATGCCAATGAAAGCACCATATATCGACGCGTATGACACCTATTCAGGCAACAATATTAAACCCACGGATCCAAAGTGTCTTTCATTTGTTCTCTGCAATTCTAATGAGACATTTCACGTGACTGGCCAACTCGCAGCTATCACAAGACGGCAACATACCTCTTTCCTGAGTATTTTTCAGTCTGTACCTCTATAAGAGATCCACTTAATTAAGTCATAGCGTGAATCCCTGTACAGGGATCGGACCCTGCACCGAACGCAGCGACGGTAAGGAAGTAGCGGGCCGGCACGATGAATCTACCCGTGGCTCTCGGCGCAATTGTGGTCGCCATTCTCGGTAAGTTGAAAGTTTTGTAAACTACGAGTTCTTTTTCAAAAAATTATATATTAGTTGTGCATCAATGATCGTGCTTGCGTTTTTTTCAAACTGTAACTTTTGATTCATAGTTTACAAACACAAATGCATAGTTTTAAAGGTTTGTCTTCGTCCAGAGATCGCTTCATATTGATTGCTAGCCGTTATTCAAAGGTCCTGGTTACAGCAAATATGCATTATCTCTTACAGAAGGGTGCGGAACAAAATGAATAGACCCATCACATGTTAAGCGACAATTCACTGCTCGATATGAGGTATCACTAGAGCACATTATTTGAGGCAACTTTTGAACGTAATTGTGCCTTAGTAAATTTTTCTGCTTTGCTAAGCACAACTTTTCTGCTAACTGTTAAGCATCGCCGTGAAATTGGGCCCTGTCTCTGGAGCCAATTTCACGGCGCTGCTTAACAGTCAGCAGAAAAGTTGTGCTTAGCAAAGCAGAAAAAGTTGCTAACCTTAAGCACTATTTCACGGCGTGCACGTGTTAACGGTCGCGCGTGCATGGAGATTTCTATTGTTACGTCACGGAGTTAAACAAACAACTGGGCCCAATTTCACGACGCTGCTTAACAGTTAGCAGAAAAGTTGTGTTTAGCATAGCAGACAAAAATTGCTAACCTTAAGCACTATTTCACGGCGTGTGTGTGCTAACGGTCGCGCGTGCATGGAGATTTCTATTGTTACGTCACTAAGTTAAGCAAATGTTTCCTCTGAAGTAAGCATGCCTTTTGATGTGCTTATGCTCACGGTCTCCATAAAATAGATGGAGGCTCTGTTAGCAGAAAATCGTGTGCTTACCAGCGCCGTGAAATTGGGCCCAGATAGGCGCATAATCATTTACATGATTCTAATACCCTTGACGCTAGGTTATGAAATCTGAAGAAAATGATAATGAAAAGAGTTTCCTCTGACCTCAAATTTCCTAGTGCTCTCTTCTCGCACCAAAAGAAGGTGCATATTACAACCTTTTTAAATTTACCTCGGTGCCTGCTATACATTCTGAGAAAGTGAGAAAATGTATAAACCACCTGGAATGTTGTTTTCTTTTGATCAAAACCATTTTTGGCGGAATAATTTTACAGGATATTGTCCAAGCCATACAGGAGAGACGGTGTTGGTCGTAGGCTTGGCGGAAAATCGCTATTTTCCCCTTAAAATTGAGTAGCAGGGACGCTAATTAACTCACGCAGGTAATTAACGATGTCCTTCAAACCCAGCCGTGATAATGATGATCATTTGAAAGATTACTATTAGTATTATTATTTTTTTTATTTATTATTAATCATTTCTGGTAATGAAACCAAGGATTCCTCAAAAGCGCCCTAGGCACTCTAGCTCGCAAGCCTGAAGAAACACGTGGAGAGAAGACAATGCGAAGAAATTACAGTTTTAGAGGTGGGAGGAAAAGCCCAGAAGAATATTCTGCGGAAAACCCACAGAATCAGGTAGGGACTGAAAACCCAATCCACATGTTAGCCCAGGCGGGATTCGAACCCGGGTTACAGCGGTGGAAGGCGAGGAAAGTACCGCTACGCCAACCTGACTGCCGTTGGCATTTGATACATTAAAAGACACGACGGGAAAGAAAGAACACCTCATTAAATTGGCATCACCACTGTATACTGGCATAAACGATGCTAATAAATTAGTAATTATAATGTCTTTTCACGGTAGAAGGTTTACGATATCAACAAAAATGTAACCCCTCAACAAACAAAAATTAAGATCTTGATAGTTTACTTAGTTGGCTGTTCCTTTACCATTTTTTGTGGAGTATTACTTTTGACGGTAAACCTAGTTAAACTTTTCCTATAGAATGCACAGAATTCTATTCAATTGATTTAGAGTGGCTATTCACTGGAATCTTCTTTACATGCATCTGGTCGACACAATGGGTCGGATTTATCCCATTCATTGGCGTTACGGGGTAATCCTATGCGATAGAACTGCCCGGTCAGTCAGTGAGTCGCTGAGGTACACAGAGGAATGTTGGCTGGCCTCTGGGACCAGCAAAAACCTACCGGCTACGAGCTCACCTTTATTGCAGGCCCAATTTTTAACTTTGCGTTTAAAATGACAATCTAAAATACATCATGAGCCATAAGTGCATTTTCATCGAACACGGAATATTCTGAGTATTTAGTGCGTAATTTGAAACAAAACACATTTTCTTGCGAATAGATTTCCCCTTTTCATTAAAAACAACTTATTATGAATATGATATCATAATATAATTCGGCTGTAAAGATACGGAATTATGGGAGGAGCGGGTAATTGAACCCCCCCCCCCCCCAGCAAGATTAATTTAAGCTTTGTAAAGCGCGTACTTCACATTTTCTCTATGGTTCTCTTTTTTTTGTTGTATAATTCTTCTTTGGTAATTCTCTGCTAATTAGTTTTAATGGCGGTGGTTAATCTACCGTTTCGAGGCTCCAATAATGATTATTGGCCACCATTGCTTTGCCTGAAAGCCTGGCCGTAGCAGCAATTAGACGAATGGGATTCCATGGTCGCGTATTTGGGGACAAGGTTGGTCCTGGGAAAAATAACAAACTTTTTAATAGAGCCTGAAGTCTTAACACCATAGGGTCATTTCGATCCGTGCATCGTTTTTGTTTGTAGCAACAGAATTGCTCAAAACCCATATAACAACTTGTTGAAAAATTTACCACACTACCTTCTATACATTCTGAGAAACCTGAGAAAACATATACAAAAATAGTTGGGTCTCGTAACTGGACTTCAGTGGCGTAGCCAGCAGGGCAGGGGTATCCCCCCCGCAATTTTTTTTTTAAAGACTGCCCTTTTTATACAAGTGTTCCCTTGTCACCAGCCTTTAACCCCCTCCCCTAAAATTGGTAAAGAGTGCCCCTTTTTTTTTTAAACAAGTGAATGTAGTGTCCCCCGTTTTTTTTAACAAGTGCCCTTTGTTTACCAGCGGCCTTTTACGACTGCCCTTTTTGAAATTTCGCGCGACCGTCGGCAATTTCAACGCTCTAAAAAGCGCCACCTATTTTCTGATAGTGTCCATGATCGTCCGGTTTGAACAGGTACATGTTCTTATTCCTCCATGGTACAACTAGTGATTGTGTCGCGGCGCGCGCGGTGTGCGGTAGCGGGAACAAGCTCGTATGGGAACAAGCTGATAGCCTTGGTCAAGGCTATGAGTAGCATGGACGTTAATTAACTCACGCAGGTAATGAACGCTACCCTTGAAACCCAGCGTAATGATTATCCTCGGGAAGATTCGGCTATCCCTCAAGCTTTTGGACATGGTCTGTGGATTCTCTAATTTATTTGATTCATTAAAAAACACGAGGGAAAGAATGAAAACTCATTAATTTGGCATCACCGTTGTATACCGGCATTTCCGAGGTTGATTAAAGTCGTTATTGTGGTTTTTTTTGTCAAAGTAAAATGTTAAAGATGATAAAAATAACACCTTGATAATATCCCTTGCCGCCGGGTATTTACCCCCCACTGCATAAGCTCAGTTATACGCCTCACTAGTCTGCACAGTAGCCTCTTCGCAGTAACGACATTAGTGGCACTGCACAGTAGCTGTTCGCTGCCTAGCAGCCAGGGGCAGCCGAACCGGGGTGGGGGCGGCATTTAATGTGCCCCCCTCGAGCATAAAATGTGCCCCCTCGAGATGAAAACAAAAGTGACCCTAACATTTCGGATAATGTGTTTTTCAGTAACCATTTCCCAAAATGGTATAGAGAGTTCTGATGTGAACGAGGAATATGAAAACTAAGCCCCAAAACCCTGAAAATGCGCCCTGAAAATGGGCACATGATGCGTAGTTTGCAAAACACGCGTGTTACCACATGAAGTAAATCGAGTAACAAGCATAATATTATTGGCGGCGATTTTGAACCAAAAAAATTAAAGCGATAACGCCAAAAAACTGCCACTGCTCAAACTGCAGAGCTATCAGACATTTTCCAACTCTAGATGTGCACCTTGCCAAAAATCGCTATGAGCAGTGCTCCTTTCGATCATTTGATACCGGTGGCCCAATTTTTGAACCTAAGCTGATAGCCTAGTAGCCATCGACCGGCGAGGAGGGGATACTAATTAGAACCACAAAGGGGATAATAATCTTCCTTTCCAATTGTTACCAACTTTTACCAATTTTTGTGTGAAGTGTAACGTAAAGCTTAAAGATGAACGTGGGCTGGCCCGCTGGGACCAGCGAAAACTAGCTACGAGCTCACCGAACCCACTACTTCCATTGCAGGCCAAATTGTCAACTTTGCGTTTTAGCCATTAGTGTTTTTTTATCAAAACGGATTTTTTTTGCGTTTTTTTTGTAATTAATTTTAAAATAAAAGTGAGTTTCTGCTTGCGTAACATTTCCCTCATCCTTAAATACAACATATAATAATATATATAATAATGTTATGATTATATGAGGATCCAAGATAAAATTAGGCTTTTAAAAGCGCGTACTTCACATGTTCTCGATGGTTCTCTTTTTGTTTTCGTTGTTTTTATGATTCTTCTTCGGTAATTTTCTGCTAAGTAGCTTTAATGGCGGTGGTTAATCTACCGTTTCGAGGCTCCAATAATGATTATTGGCCGCCATTGCTTTGCCTGAAAGCCTGGCCGTCGCAGCAATTAGACGAATGGGATTCCATGGTCGCGTATTTGGGGACAAGGTTGGTCCTGGGAGAAATTAACCAACATGTTAATAGAGCCTGAAGTCTTAACACCATGGGGTCATTTCGATCAGTGCATCGTTTTCGTTTCACGCAACAGAATTGCTCAAAACCCATATAACAACCTGTTAAAAAAATTGTACCACACTACCTTCTATACATTCTGAGAAACCTGAGAAAACATATACAAAAAAGATGGGTCTCGTAACTGGACTTCAATGCGTAGCCAGCAGGGTAGGGGTATTCCCCCCCCCTCCGCAATATTTTTTTAAAGACTGCCCTTTTTTATACAAGTGTTCCCTTGTCACCAGCCTTTAACCCCCTCCCCTAAAATTGGTAAAGAGTGCCCCCTTTTTTTAAACAAGTGAATTTAGTGTGTCCCCCCCCCCTTTATTTTTTAACAAGTGCCCTTTGTTTACCAGCGGCCTTTTACGAATGCCCTTTTTGAAATTTCGCGCGACCGTCGGCAATTTCAACGCTCTAAAAAGCGCCACCTATTTTCCGATAGTGTCCATGATCGTCCGGTTTGAACAGCGCCCCCATAGGAAGACGGTAACCCCCCCTCCCCCCCCCCCCCCCCACACACACACACACCCATTTTGATTTTAAAAGTGAGGCCAAGTGACCTGAGAAAAACCCTGTCAAGATGTCAGCACGGATGTGCGAGTGCCCTTTTCGGGAACTTTTTACTCCCCAAATAAAAACATGACCTGGCTACGCCACTGGACTTTGATGCTTATGCATTTGTACGGTAAACCATCTTAAATGATTATTTGCATCCGTTTGAAACCATATCTGACACGGAATAATTTCACAGGGTATTGGGGACCATGCCAGGCAAGAAAGACGGTGTGGTCTAGGCTTGGGGGAAAATTCGCTGTTTTTTCCAACAAACATTGAGTAGCATGGACGCTAATTAACTCACGTATATGTAATGAACGCTACCCTTGAAACGCAGAATAATGATTAAGTGGGAAGATTAGCTATACCGCTAGCTTTTGGACATGGTCTGTGGATTCTCTGATTTATTTGATTCATTGAAAAACACGACGGGAAAGAATGAAAACTCATTAATTTGGCATCACCGTTGTATACTGGCATTTCCGAGGTTGATTAAAGTCGTTATTGTGGTTTTTTTTGTCAAAGTAAAAAGTTAAAGATGATAAAAATAACACCTTGATAATATCCCTTGCCGCCGGGTATTTACCCCCCACTGCATAAGCTCAGTTATACGCCTCACTAGACTGCACAGTAGCCTCTTCGCAGTAACGGCAATAGTGGCACTGCACAGTAGCTGTTCGCTGCCTAGCAGCCAGGGGCAGCCGAACCGGGGTGGGGGGCGGCATTTAATGTGCCCCCCTCGAGCATAAAATGTGCCCCCTCGAGATGAAAACAAAAGTGACCCTAACATTTCGGATAATGTGTTTTTCAGTAACCATTTCCCAAAATGGTATAGAGAGTTCTGATATGAACGAGGAATATGAAAACTAAGCCCCAAAACCCTGAAAATGCGCCCTGAAAATGGGCACATGATGCGCAGTTTGCATAATGGCGGGTTTTGAAGAGCGTCCCCTTTTTTGGTACCGGAGGCCAAGTGTCCGGTGAAAAAGACGTGTCGACATTTCAGCACGGATGTGCCCCCACCCTCCACCCCCCAAAAAAAATACGCTGCTGCACCACTGAAGATGCCTTTACTGAGCAAGTACCCCTTTTTGGTGATCCCCCCCCCCCCCCCCCCCCCCGTTTGAAAACCGTTCCGCCGCCGCTGCTAGCAGCTGCCATAAACGGCATACCACGGCATAACCACGACATACCGGAGTGCGGCTATAGGCCATGAGCATGGTGGTTTGGTCGGTATGAAATGAGGAAATAATGCTCATTGTAATTTTTGGCAAGGTATGCACCCCTGTAGTTGGAAAATAATATGTGATACCATTGCAGCGGTGGTAGCTTTTTAGTTGCTATCACTTTATAACAAAAAATGGTGGACAATAACACGCGTGTTACCACATGTAGCAAATCGAGTAACAAGCATATTGGAGGCCATTTTGAAGAAAAAAAAAGCGATAACGCCAAAACAAAAACCAAACACAAAACTGCCACCGCTCACACTGCAAAGCTATCACACATTTTTCATCTCCAGATGTGCATATCTTGTAAAAAAATCGCTATGAGCATTGCTCCTTTTGATCATTTGATACCGGTGGCCCAATTTTTGAATTCGCCACGGTTGCATCAAGGCTATCTTCCACCTCGACGTACTGTACGGCTGTTTGCGGAAGTGTGTGTGGGGCGTACGTACATGCACACAAAGCACACGCAAGGGTCGTTGGGGCTAACGGTATAGTACAACTAGTGATTGTGTCGCGGCGCGCGCGGTGTGCGGTAGCGGGAACAAGCTCGTATGGGAACAAGCTGATAGCCTTGGTCAAAGCTATGAGTAGCATGGACGTTAATTAACTCACGCAGGTAATGAACGCTACCCTTGAAACCCAGCATAATGATTATCCTCGGGAAGATTAGCTATCCCGCCAGCTTTTGGACATGGTCTGTGGATTCTCTAATTTATTTGATTCATTAAAAAACACGAGGGAAAGAATGAAAACTCCCCCCACTGCATAAGCTCAGTTATACGCCTCACTAGACTGCACAGTAGCCTCTTCGCAGTAACGGCAATAGTGGCACTGCACAGTAGCTGTTAGCTGCCTAGCAGCCAGGGGCAGCCGAACCGGGGTGGGGGGCGGCATTTCATGTGCCCCCCTCGAGCATAAAATGTGCCCCCTCGAGATGAAAACAAAAGTGACCCTAACATTTCGGATAATGTGTTTTTCAGTAACCATTTCCCAAAATGGTATAGAGAGTTCTGATATGAACGAGGAATATGAAAACTAAGCCCCAAAACCCTGAAAATGCGCCCTGAAAATGGGCACATGATGCGCAGTTTGCATAATGGCGGGTTTTGAAGAGCGTCCCCTTTTTTGGTACCGGAGGCCAAGTGTCCGGTGAAAAAGACGTGTCGACATTTCAGCACGGATGTGGCCCCCGCCCTCCACCCCCCCCCCCAAAAAAATACACTGCTGCACCACTGAAGATGCCTTTACTGAGCAAGTACCCCTTTTTGGTGATCCCCCCCCCCCCCCCCCGTTTGAAAACCGTTCCGCCGCCGCTGCTAGCAGCTGCCATAGACGGCATACCATGGCATAACCACGACATACCGGAGTGCGGCTATAGGCCATGAGCATGGGGGTTTGGTCGGTATGAAATGAGGAAGTAATGCTCATTGTAATTTTTTGGCAAGGTATGCACCCCTGAAGTTGGAAAATTATATGTGATACCATTGCAGCCACGGGTGGCAGCTTTTTAGTTGCTATCACTTTATAACAAAAAATGGTGGACAATAACACGCGTGTTACCACATGTAGCAAATCGAGTAACAAGCATATTGGAGGCCATTTTGAAGAGAAAAAAATAAGCGATAACGCCAAAAAAAAAAAACCCACAAAACTGCCACCGCTCACACTGCAAAGCTATCACACATTTTCCAACTCTAGATGTGCATACCTTGCCAAAAATCGCTATGAGTATTGCTCCGCTCAATCATTTGATACCGGTGGCCCAATTTTTGAACCTAAAGCTGATAGCCTAATAGCCATCGACCGGCGAGGAGAGGATACTAATCTTAACCATAAAGGGGATAATAATCTTCCTTTCCAATTTTTACCAACTTTTACCAATTTTTGTGTGGAGTGTAACGCAGTGGCGTCGCCAAGGGGGGGCCGGGGGGGGGGCACGTGCCCCCCCCTGGAAAACCTAGTGCCCCCCCCCCCCGAGTGCCCCCCCATCTGAGATTTGGGTTGGTAAAAAAATATATATATATTTTGTTATATTCAACTCCCATCATCTGAGTTGGTTAAATAGCAATTTCTGGAGATATCTTCAGATCGAATTTAGCATCAAATGTGGCACCATTTTGCATCTAGCCCATCCTCCGTATGCAAAAATTTTCCAAAGGGGAGGGGGGCACCCCCTCCCCTTAAACCCCTCCCCCAGGACGGCGATCCGTATCCACCTAAGTGCCCCCCATCAAATGCTGGTGCCCCCCCTGTGCCCCCCCCCCAGACTGAAAAGTCTGGTGACGCCACTGGTGTAACGTAAAGATGAATGTGGGCTGGCCCGCTGGGGTCAGCGAAAACTAGCTACGAGCTCACCGAATCCACTACTTCCATTGCAGGCCCAATGGGAGACTTTTCAGACGTTGGTGGCAGCAAACATACCGGTCCTTTTTAATTGTTTACGTCATGTTGAATCTAAAGCGCGCATGCTCAATATCACGCGAACAATACCAATGGGAAAAGGACCGATGTTTGCTGCCACCAGCGTCTCAGAAGTCTCCCATTGTCAACATTGCGTTTTAAAATGTCAATTTAAAAATAAATGTGAGCCATAAGTGCTTTTTCATCAAATCTGGATTTTTTTTGCGTATTTTGCACTTAATTTTAAAACAAAATTTAGTTTCTTGCGTGACATTTTCCCTCATCTTTAATTAAATACAATTATAATGATACAGGTTTCCCCGCCAATTTCCGAATTGTTTAATCATTTTCGTTATCAACCATTCAATGTCGCGTGCGTTTTGCACATGTGATCAAATTGGGGTTTCTTTTTTATTTTGGGGGAATTCAATCAGGCAGCCAAGATTTTGCTCTGAATGATCGCTTTCTGTTTTCTGTTTGCAGCATTCAAGACTGAATTTGAATGAGCCAGGCGTTAAATTTAATGAAAACTTGGTGAAGTTGGCCGGCAAAATCTTTATTATAATTTTATAATTATATTTTCGACTGCCAATTATATTCAGGGAGGAGGGGTTATTGAAACCCCGCCCACGTAGCATCGCCACTAATGCATATTCACATTCTATCTACCAACTCTCTAAAACTCTATTTTTTTTTTCAATTCCAAAGTTCACACAGGTTGGGTTGAGAGTCAGTTGAGCACTTGTTACTTTGGTCCGCCACCGGAGCCGCTTCCTGGTGAACATTGGATACAAGCAGCCGCTCGAGAAATACGCAAACGATGCCCTGGTAAGGCCCGTGCTTTAAATGAAAGGATAACATTTGTATCACGTCCGCAGGTGCCGTTAACTTGAAGGATATAAGTGCATGCATGTAATACGGATTAAATTTGAAGTTTGCCTAAGTAAAACGAAAAGTTTAATCACTCTATTACATATAAGGGTCACTATCCTTCTTATTATGTTCAATATACGTACACAGTTTGTACGATTGTGTTCGACCAACGAAGATCATCCCCTTAACAGTGTCTTCTTTGTAACGGAAACTTTCCGAAACAGCTCTTGTTCGTTAAGATTTTTTGATTTTCCGCTAAGTTGCGGGAAAGCCTTTGTTTTTGTTCTGATGTTTGCTGTTCCTCTTAAAAGCTAAAAGCATAAAAGCATTGTTTTTGTTCCGATTTTTTTTCTTATTGGCTTTTCCGCGAAGTTGCGAAAAAGCCTTTGTTTTTGTTCTGATTTCCCCCCCCCCCCAAAAAAAAAATTATTCGAATAAGTACGTGCTTAGATGATAAGTCTCATTTCAAGGTAAAATATTTTGCATTGCATTCATTTATCGACGAAGCGGATTTGTTAAGGTAACAGGGAACGTCACATAATTAAAACTTCAATACTAAATTCAAAAGTTAGCAAAGTTTGACATAAAATGCCTTTTGATCTTTGTGAGTATATTAAATTTAAACTTTTCAAAATAATGAACATAATTTACCCGTACATTTATATCAACTCAAAAGCAGAAAGTCATACAAAAATCATAAAAAGGAAAAGCCATATGTTCTATTTCAAACAGGCACAGCTCTACAAAAAAAAAATGTTGTTGGGTGTTTTACTACTGTAGAAAGTTTTAAATCATTTGAATGTATTTTGCCAAAAATATAAGCAAAAAAAAATGTCATTCGGAAGTAACATTGACACCGTATTGTGGCACTAATGCATGAAAGGGATTTCATGTACATGTCCATTGCTTTTCTGTTTCTCATTGCCTGGGCAGGGAAAACATATGGTAGCTTGTAAGGAAGTTCCACAATGTCTAATTATTTTGTCTCCCGTTTGAATACCAGATAAAGAAGATCCAAGGATCACATGTCCAGCAGCATTCACTGTTGGTACTGATGTTGGCTTAGCCACAGCCACTGTAACCTTGGAGCCAGCCACTGTCATGGACAACTCCCTGCTGCCTATTACACCTGTAACACATTCGGCATATGGTTCAATCTTACCTCTTGGTGAGACTACAGTGCAGTTTATTGCCACGGATGCAAGCGGCAACAGTGCCTCATGCACCTCTGTGGTAACCGTCAAAGGTAAAGTCATTTGTCGATTCTTCCAATTTGCCCTGTGTAGTTTATTTGAAAATTTGTAGTAAAAAGCTGTATCATCTCTGAGTGATCGCCGTTTGCTATTTCCAAGGTCTATATCGTGACTTTGGGTTTGATCCCTGGCTGTATGGCATACTGGTTTAAAGGTTTCTGACTAGCGCCCCTTGAACAAAGATATTCACTAATTGGGCCAACGCCAACCTAGGGCTGGATAGCTCAGTTGGTAAGAGTCCCGTAACGGTTACCCGGAGGTCGCAGGTTCAAGCCCCACTCCGGTCGATTTATGTTTGTTAAACTTTTCAATTGTTATTTTAACTAGTCATCTTCGCTGTGTGGTTCATTTGAAAATTAAAAAATAAATTTTCGTGATCTGCTTAAAGGGAAGATACATTTGCAAACATCAAAAACCAAAATGATCAAATTACAACGAAATTCCTTACTAGACTGTTAGGGAATGACAGTCTAAAGCTTCTCGTACAATCATGGCGCTTGGTAATTCGCTGACATTTTTAAGTAAAGTGGCTTTTTCTCAAAAACTGCTCCAATTTTTTTATATTTAGTTATTCCGCATTTTCTTTGCAATGGATTACCCAACGTCTGTCGTTTCATCTTATTTGGGGTCAGGGAACAAGACTACAAGAACATGATTGGTTTTCTTGGTTTTTCCAGCATCTACAAACCCAAAACGTAAAACAAATCAGTGTAACAATATTTGCTTTAACATAATATTCCTCCAAATCCATTTATTTCGGAAAATTACAGCAAGAGCAAATGATGTACCTTCCTTTTAAGAAACTACAAAATGATAAAAAGTGCTAATTGCTTAAAAATATGTGCATTTAGTCACTCCCAATAATTTCAGTCAAGTCGTTTGAACTTCCTACAAAATCTTACGAATAATTTGGTTCAGTGTGACTCCGGAACACCAGTCTGAAAATATAGTAAGACAACTGTATTTCCATTTTGTGAAAGTTTTACAATTTTTGGTTGTTCAATTACAGATATGGAGCCTCCATCAATAAACTGCACAGATCTCACATTTTCAACATCACCTGGCTTACCAACTGCCTACGTGACTTACCATGTACCCCCTGCCACTGACAATGTTAAAGTGATGAATACCAATTGTTTCTATGTTGTGACTTCTGGGCAAGTACTCAGTGTCGGCATGCACCAAGCTATTTGTGTTGCTACTGATTCGTCTAAGGGGAGATTGACAGACGTATGTAGTGTGTTCATCACTGTTGAAGGTAAGTCACAATTTACGTTTTGTCATGATGTATGCTGTAGTCAGGATCTGTAATTTCCCTTATGCGGAGTTACCGTTTATGCCCGACACAAATCCCAGTTGCTATAAGCAGCTATGATTTCATTTTGTGTCAGGCATAAGCAAATACAGTCTTCCATTTAGTCGTCTTACAACAGGGTTTAAAAATGTTTTAAAATTTAATTATTATTTTTTTTTTTAGCTGTGGACCGATTTCAACCAAATTTTGTCTTGTCAAAAGTATCAGTAGCCCAGCCCCCATGGGGTCAAGTTCAAATAACGTCATATAGTTCGTCGAATCTCAAATAAGCCCAAATGACAAAAGTAGCGCTGTCAACATGTTGGACCTCATCTGACCTACAGCTATGGGGTCAAAGGTCAACATCAGGTGAACACGCATTCGTTGGCCCGCGGCTTCCGAGATCCGATCCAGCTTGTAAAAAGTTTTAGATTATCAAATCCTTTTTCTCCAATTGTCTAATGTTTCATCCTGTTTTCGCAGATAACGAAACTCCCAACATTACCTGTCCTGCCAATGAGACAGTAGCCACCGATGCCGGTGCAGCTGTGGCTACATTTGTCCTACCGGATCTAGAGTGTGGTGTTGACAACACAGAAAACTTCACCGTCTCCATTGATGTCGCTGGTGCCCAGTATGACATTGGTGACAATGTAATGCTGAGTCTGGCTACCGGTGTGCATCTGTTGCGGTACACTGCAACTGACTCTTACAATAACAGTGAAATGTGCGATATGTTCGTAACTGTGATTGGTAGGTGATCCTTTTCTGCTCAATTTTTTTCTTGCGACCGTTCCAATTAAGCCTTGGTGCTATTTGAATAAGTGACACCTTTTTCGGGGGGGGGGGTAATCTTATATGTGGCCTTGAATTTAGATCAAAGACTTAGACAAAAAACACTTTCTTTTACATGTCGTTTAAGTATTTATTGTTTTCAGTTGACTTCCGTAAAATGTATCTTTATCAAATCCACAATTGCTTCACGTCACTTTGAGTTCGTTGTTCATACCAAAATAAAACTTAAATCAATAATGTGGTTGGTTTTTTTTTTTTTGGGGGGGGGGCTGTTTCGACAAGAATGCCGAACTGCCTTTGTTTTCTTCAAGAATTTTTTTTAGCAGCTTCGGCTACACTGCCAAATAAACAAAGCAGCTAATGTTTTCGTTCTCTGTGTTTCCGTGCTCCATTTGCGCATATAGAAATTCAGAGATCGTAGCCTTTTGTTTTGTACATGATTCTTCTCCACGTTCACTTTGGAGTTTCGTGAAAAAAAGGCACTTGAATGGAAAAAGGGCAGTCTTTACAAAATAATGGGGGGGGGGGGGGGTTGGGTTCACTTACGCCCCCCCCCCCTACTACGCCTATGTATATGCAAGGGTACATGAGCAGTTAGTTTTAGGTCCATTGCGGTAGAGGGCGCTGATAATAATAAGATGAATCAAATCAAGAATTGGGAACTTTGACACTCAGTCCCAGGACATTCCGTGGTATGCCTGGTATTTTGAGTTTGAGTGCCAACGTTCCCAAGGCTGGTTTCGACTCATCATGTTGTTAGTGCCGCCTACCACCGCGGCAGCTCGACCGCGTTATCAAGGATCAGGTGAGGTATATGAAGTAAACAAAACCCAAAGCTAGTGTTGTACCAAGCCTTATGCCTTATGAGTAGTGAAATAAACACAATATTGCAGTTTTCGAGAAACCCTTTTCTGTACAAAATATTACTTTCTGAAGTACCATTTGTTATTCTTTGAAATGTTAACAAACGGTGGAACAGGCCTAATCTAAAAATATTTCTTTCGTAGAAGGACCCCGCTTCGCAGCCTGTCAACCCCTGTATGATGCTGGTACCCGCGCGAGCAATGTGTACACCATCTACCCATCTACCCATCCAAACGGTTTGCAGGTGTACTGCGATATGATCAGCGACAAACATGCGATGTTCGATGGCGCCTGGATTGTGAGTTCAGTTAAACGATTTTAAGATTTGTAATTTACTCTTTAGAACACAAAGGGCTTGAAAATTACAAAGATGAATTGTATAACAAATTATTGATTGCTTCGAGTGCACTCTTGTTTACTGCCTATTCATACCTTTAAGTAAATCTTTTGACAAGTTGGACTACCTACTGTCCCGAAGAGAAGCCAGAAGGAATATAATTGATCCATGGAACAGATTTAGGCTATTGATGAGTCTATATAACTATTATTTTTCTATGCACCTTATCGAAACACTTTGCACATTTTAAAGGGTTATCCTATTAAAGATGCATACTCCCTGCTCTTTAAAAAGTGTTTTTTTTTCTCCTTCAAATTTTCTATTTGTTTGTTTTGGTTTAATAACAAACAAAAATACTTTATTCCGATTTTGGGAATCCGCAACCATGTACGAGAGCGGATTTATTGCCTTGCAGCTAATAACACGAATTGTGTGCAGAAATTATTCGATAACTAAACATCATCGATTGTTTTTTTTTTCTTTCATTCAGTGTCTCATTCAAAGGTGCACAACTTTCATTTTGCTTGGAAAATAACAACTGAAAACGAAATTCTATTTTCCCGAGGTTAAACTTGAAAAGGAAACGAATCCTTAAAGTCCTCATGATTCGGAGAATGAATGCGTCTTTTCATTCCAGCCGATCAGATCAGATCTGTCTGATCACACTGATCCAACCACTCAAATTCGAACCAATATTTATTATATTCGATTAAAATAGTACTGTCTGTTACAATTCGATCAACAGAAGGTCATGTGAACATATTGTGATGGTATTATCCTGGTAGAAGTTTTTCCCATAGAAACCCCCCCCCCTAAAAAAAACATACTGAATATAACAGTTTATGGAGAAATAACAATACAACACGAATCACAAAATAATTACCATTTAAAATCAAATCTTGTTGTCGGGCTAATATCTTTCAAATTACTTTGACAAAAATAAATCAGAAACAATGATATTCCACAGGGGACGAAAATTCCAATTCTTATTTAGACATACATAGGCCTATATGCGACCTATTTGATCATGGTTTCGTTATTGCGTTAGGTGATCCAGAAGCGCTTCGACGGGTCGGTGAATTTCACCCGTAGCTGGGCCGAGTACCGAGACGGCTTCGGTGATCTGACGGGGGAGTTCTGGCTGGGCAACGAGATAGTTCGCCAGCTGACCTTGGAAGGCTTTTGGTATCTAATGGTTGATCTGAAGACTCGCAACAGTAATAACAACATTGCAATCTACCAAGCGTTTTCCATAAAGGGAGACAATTTCCAGCTTCACGTTGGTGATCCCTTCGATGTGCCACGCGTGTCAGCGTGGTTCATTGTCGCCCTAGGTACATTCCGGATATCTTTTTTTTTTAAAAATATTCCTTGAAGGTATTCATGTTTGCACCCGATATTGTGCGTGCAAATGTTGTGTTTATTTATTGTTCATTTAAAATAATTTGTTTGTAATATTAACGCGAAAGATTTTGTGGATTCCTTTCCCGTGACACCCCACCCCAAAACCCTACTTTCTTTAGGGGGTATACTTTAATGAAAATTACGTAACTTTTTGTGATTCTGCCCTTTGATTATTGAAACTAAGACCAAAATTAAGAAGGATTAAAGGAGTGAATGAGGTTTGTTTGATAGGAAATTATTCGTAAATGAGCCGTAGTGATGATATTTCTATTTGTTTCATTATTTTAGGCGATGCACTGGGAAACCACAGTATGAATGATTTCTCGACTTACGACCGCGACAATGACGATGAGGCAAGTATCAACTGCGCCGATCAGTCTCAGGGAGGCTGGTGGTTTGGCCAATGCGAAATATCAAGTGGTTTTTCTAAAGATGTTCGAACCAATCTCAACGGCGAATATGCGTTCGATTTCAATTGGTATCAAACTTTTCGAGGCATCGCGTGGGACACGGTTATAGGTCACGTTGATATAGTAGGGAGTGAAATGAAAATACGGAAACTCGACCATGAGCTGTGAAACTGCTGCAGCTTAACCATGGGCGTCGCCAGGATTTTTTTCATGTACTTTCCCATGAAGGTCTCGACTTATCATTTTTCGAGGGTGGGCAGGGACATTTGCCTCCCCCATCAAATTAACAGCAACGTGCACACATTTTTTTGTAGTAAAACTATAGATATATTACGAAATGGCATCATCGCCGCCCCGGCGGTATACGGCACAAAGAAACATACGTCATTGCAAATCTTTGTATCTTAGCGACAGGTTGTATCATAAGCGAATTTAAAAACAGGTCACTTCACTAAAAACGTGTGTGAACACTTCAGACAATTAGTGGGAATTGGGAAAAACTAATGATTAAATTATAGGAATAGTTTAAGTAATATTTTTTTTTTCGAAGAGTGGGTATTTATTTCTAATATTTAAATGAAGTGTAAATATATTAATTATAAAATTCTTTATAAAAATACTCTCAATAAGGATGTTATATTATTAATCAAATTCTTTTAAAAATTCAGAAACTTTTAATTGCTAGTTAAGCGGTGATTTTAAGCTCTAGTGAGCGTTGCTATTGTGTATAAGAACCGAGTGTTTTTGTGAAGTGCAATCTTTTTAGCCAAATATTTGATGGCCTCTTCTTATTTTATGGTGATAGCTTTGTAAATAAATCAAATTATATCTTCATTAATCACAAGCTAAAACATATTTGTCAATTAAACAAAAATGTGGTTGTGATTTTGATTGCGCAATATCACCTAGCTGGCAGTGATCACGTGGATGACAGTGGCCGTTCCATTCTTGTATAATTAACGCATTCATTGTGTTATTAATTAACTCTTGTTCATCTTGATTTTAAACGAAGGTAGTTGTAGCATTGGCTAAAATAATGTCTTTTAATGTTCGCTAGAAGATATACAAAATGTAATGTACAGTTATGTAGAAACTTTACAATTATTGAATTTATGACATACGATGGGAAAATTCTTTTGGCCTGTAAACCTCAGAGTTGAACACTTTTCTAGCTAGTAAAGATGAAAAGATGAAGTCGATCTAGTAAGAAAGCCGAAAGAGGTATGGCAAGCCGTTAATACTTGTTTACTTTTAATACAAACAACTTAAGAAAAAATAGCCACGTCATCATCTCTGAACGATTGGAAAGCCAATTCATCAGCTTCTTTTAGATGAGAACATATTTAAATTGCTCAATCCATTCAAAGAATATCACTATTTAAACGCAATGACTATAGAGACCTCTTTCGTCTAAAATTGCGATTTCAAGAATCGCTGTCACAATTGTCCTCAAATATCACCAGAGATAAAACCTCAGTTTAAAAGTTAAATATTCCACAAAGTCTATTTGAAGGCCCGTCTTTCTTACAAAAAAAGTGGATTTTATAAATCATATTGGTGAATTTGAACAGAAAAACCTATTATATGCTCTTTTGTTCAATCATTGACTTGTTAGCCCAAAAAGTCAATACCGTATCGTATCGCAAAATATTTTAGTGTAAGAAACACGATATTGCAAATCTGTGTTATGTTTAATAGAAACATGTATTAGAAGGGAAAGTTGTTTTCAAGTCACTTCACTGAAAATCTATGAAACCCGATAATTTAAGGGATACAAATAAAATAGAAACTTTGTTTTCCATTTAAAGTTATTTTTGCTTCAATTAAACAGTATTTAAATAACTTATTATTCATCGTAGTTATTACGTATAGAAATTCTAGTGACGTTCTGTTGCAAGTGCCTTCTGCTGTGTTTAGTTTACGGTGGGCGTTGCCAAGGGCGGATCCAGGGGGGGGGGGGGCAAAGGGGGCCATGGCCCCCCCCCAAAAAAACGAAACCAATTTTTTTCTTTTTTATGTGACATCGCAATAAAGGTACGCAATGAGTACACCACCATCTTTTCCTAAAAAAACATTGGTTAAAGTGGTCAGATATTGCCTCAGATCGCACCACAGAGCATCTAGAATCCAAAAATTTTTCGGAGCCCTTAAGCGGGCCCCGAACCCCACGCCGTAATTGTTTGGACCCACTTTTTGGGGGGACCACAATTTTTTTGGGCCCCCCCATCAATTGTGTTCTGGATCCGCCCTTGGGCGTTGCTATATTGCGCAAGTTCCGGTTGTTGGTTGTGAAGTATATGCTTTTAGTTTAAAATTCATACACATTTCTTTAGCCTTCATTTACAATGTTTGTAACTTATTAATTATATCTTCATTAATCAGAATTTTAATTTTTTTGTCGATTGGCGTAAATTGCTCGTTTTGTCCGCAATAATAGTCTATAGCTGGCAGTGATCTCGTGGATTAGGGGCTGTTCCATGCTTGTAAGAGTTTGTGCGTTCATAGTGATATAAATTTAAAAAAATTCAGGTAATTCAAAGTGAATCCTTTGGCTTTTATGTCTTTTGGTGTCAACTCCTAGACAAACAATGGTTTTACATACCACAAGTAATTCAAAATGCTTAAGCTGATGACATATTTGAAACTAAGTTCTACTGAAGTTGTTCACTTTTGTTCTAAAGTCACTTAAGTCAGACGATAAGTTTGTAAAGATGATGAAACTAAGACAACTGAAAGATTTTGTGTTATTTTATGTTCTTGTTATTGAAATATCTGAAACGCTTGGATTGATCATGAAGTTTAGCGACTTCACGATTTACCCTATACTGTTAAACGTAGGTCATTTGAATATGCTCGAACAACTTAAGATATCGAGAAAAGAATAGTCAGCCCCCCCCCCTTAAAAAAACAAAAGTTTGTAAATTGATGATTGAATCAAAATAAACTGTTATGAGTTTCATTTCCGTCAGCAAATTTGGTAATTGGCTCATATATATATTTTATTGCATATTGTCTCTGTAAACAAAAGTCGGAGGGTATTGTCTTGGAACCTATCGTTGGCATCTTGTGAGGGATATTTTTTTATCTCCTCAGTTATAAAACAAATCAAAAGGTGTAAACAAGTTTTCACTGTGGATGCGAGAGAATATATTGAAGAAAAAAAAAACAGGATAATTATCCGTCAGCAAATAACATCAATCGATAGGACAGTTCGCCACCGTTTTCACGAAGAGAAACATGATGTCAAAAATTACGATTTTTTAGATTTCGATTTTTTTCACTATAATTTTGCTTTAGAACATTGTAGTTAACCATTTTCGCATGTTTCTGTAAGCAAAACATCATTAATTTCCAAATTACATTAATGATAAAAGGGGCAGACATCTCGATAATATATTTTGCGTGTTTACGAAGCAGACACAAACATTGCTGCCCGTTGAACGCGTACAAAGCATATCCCACGTAGAGGCGTAAAAGTTGGTCAACTGAGATTTTCGTTTTCACGAAGATCCACTATGCAATTATTGTTGCCTGTTGTGATTGGGTCCATGGGTGTTTTGTGGACCCGAGGGTGTATAGCCTTGACCAAGGCTGTCAGCTTGTTCCCCAAACCAGCTTGTTCCCGCTACATACACCGCGCGCCGCGCCAGCTAGTTGTATTACCGTTAGCCTCAATGACCCTTGCATGTGCTTTGTCTGCACGTACGTATACGCCCCATGCACAAACACATCCGTAAACAGCCGTACATGCAGTAAGTCGAGGCGGGTGACAGCCTTGATACAACCGTGGCGAATTTCTTATGTCCTTCAACTGAATACGCTGTAGTCATAAATAATTAAGTATGACACTATTTGCTCTCAAGCTATGACCACAGCGTCTGCAACGAAATACGGAAGACTATTTACCATAGCGCGTACTAATTATCATATCGAGCCGTGCTACCGTTGCGTCAAGGCTGTCATCCGCCTCGACTTACTGCACGTACGGCTGTTTACGGATGCTTTTGTGGGGCGTACGTACATATATTGTACGTGCAGACAAAGCACATGCAAGGGTCGTTGTTGCTAACGGCAATACAACTAGCTGGCGCGGCGCGCGGTGTATGTAGCGGGAACGAGCTCGATCGTTTTTGGAAACAAGCTGACAGCCTTGGTCAAGGCTAGAGGATGTACAAAACTCGTGGACCCCAATCTCAAAAGTCAAAAACTGATTGGGGTCCATGGGTGTTTTGTACACCCGAGTGTACAAAACCCAAGGACCCCAATCACGGCAGGCAAACATTGTGTTGTTATTATAAGGCAATAGATCTCGAGCGTCTGAATTTGTGGGTCTTTTCCAGCTGCCGTGCAGTAATCGCGGAAGTATTATTTTGAAAAGATCCGCGATTACTGCACCGTGAATATTCGCACAAATTGTTTTTTGTTCATTGCACAGGATCACAAATTAATTTACCTTTCCCAGAATAGACCGCTTGCAGACGCGTTCGATAATTGACGCGCTTAGGTGAGCGACGCCATGTTATGGGACAAAATGTGCGTGGATAGATATACGCCTGTCCCACAACATGGCGTCGCGCGCCTTCGCGCGTCGCTTATCGAACGCGTCTGCAAGCGGTCTATAGACCAATCCATCAATCCCTGCCCCTTATGTTCCAATCACAGCTGCGACCATCAATCCTACATAATGCGCGCGCGTCAATCCGACAGGCGTATGCGCGTGTACGCGCTGTCTGAAGCCTCTTACCTGGCCCAATTTCACGGCGCTGGTAATCTTACGAGTTTCTGCTAACAGAGCCTCTGTCTATTTTATGGAGACCGTAAGCATAAGCACATCAAAAGGCACGCTTACCTCATGGGAAAAATGTGCTTAACTTTATAGTGACGTAACAATAGAAATCTCCATGCGCGCGCGACCGTTAGCACACACACGCCGTGAAATAGTGCTAAAAGGTTAGCAAATTTGTTTGCTATGCTTAACACAACTTTTCTGCTAACTGTTAAGCAGCGCCGTGAAATTGGGCCCAGCTGGGCTATTTCTATCATACAAGGCGGTGGAAACAACACTTTCAACAGTGGAGACGATCAAGGTGATGTACCACCGGGTACGCCGCTGACACAGTACAAGTGTGTTTGTGGCACATCACTATCAACCTCGTCCCCAGTGCTTACTTTATTTCCAACCGCGTTTCCAATAGTAAACCCTGGATAGGAAACTCTCTTCCTGTATCCTGATTGGATACCGCAATTGGCTAGTAATGGATTTTTATCGTGTACTTGGTGCTATTATTCACAACGTGCAGTGCGTGTTTTCGCGATCATTCGTCCACGCCTTCTCGAAAATACTAATTTCCTTTCCAATATGCTCATATTAATATGAAATATGATACTGCATGTTGTCTGGATAAGATCGTAACAGTTTGATTTCAAAAATGGTGTTTTCGTAACTCACGCCGTGCTCGCGCTGCTACGAATTGACTCTGTTTTTACCCCAGACACCGCATACAAAAACAAACGCTAATGTGTAACGCATATCCAGGCACCAGACTGTTCCTCATTTTGCATACGTGTTCAAAAATCTTGCACATGCAAATGATCCAAAACCAGGGTGAGAGAGCAGGTAGTGGTGGGTGCGTACTGCTCGACACCCTGGGGACGAGGTTGCATCACTATAGACTTGATGAAATGTCGTTAGTCGTTTTTTGTCCGTGAACTTCAGTCGAAATTTATCGACGCGGTTGGTGTAAAAGAGTAGTACGTAATCGGCCGGGTTGCGACAAATCTAACGACTTGCCGATAAGTTTTCGCACAGTCATTCATATTATTATGCAAGCAGCGCAGTACATAATAATGCAGTGCATTATTGCGGTGTAGATCTGGCGACGTTTTAACGACTAAAACACTCAGCTTGGTCAATTTATTGTGTACAGAAATAAAATGTGTCATTGTGACTTGATTTATTTGAGTCGTGTATGCTCTATAACGAATTTTGTAATGTTGCAAAAGTAATGAGATTGATCTTCCGTGGCGGCCTAAAATACACTCTGGAATCTGAACCAGTCAGAGTGCTCGCATAGAATTCGCAAGCGATTAAAAATACCCCCATGTGTTGCGTACAAAATTTAAAACGTTTTCTCCAAGTCGATAATTTTATCAGAAAAAGTCAGCAGCATTTTGGTCTGGGAACCAGAGTACGCGTCGCGCATTGCAGCGATATTTTGCGAACGTGGAGCAACCGCTTACAGTACGCAAAACAATTACCGACTTGGCACCAAGTCTAGCACATCACGTGTTCGGTTCTCGACCAATAAAAAAATCACAATCTATTACCGTGGTATAGACCTTTCTGCGCTTGGTTGGAAAACATTTTCAACAAAGCTACAAAATAATTCCCATATATGCCTTTTTACTATGTGTTGATGGCGTTATGAGGACTTTTCAGGAAAAATATGTTGCCAACCACGGCTTCAATTTATACGCTTACCGCAGCCCAAACGAAATGGCATACAGAATGTTTACAAACAAAAGAAAGGCTTATAGCAAATATCTTTACATTCTCAGCTGCGCACGCGTACACACGCGCGCCCCTGTATGGAAAAACACATTAAACAAAAGGGCCTTAATGTAGGAATTTGAATTTTGTTTGCACGGAGAGCTAGAGACACATATCTTTACTCATTAATTTGTGCTAATTCACTAATCTAATTACAGGGTTCGCGTAACAATTCACCTCTCATAAACTCATGTGAAAGTTAATAGTGCACAAAGTTGTTGCAAAGTAGTATTTTTTTTCAGTTCTACAATAGGAGAAACTTCTTTTGCGATTATCTCGAAAACGATTTTTCTTCACATGACGTCATTTCCTACGTACCGTCCATGAGCGTGCTTAAATCATTTTATTTTTTTTGGAAAGATTCAATAAAATGCCAGTTGAGCGGACGGGCGTGTAGATGGACAATCGTTTGTGCCGTTCAGGGCTTGGTGCTCATGCTTGCCCGGCTTGATTAATTTCCTTTGTCAGCGTTTTCGACGTCCATAGTTCCAATATCACCCACGCCGTCGATTCCAAGCAGGTACTTCGACGCACCAGGCGATAATTGACAATCTGTAGGAGACCCACTGACGGTTGTGTCTTGTCAAGCCCACGGCATTCCGTGCGAAGATGGCTCCGCTAATTCTGTGGACATTTCTTGTCTTTGGACTCGGAGGTAAGTTTTTGGTCTTTCTTACCGTTCAAAATTAATGTAGCAATAATAGGCAAACTTAAATACGGTTTCCGGTGAAATGAACTCAAAGACGCTAGGGTGTCAAAAGGGTCTGACACCTATTTTAATTTATGATTTTGAATGGCAAATATGGGGGGGATGAATCATTTCTTACGCACAGGTGTTTCTAGAATAGAATTAGAGTCTTTACGCGTTCAATACGAAACCTTGATCTGCCCCTTGAATAGAAAACGAAGTGCTTTGACATGTAACCATAATTCACTTAGGGTATACTTGAGAAGAATGAGCTATAAATCATGAAGGCCTTGGAACTTCTGTTTTATCTAATACAAAAAGAGTCTCACAAATCTAAAAGTAACAATGATTTCGAAACAGTCATACTGAAACCTGTGTTCTCAAGATCAGATGTTCATCATATCGGATCCGTCTAAACTAATTAGCTCATTTTGGACAAATAAGGGGCCTCAAATCCCGTTGAGTGTAACAAAAATGTCACAGGGAAAATTACATCCCCCCAGAGCACCGGCATGCATGCGCGTCGGGAGGGGGAAAGGGGGCAAGGGGGCGCTTGGACTGGATAGCTAATACAGAGCCGCACAATGTACGAATTTGACGCCATATTGGTGAGACCGGCTGGTGATCTACAAAGGACAAGTTGTCGTTTTTATAGACAGCATGATTTCTTTTGTAACGTCGCGGTTCACTTGACTTATATTTTGACCACCATCACTGACCAAGGTTAACTACAATTTTTCTAACGTCGTGGTTACTAAAATGCCGCAAATATAACTTTTTCGGCGTTTTGAAATAATAATCACAACGGAAATGTGTCCCTTTTAGAACATCATAATATGTGTACGTGACCAAAATGCGCGTCAACTGTTGATACAACGCGCGCGTATTTACGCGTAGAACGTTCATTATACGCGGCCATCTTCGTGAGACCGGGGGCGAATTGGTCAATATGCAAAGTCTACTGTGTGAATGTTGTATGCATATCCGCTATCCAGTCTTTATATAGAGATCAGTGGGCAAAAGTTGCGTTACGGCCACCTTTTCTCCCGTAGGTTTGTATGAAAAGATATATATTTTATGTCCGTAAAAGTAATATTTTTGACCTGTAGTAGTTATTTCCCCAACAAAATTTAAAATGGGTCATCAAGCTGCCTGTTCATTTCGAAGTTTGGTTCACCGGGAAGGGCTGCAATTTGATTCGCAGAACGTGATCTGTCTTTTTTGTGTATATTTTCCGCGGTTAACCTTTTGATTTTATTTATTTGGTTTAATAATTTATTCCGAGGTTGTACCGCTCTTACTTGAAGCAGCGTGTTTCCCCGAAATTTCCTGCCGCAGCAAGTCGCTCGCAGCCCGCTGTACTAGCGCTACACAGTGAAGTCACGCGCGCTAATACCGTGCGATATGGCCATCGTCAGTAGCGTTGTGCATACCTAAATTCTTCGATATTTGTAAGAATCATCGACCTGAAATACAGTTTAGATTAATTAAGACAAGGTTTTGTCACATTTTGAGGGTCATTTTCGATAGCTTTCGTGGCGCAAATTAAAATAAATCAAACCCCGGTACACAATAGTACGTGTTTTCTATAGCGATCGCGGCGCGGCGACCACCACTAAATCCCGCAATGCACTGCGGTAAACATTGTGTGGCGTAATTAGTACATAGGGTTATTGTCCTTGAAACAGTGATTTGGGGACAACATTTCTAAACACAAACATTATTTAGTTCCATTCATATCGAGGTGAAGAATACCGCATTGTGATGTCCAACATGTTACATCCACAGCCATTATTTTTTGTTGTTGTTGGAAATCACAATTTTAGCAGTCTTTAAAAGTATATAGGTATAGATATTATCAAATGAAGCTATTTGATGATGAAATCAAGTTTGGTGTGAATTTGAAGCATTTTGAAGTATTATGAACAAAACAAGGTTTGGATGTAACAGGGCGTGACTTTCGGTTAAATCCACAACTTCTCCATAGTCATTACATGTATATAGTGTACAAATTTACTAACTTTTCAAAATCATGTGACTTTAATTTGAATGAATTGTTAACCACAATGCATTAATCAAAACTTGTACGAGCAATTTGAAAATTTGACGCCAATGTCACAGTTTGTCTCTCAACTTCGTGGAATGACCCAAGACGAACAAACCATGTTTATCGGAACATCGAGTTTACCAATTTTTCTTCACAAAACAACACGTGCATACGAATGCCGAGCGAGAAATAGGCTGATTGTCCGCCTGTACCCATCCATCCAATCTAATTTAGACTTGGTTGTCTTACTGTGATGTTTTTACGCGCGCGTGGAAAGTATAAATAGCCATTTATTTTCATCTCAAGTAGCAGCGCTGCCTGTATCTTTGTTAATGCCAGGAAAAAATACCGATTGCCATGGCAACGTTTAGGTCAATTTAAGAATTGTGTTTTAATTTCCGGTGAGAGGCTGGTGGGAGCATTGGGGAACAAGTGTATAATTGACATCCTTTGGATTCAAACCAAGGCTGCTCAATTGGAAAAGGTTTCTGGCCTAAGGAAATTTCGTCCTTTATTGTAGACCTTTTGGTGTGCAATCAGGCGTCGTAGAGTGCCGCGCTCCATTTTAGCAACACCGACTTTCAATCGATACCCTTTTGTCTTGGTAACCGCTTCGGCTGTGTAGTTTTTAACTGCTATTTTCTAGCAATACAGATTTTATTTATTTATATGAAACAAAATAAAAAACAAACAAACACAGATCGACCTATGATTTATTTGAATAGAATTATTACTTTAGAATTATAGCAATTTTATTTTCGTAGGGAGACTGTCCCCTCCTTCACAAAAGATTAGGGACCTAGAACCAGTCAACTCGTCGGGGGGATCTGTCCGTGCGGAAAGCAAAGTAAAATAATGACTTCTTTTTCAGATGGTTACAGACTCCCATAGATTTTGTTTGGTTCAATTAAAACCTTAGTCGACAATTTATTTATAGTTAGTCAGTAGACAGAAATTGGGCTTGAAGAAGAGCACGGGCAGTTTGTCTTTAACGGTACACATCGTCCTGAAATCGCCGAAAAGTCTGTTACATTGTCTACTTATCCTATTTTTAAAAGTCTGATTGCCAGCAAATGAGCCTTATTTCTTTACTGTTCATGAAACTGTAGCTAACGTCTCATTTGCTCGCCAGTAAACTCCCAGGAGGACTGACCAAGCTGCGATAACTTGATAAGTTTGTAATATTAGCAAACACCATAAACAGAAGCGAAAAGGGCTGCGGGTGGGATGAGAATCATTTGCCTGGCTATCAGTCATCATGGAAATACCTCCGTTGAATGCTCAATGGCAAATGATTCCAATCCCAAACCACATCAACCTTTTTTTCATAACATGCAGGATTTAACACACTTTAGATGACACACTATTTCTCCCGACGGATTACTAATTCGCCCGGGCGGATTACATTTTGAATTGTTTTTTGGAGCTCAAAACAGCTCAAATTATCCCAATTTTAGAATTAGTATGAACTTTTATAAGATGGAATTTTGCGTCGGGGTGATATAAATCAAATTAGGTTTTGCCCTTCACCGACGTTTTAAACACTGTATACTCAGTGTGTTACCTCCCGAGTGAAAGTTGGAAAAAATCACTCGGGTGGGACTCGAACCCACGACCTCCTGCTTTCTAGTGCAGATGTCTTACCACTCGACCACCGAGCTAACGGGATCGGTTGGCTGGTTCGAATCTGATGTACATAGCAGCGGGTACCGCATAAACTATCGGTTGGGATCGGTTGGCTGATGTACATCAGATTCGAACCAGCCAACCGATCCCGTTAGCTCGGTGGTCGAGTGGTAAGACATCTGCACTAGAAAGCAGGAGGTCGTGGGTTCGAGTCCCACCCGAGTGATTTTTTCCAACTTTCACTCGGGAGGCAACACACTGAGTATACAGTGTTTAAAACGTCGGTGAAGGGCAAAACCTAATTTGATAGTATGAACTTGCTAGTATTTTAGGAACTTTTTGAGGCGCTTAATATATTTTGAAACTTTTGTAATGGGTAATTGGGCTGTTAATTTCACTTTTTTTCAAATTGGGGGATGATTTGGACAATAATATTATTATCCCCAACTTCTGACACAGAGTTATAGATATAACCATGACGTTATTGTGACGTCATCAAATATTACAATAATAATAATTTTTACAGGATTTTTGTTTATTTAGAAGTCGTGAACTAAACGGAGAAAATCAGTGTTAAAGTGTGTATATACGTGCATTTTCTAAAGTTCGATTTTCTTTTCCGAACGAAATTTAAAGAAATATAATGCCCTTTAACAAATAAATTCGCTTGTTTGCTTTTTGAGGCTTTTATAGGCCTATACCTTTTTGAACAGTGGTTTTAAAATGGCGTGCGCCAAATTAGATATGTGCACACTATTTAGAATGAATTAAGAGCGTCCCACTCTTTGTTAATTTATTAATTGTTGCCTTGTCGTGGTCCGATTTTTGATGTCGTGCGATGTCTCATTGGAAAGCTCATAACTAATTTAGTGCTAAAAAATATCAATTCAATTTTTAAATCATTTTTTTTACAAGGTGCCACACCCCAGAGGTACCAACTTTAATGATTATTTATTTGATCGGCCAGACATTGATAAACATGTTGTATTTGAACTCAAAATAGCTAAAATGAGTCCGTTGGCGTTCAACTTTGAGCTAATGTTACTACCCGTACTAGCCTAATCCACGCAATATCGTCGATAACAATCGGTGCGTAATATTTAATATCCACCCTTAAATTTCGCCCCATTATGTGATTAACTGAAGTGACCCAGTGGCGCACCCAAGTGGGTCACTTCAGTTATTACATAATGGGACGAAATTTAAGGGTGGGTACTAAATATTACGCGCCGAATATATCTATACGGTAATATGACTCAGGATTAATGTTAAGTCTAAATTTCAAGTTCATCAAATTCATAACCTTTTTGGTCGCGGAGAAAAATATTGTCCAAATCATCCTCCAAAATTGACATTAACAGCCCGATTACCCAATTCTCTAAAATATTTAGTCCCAAAAACGATCATAAAAACAAGCAAATTTATATTTCGTCCCTAAATAGTAGCCAATTCATACATCTCGGTCGGTCCTTCTTCTGATTACATTACAGATCAAAAACCATTACGGATCACTTCAGTTTTTAAAGGGACAACATTTAAAGATTAAATTACGCGCCGATTGTTATCAACATGATGGGTGCATTATTACATTTAATTACGGGTAGTAACGTACATTACCCCAAAGTTGAACGCTAATGGGTTAATTTGAGCTGTTTTGAGCTCAAATGCAATATGTTCATCAACAGTGGCGTAAATCTGTGCAGGGGACTGGGGGATAGAGGATGATCAGAATCCAAAAAAAATCCCGGCCTTTCAAATTGGAAAAGTGTGGTGAGGGGGGGGGGGGGGGGGGGGGGGGGAGGGCTGGCCAACATACTACACTATGGGTGCTGTTGATGATACACGACGTATACATCTGTGGCGGAAAGTGTTTGTGAGCTTAGAGCCAGTTAAATTGTGACGTCATATACCATAGCACTAACGCTTAATCACTGTGTGTTAGTGACCGGGCGGAGCTTAGGAGCTCCGTGCGTTGCTGCATATGCACGCAGCCTCGACCCCAGGGGCGCGTGCTCGTTCCTTACACTAATCCCTGGCTGTGATGATGACGTAAATGACGCTGATTGGCTATTCACAGGTACTGCGCGCGCATTTCGAAGATTGCACGCCGGGCGCGCCGATAATACGCTTGCGTGCTTTACACGTAACGTCACGTACGAAAACAAAAACAAATTGTGATTAAAAAGTCGCAATGCCTGTACGATATGGATTATGGCAGCCGCGTTTTTCGCTAAAAAAGCCCCCTGTATCTGTGGTTGTAAAGGCACGAAAGGGGTACGTACATTTAATACAAATCTTTGCTAAATAACGCAACGAAAGGATTGATTCTTCAAAATCACAACTTTTAACATTTTGAAGATGGCGTCGGCACGTTAAACGGATAAACTGCAGCCCTAATTATAATATGCCATATTTTGGCACATTTAAATTACACAATTCCAGGGGTTACAATCGCGCAAGGCATGATGGGAGACAACATGGCGCAGCAAGATCGTATCCACGGGGCACGAGGTTGGCATGCACGCGATTGGTTAGCCAAGCGCCATAGGTTTAGCGCGCCATAGGTTTAGTGCGTGTACATGTGTGCGCGTATAGCCGTGCACGTGAGGGCTGTACTCACGTGTTAACGGGGAGTTGATGTTGCGGACAGCGAGCGAGCAAGAGGTGAATGGCTTGTGCTCATGATGCGTTTTGGGGAATGCTAATGCGCGAATTGTACATAGTCGTATGAGCTGTGCTGGGTTACGCTGGCATGTATGGCTGATGTGTAGCAAGTACAAGGCTGTATAGCTGTACGTTGCTGACTGGCTTGTATATGGTCGATGCGTAGCCGGTACAAGGCTGTATTACTGTGCATTGCTGTGCTACTGTACATTGCTTATGCTGTTGTACATTGCCTGTGTGGTTGTACATTGCTGTTGCTGGGGCGCACTGTAGACATTGTGATGCATTGGTGACATTGCGGTGCATTGTTGTGCATTCCGGATGCTGTTGGGCATTGCTGCTGCGTGCAGGAGACTTGGCTCATCTCTCCAATAATTCAAGGACGCAGATAATAGAACAACCACGCCTATTAATTCCAATTACTGTACACTTATTGATTATTGTTGAATATATTATGATTATTGTTGATTGAGGTTACCAACAATTCTGTTTCAGGTGTCTCTGTTGCAGGTTCATTGTGCAATTAACAGGGTAGTTAACAATTATTCACAATCGGGCGGTAGATTTCTACCAAAACGGACCTGCACCCTTAGCCTTGAAGGTCGCTCTCAGTGATCTCTGGTTTAGGAAAGAGCCTTGGTTTGGGAAGATTGTCCTCACCCCACTAGGAGTCAGACTTATCCTAACAGACTTGGTATGACCCGGGAGGTTCCCGCCACATATCTTTTTGTTATAACTCTGTCTTGAATGCTGTATTTTCATTGGTCCAAATCACCCACCCCCTATTTTAAAAAGTAAGAGTAACAGCCCGATTACGCAACATTTTTTTTTTGAAAACATGAAGCGCCCCAAAATGTTCCTATAATACTAGCAAATTTATATTTATTCCAAAATTGGGTTATTTGAGCTGTTTTGAGCTCAAAAACATCTCAAAATGTAATCTGCCCGTGCGGAATAGTAATCCGCTCGGGCGAAATAGTAATCCGCCCGCCGGGCGAAATAGTAATCCGCCCGGACGAAATTGTGGGCCAGGTATTTTTTTTTGGGGGGGGGGGGGGTCATAATAAATACGCTTCCTTAATACGGTCACTGACTGTGAATCACTCCCTCACTTTAATTTAGTTTACACGGGCGTTGTTGAGAGTCAGTTGAGGACTTGTTACTTCGGTCCGCCACCGGAGCCGCTTCCTGGTGAACATTGGATGCAAGCAGCCCCTCGAGAGATACGCAAACGATGCCCAGGGACACGAAACTTGACTGGTAAGGAGAACTTAGTGAACAATGCTCCATAAAGCATTGTTCGTTGTAAATACAGTATATACAGTCGAACACCTTTATAACAAGGTCCTTGGGACTTTACGAATTACCTTGTTATAGCAGGTACCTAGTAACAGTAACGGAAAACAAAGGAAAACAAAGACCTGGGACCTAAAATTTTGCTTGTTATAAGCAGTGCCTTGTATTAACAGTGCTTTTCTTATCAGGGTTCGACTGTAATAACAATGTTTAATCAATTTCGTTGTATAATCAGTGTAACCGCTTTAAGAATCATTATTACTTTTCAATAGTTTCAATATTTATTTCAAATGAATTTGAAATCTTAAAATAATATCGAATAATTAAGTTGTTAAGACAGTTACTCAATCAGATCATCTTCTCACTATTATGAAATAAATCTACGCTATGGGTCTCCTTACCTTAACCTTTTTGTAAACAACAACAATTTAGGTCAACAAAATTTTCACGGAATCAAACTATTGAATGAAAATTTAAAAAAAAGTTTTGTCATCTTCGTGAATACCTCTACGAATACCCCTATCCTTAAAAAAGGACAAAGAAAGTTTTGTAGTGCTCAAATTTCTATGGACAAAGATGCAACAGTGCGCGAAAAGTTGGTATTTCAACCTTTTCCCACATCAATTGAATTTTCTCATTTATCGTAAATTTCTATGAGGAGCTTTCGAAACCTCGGTTTCGTGTTTGACTTTGGCCTCGAGACAGTTTTTCCCCGACCTGGGGTCAACCGGGTAATTACATCACGATTAATGTTTTTCCTATAAGCGAACATCAAACCCTTTATAATGCGACAAAATTAGTCAAGAGTATTTCTTTCTGAATCTCTTCTCCGTGATTCAGAAGTCAGCGATGAAGCCGAAGCCACACTTGCAGACGAGATTTCGACAACACCTTCAGGTCCCCGATTTGCTGGCTGCAAAGAGATTGGGGAAAGCGGGGTAGAGGGTGTTGGGGGTGTCACTATCTACCCATCGCAATATCCAAACGGCTTGACTGTTACCTGCATTAGAGAGTGGACAGTAAGTTCCTTCGGTTATAATCTCATATCCCTAGAGGCAGTTCGTGACATGAAATCACGGGCGTCGCTGTATGGGTGTGTGTGGACAAGCATTACATTCACTGTGTGAACTTCCGAACAAAAGATGTCCACATAAACCAGGTAGCAGCGACGTTGGACTTAACCACGTCCACACAAGGTTTTCCCCTCTCTGGAAAATAGGTTTAGAGGCATTTTTGGGTAAGATTAATCCGTGGCAAAATGAAGAGAAACACTAAAGGGAATCATAGAAAAAAATTGGGTTGAAAGAGTTTTCACAGTGTGAGTAAAATGAGTTTTTTTTTTCACTGGTGCTTCTTAACTACACTAAAACAAAGGAATGTCCACACTAGGTGTGTAAAACAAATATGTTCCTGTATTGTATTACGCTGGAGGACAGACAACAAAAGGAGCACAAAGGGGCCTTTCATCCTCGAACGACGGTGCCTATTGTCCTCGAACGCAGGTGTGGGTGTGTGTGGGTGTTCTCGTGTACTAAAATTTTGCAACGTCGCACACTTATGTCAAAATGCTCTTATTTTAAACATAGTTAATGGCCTGAAATTCGGACTAAACATCCCTTTTCTGAAACTCTTCCATTTGCGACACGTCAACCCACCTTGGAAATTCCTAGTTTTTGAGTAAAATCCATATATCTATTTCGTGAAAACCTTGTGGAGACCTATTCATCTATAGAAATTGCCCTGTGGAGACCTTTACAATGTTTTGTTCCCTATTGTGTGCGTGTCTCCACAAGGATACAAATTTGAGCACAAAGGAAGTACCCCACTTCTATGCCTATGTAAGGGTGCTATTGTATTGTATTACGCTCGAGGACAGACAACAAAAGGAGCACAAAGGAGCCTTTGACCCTCGGACGACGGTGCCTATTGTTTAAACCGGTCCTCGATCGTACGGTTATGTGCTTAGTCTATGGGAAAGTGTTATATTAGAGGGACAAAGGAAAACACAATAGTTGACCTCAGGCGTATAGTAAAAAAAGACTGTGTGTGTGTGTGTGGGGGGGGGGGGGTGTCACACCCCAATTAATCAGTTTTGTCGGCAAAATCATGGTGCTGTCGGCAAAATAGAAAATTAAGAATGGAAAAGGAAGGGGAAAGGAAGAGGGAAGAAGAAAAAAAATGAGAATTTAAATAATACACACCGCTGCGGAAAACCCCGCGAAGCTTAATCCGATTCTGCAACCCATGGCAAAAGATTGCACATTATTAATTTATTTATGTCATGTCGGCACGAGCTGCCGCGCGAGGTCACCCCATATACTTCGTTGACAGCTACAGCTGTGAAAACAAAAGCTCGCACCCGCTCGCATTCAGCCAATGCTAGATCCACACATTCCCGAATTATTGCCAAGACTTTTTTATACCCCGACTTATTCCGAATAAAAATTCTTCATGGCATCTGGAGAAAATAGCCCGGATTCGCTGTTTGTGACAATAAATTAAGAATGAAACAGAAACAATCAGGAACTATAGGTACGAATTGGAAGCCGAATCAGACGGAAGCAAGTCGAACAAATGCGATTTAGTGCAGAATAAAACCGAATTGTAGCGATTTTGTCAAGATCAATAACACGAATAACTCCAGAATCATCAAGAACGACCCATAATTATACCGATTTCATTATACGAATTTTATAAGAACAAATGTCGAATAAGCCGAATGTAATGCGAACATTCCCAAAAAAAACCGCAGAACAAGCCAGAATCATCCAGAATTAGGAGGCCTAATCCAGGCGATCCCGGTTTATAAACCGATCCAGACAAGCGCTCATCGTCAGTCAGTTCCAGTTTGCCAAGCAGCGTAGATCTCCCCATCTTTTATATTTAAATCTGCGTGCATTCGACACATTCTTGATTCATTCGGGACTATTTTGTATCAATTCGTATTAAATTCTGCTTGATTCTTCGTTATCTTAAATAAATTCTTACTAGGAAAAGCTGGATATTTCAGCATTATTCGTTCTTCATTCTTGCTAAAGTTCTTAGATTATTTTTTTTATTTATTCTTAACAAAATCTAAGTGTATTCGTAACTTATTCTTGTAATATTCGTACATTTCTTGATACATTCGTAATGATTCGGCATGATTCTGGACTGTTAGCGCCAAGAACAACTCTACAAAACTTTTAAGAACGCATTAAGGACATGGCAAGAATATACCAAAAATCTAATTTTTGGCACATATCCAAGAGTGTCGGGGTGCTTCCCGATCTTTTTTACGATCTTTCACCGAAATAAGACAATCATCCCGATGCAGCCAAGAACCATCCCCGATTTTCTCAAGAATTGCTATTCGCGGAGATTCGGCTCAAAAATCGTACTGATTCTTAGTACAGTGACGACTCAAATGAGCTGATTCTTAGTACAGCGACGACTCAAAATCATGGATCAGGCTAAAGGGGACATATCTCGAAAGAGAGTCGAGCTACAATTTTGTGTGTGATGTTTGTGATGTTATAATATCAACTTTGATGACCCACTCCAATCTCCCTAAACATGAAACCATTTCTTTAACAAATTTATTGAGTTATGTTGCATACTTTTGCGTTATTTCGCAAAACTATCGCGTTATTTTGCAATAAAACTATTTTTTTTCTCTGTTTTAAAACGTGGCACGAACGGGCTTCCAATGTGCTAATATTCAATCTCTGTTCACTCGTTTCAGGTGATTCAGAAGCGCTACGGCGGGTCGGTGAATTTCACCCGTAGCTGGGCCGAGTACCGAGACGGCTTCGGTGATCTGACGGGGGAGTTCTGGCTGGGCAACGAGATAGTCCGCCAGCTGACCTCGGAAGGCACTTGGGAACTAGGGTTAGCATCATATGATGGTGCAGGCGTTCACACTAAAAGCCTTGGACAGGTCCAGATCGTAGGTGACAACTATACAATCTCTGTGCGTCCATTGACTGAAGGTGAAGGGCCAAACACTTACCCATCAGGTATCAACTGATCTACTTTTTCTAAATACATATGTGCTATAATCTTATTATATGATTCTTTACAGCACCGTAGGAGTACGGTTGACCGATTTCGGCCCGGTGTCATATGAAAATCCGACTCTTAGAAAAATCGGACCCATTTTCCCTATTTTTGGTTAATTCCTCGCACGTGACAGGTCACTCTCCCGTATGTGATCCTAAAAATAGCATATTCTCGTACTTACGCATGCGCAATACTACCAATGAGTCCACATTTCATGGAGTCGGATATTCAATGCTACACCGGCAACAATGACGACGGGCACATTAGCATATTCATTAGCGTCACTCGGCGTGACCTGGCCTGGGTCTCGGTATCGAACAATGGAAGCCGGCAAAAAGGGTAATATTTATCAATTAATAACCTTCAAAGGAGGTTCTTCTGCAAATTTTTACTGCACACTATAATGGATAGGAGCATGAATAATATTCGTCACAGAGTCTTGAAAAGATTTAAAGACATTGTAAACGCCAGTGTTACAACTTTCCAAAATGCACGTATCCAGGCTTATTTTTCCAATTTCAACGAAAAGCACTGAACATATCACAATGATTTTTACTGGGATCATTATAAGGGAAACAAACCCTGAAAGTTGCATGAAATACGGTCTTCTAAACGGGAGAAATTAATTTTCAAAGATTTCGCCCGACTGTGTGAACATGTCTGTGTACATGTAGTTTCATTCAAAATAGAGTGTTACGTAACCTTTAGAAATCGCCCTTCGCAACCACATGGCTACCTACACCGTACCAATAGCTAAAGAGCAGTTTTGTCCATATGCCTGTTTTTTTTTTGAAATTCCAAATTAAATAAATCATGCTTTGTATGCATGACGTCATTTAGGAGAAAACACTGCATTTAGGAGAAAACACTGCATTTGGCATTTCAACATTGACCTTTCAAAATGCAATGTGGCACAACATTATGTGAACAGATATAATAATACCTTTGAAAGTCACTTTCAAATTCATCTACACCTCTACTTCGCCTACGATTTGCAACGATGATTCTTGTATAAGATGGAATTAGCTATATAATATGAAATCATGCAGAAGCTTGAGGACGATTGTCGTTTCTCAGGAACAGTTGGGTGGCACAATTATTTCGATTATAGCCTAAGTATAGGTTTTCCCGGACAATATTGGAAAATGTGCATTTGAATTTGTAAAAAAATAATTCAATTTGGCGCTGATTTTTAGAACGACGTATATCCTGCATGTTTCATTTTCGGAATAACTAACATTCGATTTCATTTTTGCATCATCCAAATGTACGTGATTAGGCTTTCGGTTCAACGTATGCATTGCCGATTATTACGAATGTGCAATCCAATTCGCAGAAAATCGATGTTTATTGTATCAATCATTCAATCAAACATTCCTCATATGTTGTTAAAACTTTTGTTAAAACATAAATGAATTTCAATGCTTGACCAGGCATACGTTAAAAAACACTGCGCGGGAAATCGGCTGCATATTTAGCGAACAAGATTGATTATAAATTAAAATGAAAACAGGATTGCAGACGTGCCTTCGATTTCGCGCTAAAATGAAATGTCAATATACTAAAATAACTGCACATTCTGGAAATCGTGCGCAATTTTTTGTTACGACTAAAATGTAAATAGAATTATCATTTGTTAAGTAGAAGCAGGGAATTGGAAGTTTCTTCTGTTTCGCACGAAAACGAATGCTTCTTTTACAAATTCATATACCTATACTATTTTCTCCTCCATTTGTTAGATTACTCTTTCGCTGACGTTTACTCAGGCCAGCCGTTCTCAAGCTACGATCGCGACAATGACGCCGATGGCAACGCCAATTGTGCCGCTCAGCTGAAGGGAGGCTGGTGGTTCAAGACTTGTACTGGAGGAGTCGAGAATGTGGATCTCGTGCCGACTAACCTAAATGGAGAGTATTCCTATCCCGTCACCTACACGGGGCAAGATTACCGCGGTATGAGGTGGGCTGGTGGGGTCGGTGACCAAATGCTAGCTTGCACACTCAAGATTCGGCAGATTGGGACTTAGCTTTCTTGGCCTAACCCTGTGTTTGGTTTTGGTAAGATTGAAAAGAGTTGTTTTGGGAACATCGATCAAGACTTGGTATTTATACACGGCTGTGTCTGTGAAAAAGATTGGCTGTTCAGAGGGGGAAAGCAATCAAATTTAGAAGCAAGAATTTGCGCCGTCTTTAGTACAGGTTTCCCCATCCACTTTCTCAATTTGTTTTCATTCAATCAGACAAAAGATATACAGCATAACTAAATGTTGTGACACTTGCCGATAAAATACTGCGTAAGTGACCGGTTTGTTTATCGGTGTGATCACAATCAAATCAATTAAATCAAATCAAATCACTTCGTGAAAATATCACATAAATAAAATGATATTGAGAATCGTACACATTTCATTATAAAATAAAACTGATTTTCTTATCGCCGATACAAAATGCAAAAGCCAATTGAGTTGCACCGTCGTTGGCTATTGGTTAGGCAAGCTGGCTCGTGATCAGGGATTCCGGGTTCGATTTCTTGCTCTTCCCTCTTCAGGATTTACTTTTTTTTCTAACACTTTGAAGTTTTATCTTAGAAATGTTATTTTTTAGTCGGACACTAATTGTATAGCAGCATTTTTTTTTTGATTCGTGGCCCTGGATGATTTTTTTTAAAAAGGGAAAGAACGTCCGAAATCCGCACCAAGTTGAATAATACTAGCCTCCACTCAAGCCTGGTAATAATACCATGGCTACATAGGAAAGCGCTCAAGTACCCTACACTACGGTGTAAATAAAAATTACGCTTCCCGGCGTCCTGTTTGCACGGCGGCGGGGGTAATGGGCCTTATTCACGAGTCGGCCATATTGGATTGAGATTGAGGTAAAATCTTGATTTCTGGAACTTGTGTAGAGAAATGAAAGCAACTTAATTACGAATTAATTCCAGTCTGCTTCAATAAATAATTTCAAATTTGTAATTAAACGTTTCTAATGTTTAAAGCCAGATTAAAAAAAATGACAGTAAAATAAGGCTGCATTATGCCTGCATAAATAGTTTGGCGCCATTCCATTCAACAGTTAACAATTAATGGAATACATTCAGGGAACTCGACAAAAATGGCCAACTCGTGAATAAGGCAAATTGTGTATGCGAATATCTCTTCCAGTGGTCTCCCCAACTCTCCCTTTGTAACCTGTGAGGGGGTACTTGTGCATGGAGTCTATAGGCAAAGTACCCCCCCCCCCCCATGTGTGACTGTATTTTCATGGCCCTTCAATGACGGGAATATTAGGTATAACCTGCAATCAAGTTGTTGAATATGATTTATGTTCACCTGAATAATGACCGCAACAACTATGATTGAATGATGATTATATTTAGTATTTAAACTACAAAAGTTGACAAAACTAGGAATTGTGATAGACTAGCTACAATGTATAATAGAGAGGTTTAAACAACACTCCGTAAAATGATGACTTTTTGGGTTAGAAAGATTGAACAATTTATAGATGCAATACTTTGTTAATTTATCATCGCATATTTACAATGCTTTACATAATTCAAATGCCAAAGGCAAGTTATACTTATCTAAATGAGACTCTCGCACGTTTTGGTTTTCTGTACGTATTTACCAATATATTCACATTTATTTGACATTTCACATAACTGCAGTTGATTCAGTAAACGTCCAAATCTATTCAAACTTTCAAGTAATAAATCTCATCCATAGAAACATATCGTTGTATTTAAAGATTGTTTGAAGAATTGCTGATCACCAATTAGTCATCTAAATTTAGACCAGTGTGCCCCCAGCGACACGTGTCTACTTTTTATCAGAAAATAATGGCACCAGCTTATTGCAACTGGTATTATAATGAACATCCAAAACAATGAGGCGACTTCATTTGTTGAGAAAAATTACCCATTACTAAAAAATGTCCAACGTCATAAAACCCATATAAAGCTGTGATAGTTGAAAACTACCCACCATTTTACAATTCTTGCTTTAGTTTTTAAAAATTCAAACGTTTGCCAGTCCCCTTCTTGCCCGCTCAGACATTTCTTTGTTTCTTATTTGGTGTTGAGTTCTTCACTTTGCCGTTTAGGCGTGGTTCGCACGATGGACAATTAGGTTGTGCCCAGGCTGTGTCAATTTTGTCACGTTGTTTCGTTAATCTCTCGCTTGATTTTTGTTTAACTCAATCAACGTGTACTAATTATGACTACTCAGAGGTGTAAACAGCTGAAGCATTGACATCCGACCATCCCACTTCAGCACTGGGCTTCAATCACTCAAAAATATCCTCCCCTGTCCTTTGATGACACATTTTGGAAGAGGTCGATGAACTCAAGCTTTTGGGGTCACTTTCACTTGTGAGTGCTCTATGAACTGGAAGAAACACATGCAGTCATTGACTAAGGCAACTGGCCCGAAGTCAGGACCAGACTACTATCCAATAGGCACAGTAGGCAATGTATCTAGTGCCTACGAAAAATTTCGGGTGCCTACGAACAATTCGGGGCCTACAAAATACCGCAGTATACTTTATACTTTGAATCTGGTGCCGTTGGCTAGGTTGGAGTAGGGCCTACGGAACACTGGTGCCTAGGGCCTGCGAAACACTTAATCCCTGCGTGCAAGGTGTTATTCATTCTCAGAAGAACAACATTGGCAATGTCAACCCAGATAATACTCTTCAAATCATATACACGTAGTAAGATGGAGTATGCTCCCCTCTGCTGCATGAGTGCACATGACTCGTACCTTAACATCTTGACTGAATCCAGGAGAAGGTCATGGCAATAATTGGTGTTCTACCAGGTGATGAAGCTGTCACCGGCGTGTAGTCAGTGCCGTAGCCTGCGTCTACAAAATGCACTTGGATTCATGCCCGTCACTTAATTCTGAGAAGTCTTCTTCCTGCACGTGCTGTCATTCCTAACAACCGTCACCAAGCACTTCGCTCCTCCACAGCTGTGCATCCTTCTTCCTTCATCATCCCTCCCTCCTGGCGTTAGAAGAGCCCAGTCCTTGCTGGAATATGACAGAAGCTTCCTATACCAGTCGCTGTAAACATCTGGAATAGGCTTCCCCCTGATGTCATCAAGCAGCCTTCAGAGGAGGGTGCTTACGTGTTTTAAGGAGGCTGTGTACCGTTTTCAGATACATAGTACCCGGCTTCATATATTTTAGTTCAGATTAGCCCAAGCAATTTTCTAGGCTTTTCTTTCCTTTAAAGTCCTATTAATGCTGCTGTGCGTGCTCATTGCCTATTGTTCCTTTCATGTGATTTTCGATTACTCACCAGCGATGTTAATCATGATTTACTGTAGCTGGCGGGATTGGGTTACGTATAAAAAGGGTACACCCTAGTAAGGAGGCCAAATGTCCGTCCGCCTAGCTTATGAATAAAGTTAATATACACTGAAATTATTCTATATTAGGGTGTTCTGAGAGCCATGGAATTGGGAATTGAAGACAATGTGGCACTGTTCCACTGGCCTGGACTTGGGACTACCAATTCTCAGCATTCTGGTGCAATCAGGGCCCGAAAGTGGCGCTATTTGTCCATGTTGTGGAGGGATCCTTTTGCAAAATGGCTACTTTTCAAGCACCATTGGTTTTAGAGGTGGTCTTCTTTGGGTGCGAATTTCTCCAAAAAGTCAATGGTCAACCAACCAAAAATTGAAGAAAAAAATGATAGATTTATTTTTAATTTCACTTATTTTATTCTGTTCAGCCTGAATACGTACCTGTGAGAGTTCTGAGGATTTAAAGAAAAAGGAATTTTGAATAATGGCGATACAACACTGGTGTCTACGGGTATTTTGTTTATACTTGGTGCACCCTATACCCCCGCGTTACGCATGCGCTACGCCGCAGCATTAATATTACAATGTATATGCATGAGCGTGGTATTTTTTTTTATCACTGCTTGTTGAGCGGAGGGGCATGCAGATGGACACTCTTTTTTGCTGCTATGTCCTAGATTTTTATGCTCGCCTAGTCTTGACCCAAGACGTCAGTGATCAAGAGCGATAGTGTTGCAATGTTGTGAAGGTGCCTGGCCATTTTATGTAAATAGTACCGTCTGTATAAATTCGAAGAAAAAAACAGTTTCTATCTGTAGCAGCAGTCGAGCCCTCTCGCCGGGGCATCACCGCGTTGCATAATTAGCGATGATGCGAACCATTTCTCGATCGCTGATTGGTTCCCTAGGAAAACGATGATGCTTGATCAACACACGTATAGCCTGCTTATGTTTGCAACCGTTGGGTGAGCCATTGAACCATTTCTCGATCGCTGATTGGTTCCCTAGGAAAGTCTAAGGAGAAAATAAAGAAAAAGTTAAACCGCCGATACGAAATGGCCAAGACGCGAGAGCGTTTGCAACGCCCATAGTTTCAATATCACCCAGGTCCTTCGATTCCTAACGGAGAGTGCACACCCGGTGGTAGTTGACACTTGTATATAGGAGCCACTGACGGTTGTCTTTCGTCAAGCTCGATCACGGCATTCCGTGAGAAGATGGCACCGCTGATTCTGTGGTCATTTCTTGCCTTTGGACTCGGGGGTAAGTTTTTTTTTGTCTTTCGAGATCAATCTAACAATATCCTTCAAATATATAGCATGTGCAAACTTTTCCAGTGAAATAAACTGAAAGAGCCAGGATGTCAAAAATCTAGGAGCTTGAATGCTAAATGTATGTACGTGTACAAACACTGCCAAACAATGGGAGGTACCCCACAAGGAATGCCCACCGGCTTACGGGGTTCCGTTTTGGTACCCCACAGTTTTTCACGAAATAGATATATGGATTTTACTCAAAAACTAGGAATTTCCAAGGTGGGTTGATTTGTCGCAAATGGAAGAGTTTTACAAAAGGGATATTAAGTCCGAATTTCACCCCAGGGTGTCGAGCAGTACGCGCCCACCACTACCTGCTCTTTCATCACCCTGGTGTTGGATCATTTACACGTGCAAAATGTATGAACACGTATGCAAATGAGGAATAGTCTGGTGCCTGCACGTGCGTTACATCGGCGTTTGTTTTTGTATGCGGTGTCTGGGGTAAAAACAGCATCGATTCGTCGCCGTGAGTTACGAAAACACGATTGTTTTTAAGTTAAAATGTTACAATCTTATCCTGCCAATATGCTGTATCACATTTCATATTAATTTGAGCAAATCTGAAAGGAAAAGGGTAATTTTGAGAAGGCGTGGCCGTTATAATTACAATGATCGTGAAAACACGTAATTCACGTTTGAAATAACAACACCAACTATACGATATAAATCCAATACTAACCAATTGCGGTTTCGAATCAGGATACATGAAGAAAGTTACCAATCCAGGGCTTACTATTGGAAACGAGGTTGGAAATAAAGTAAGCACTGGGGACGAGGTAGGAAAGGGGTCAGCTTTCTCACGCACAGGTGTTTCTAGAAATAATCTTTACGCTTTCAACACAAAGGTCATGGTCTTCACGTCTCTCTCTCTTCAAAAACTTTGATCTGTCCCTGAATAGAAAACGAAGTGCTAAATGTCACAACTTTGAAATGTAACCAAAATTCGCCTGGAGTATAGTTTTGCAGAATGAGCTAATCATGAAGGCCTGGAAACTTCTGTTTTATCTAATACAAACGGAATCTCAGAAGTTACAATGGTTTCGAAAAAATCTTACAAAAATGTAGTCTTACAAAAACCTTTGTTCATTGTATCACTAATACGATCATTAAGACTAATAAGGGGCCTCAAATCCCGGTAGGTGTCATAATAATGTCAAAGGGATAATCTTACTCCTGAGAGTGTCGGTATGGTTTCAAAGAGATCATAGTCGCAGTGTCTGGTAATATTCTTTATACCTCTCTTTAAGTTACATGGTAGTATCGTGTATATGTTCGGCATCCAAAAATACAAGGGGAGAGGCATGTCATCCCAGGATCACTGGCAAAGCGCTGCTTTGAGCTAGGTGTCCATGATGGACTCTGATGGGCTTTGGAATGATCACGTGTGTGAAACATTTCTTACAAAACGGTGGTCGGATTTGATGAATCTAAAGCACTCAGCCAACCCCCGCAGCCACTGAATTATTTTGTCTAATTCAAACGTTGAAAAGCTTGAAACAAGACTAGTGATATTTAAATGCGCAAATTTAATTGCAAAGGTTGTTGTGTTAGTGCAATGAGATGCATATGCGTCTTTTAATCAGACTGGCTTGGTGTCGTACCGGGAAGAACCAAGTGTAAGAAAGACGAACAAACCGAGCTTTTCGGAACGTCGAGTTTACCAATTTTTTCTTCTCAGAACAACACGTGCATACGAATGCCGAGCGAGAAATAGGTCTACCATGCTGATTCTCCACCTGTACCCATCCATTCAATCTAATTTAGACGTGGTTGTTTTACTATGATGTTTTTACGCACGCGTGGAAAGCAATATAGCCGTTTACTATCATCTCAAGTAGCAGTGCTGCCTGTATTTTTGTTAATGCCTGGAAAAAAGCCGATTGTCATGGTAACGTTTAGGTCAATTTAAGAATTGTGTTTTAATTTCCGGTGAGAGGCTGGTGGGAGCGTTGGGGAACAAGTGTATAATTGACATCCTTTGGTTTCAAAACAAGGCTGCTCAATTGGAAAAGGTTTCTGGCCTAAGGAAATGTCGTCCTTTATTGTAGATCTTTTGATGTGCAATCAGGCGTCGTAGAGTGCCGCGCTCCATTTAGCAGCACTGACTTTCAATCGATACCCTTTTGTCTGGGTAAATTTCGGGGAAACACGCTGCTTCAAGTAAGAGCGGTGCAACCGATGCAACCTCGAAATAAATTATTAAAACAAACAAATCCATCAAAAAGGTTAACCACGGAAAATATAATACACAGAAAAGACAGATTACGTTCTGTGAATCAAATTGCAGAAATTTTCTCCATTTTTTGGGGGCACCTTAGACGGAGTTGACTTGGGACCGAGTTGACCCCGACTGAGATGGTTTCGAGTCAACTCGGTCCCAAATCAAGTCAGTTCGAGTCAACTCAGTCCCAAGTCAACTCGGTACAAGGTTAACTCGGTCTCAGGTCAACTCGGTCCCAAATCAACGTGCGATATATGGCCGTCGTCAGTAGCGTTGTGCATACCTAAATTCTTCGATATTTTTAAGAATCATCGACCTGAAATACAGTTTAGATTAATTAAGACAAGGTTTTGTCACATTTTGAGGGTCATTTTCGATAGCTTTCGTGGCGCAAATTAAAATAAATCAGACCCCGGTACACAATACTATGTGTTTTCTATAGCGAACGCGGCGCGGCGACCCCCACTCAATCCCGCAATGCACTGCGGTAAACATTGTGTGGCGTAATTAGTACAGAGGGTTATTGTCCTTGTAACAGTGATTTGGGGACAACATTTCTAAACGCAAACATTATTTAGTTCCATTCATATCGAGGTGAAGAATACCGCATTGTGATGATGTGGTTTCCGACATGTTTCATCCACAGCCATTTTTTTTGTTGGAAATCACAATTTTAGCAGTCTTTAAAAGTATATAGGTATGGATATTATTAAATGAAGGTATTTGATGATAAAATCAAGTTTGGTGTGAATTTGAAGCATTTTGAAGTATTATGAACAAAACAAGGTTTGGATGTAACAGGGCGTGGCTTCCGGTTACATCCACAACTTACATATATATAGTTTGTGTACACATTTACCAACTTTTCAAAATCATGTGACTTCAATTTTGAATGAATTGTTTAACCACAATGCATGGGCTATCAAAAAATGCATTAATCAAAACTTGTACAAGCAATTTGAAAATTTGACGCCAATGTCACAGTTTGTCTCTCAACTTCGTGGAATGACCCAAGACGAACAAACCGTGCTTATCGGAACATCGAGTTTACCAATTTTTTTTTCTCAGAACAACACGTGCATACGAATGCCGAGCGAGAAATAGGCTGGTTCTCCACCCGTACCCATCCATCCAATCTAGTTTAGACTTGGTTGTTTTACTATGATGTTTTTACGCACGCGTGGAAAGTAAAATAGCCATTTACTATCATCTCAATAGCAGTGCTGCCTGTATTTTTCTTAATGCCTGGAAAAAAAGCCGATTGCCATGGCAACGTTTAGGTCAATTTAAGAATCGTGTTTTGATATCCGGTGAGAGGCTGGTGCGAGCGTTGGGGAACAAGTGCATAATTGACATCGTTTGAATTCAAAACAAGGCTGGACAATTGGAATAAGTTCTGGCCGAGGGAAATTTCGTCCTTTATTGTAGATCTTTTGATGTGCAATCTGGCGTCGTAGAGTGCCGCTCTCCATTTAGCAGCACTGACTTTCAATCGATACCCTTTTGTCTAGGCAACCGCCTGGGCCATGTATAGTTCTTAATTGCTATTTTCTAGAAATACAAATTTTATTCATTAACATGAGACCCCCCCCCAAAAAAAAAAAAAAAAACACCCCGACCTACGCTTTATAGGAAAATAATAATTACTTATTATTACTATTATTGAACTATTTTTTTGCAATATGAAAATTATATTTTCGTAGGGAGACTGTCCTCTCCATCACAAAAGATAATATAGGGACCAGGAACCAGTCTAGTCTATGTGTCACTTTTGAGCAGATTCTCTGATTAATTAGGCAAGACAACCGCATCTTGACCTCTAGATTTTGACCAATCTTTGGGCGCTTTCTATATCGGGTCTTCGGTCATTCAACGACATGGATAAAAAAAATCTAGCTCTAGACACACCAACGGCTGTGGTCACGTGCTCTGTATTATGTTACGCGATACGCGCCCGGCTGTTGTATTACAAAACACTGCATTCGAATTGACCAATCAAAGATTTAGTCCTGATTTGGGAATGAAATGACGTCACGATGTAGTAAAGTCGACTCCGATTGGCTGAGGCGCCAGATCGCATAAATCTGCATGCTTTGACATATCAGACATCATACAGGAGACCTGGCTCAGTGGATAACGGATGATACTCAGACTAGAACCAGTCTACTCGTCGGGCGGATATTTTTTTGTGCGCAAAGGCGAAGTAAAATAAAGGCCTTTTCTTCAGATGGTTGCAGACTCCAACAATTTTCGTTTGGTTCCATTGTGACCTTCAAAACGACAGTTTATTTAGTTTAGTAGGAAAACAGTCGAGTTTGTAGAGGAGGACGGGCAGGTTGTCTTTAAAAGGACTCATTGTTCTGAAATCGCCGAAAACTCTGTTACATTGTTTACTTATCCTATTTTTAAAGTCTGATAGACAGAAAATTAACCTTATCTATTACTGGTCATAAAAACGGTAGCTAAATTCCATTAGAAAAACCGGTTTTATAGCCAAAATAGACTCTTCTCAAGGCGGACTCGGTTCCCTTTAAACCGATCAATGATATCGAAGGTTTCAGTACCATGCTTTCTTAAAGTTGATATAAAAAGAATAAATATGTGTTTGGCTGGTTTTAAACAAGATGTTTAAGACCGGTGTTGGAGTCCGGACTCTCCAGACTCCAGTACAAACAAACCATATATTTATTCCTAATCATAAATACCTTTTTGTTAAAAAAAAGTAGAATCGACAATTGTAAAATGTTATATTAGATTTTGCCCATTACCGACGTATTTTATAAACACTATTTAAAGACAGAGGGCTTGCGAGAGAAAAAAAGAAGCTTACACTTGGGTAGTACTCGTACCCACGACCTCCTGCTTACTAGTACAAATGTCTTACCACTCGACCACCGAGGTCGCCGGGCTCGGCTGGTTGGTTTGGTGTCGGATCTAGCAGCGGGTACCGCAACCAGATTTTTTTTCTATAGCATTGGCGTCTAAATTCTGCCAACATTAACACAGTTGCTCGAACTCTGTTTTAATTATTTCAATGTGATTGTAGATATAGTCTCTGATTTTGAACAATTTCACTTTAATGTTAGTGTACATGGGAGTTGTTGAGAGTCAGTTGAGGACTTGTTACTTCGGCCTGCCACCGGAGCCACTTCCTGGTGAACATTGGATGCAAGCAGCGACTCGAGAAATACGCAAACGATGCCCAGGGACACGGAACTCGACTGGTAAGGAGAACTTAGTGATCAAAGCTTCATAACGCATTGTTGAAATGTTCGTTGTAAATACAGTATATAACCACAAGGTTTAATCAATTTCGTTGTATAATCAGTGAAATCGCTTTTAAAATCATTTTTAAAAGTCATACTTTTCCATATTTCCAACTTATTTCAAATGAATTTGAAATCATTTCTAAGATTTCAATTTTTATCCAAGACAGATAAAATCATCTTCTTAGTGTAATTATTGTGAAAAATTAAAAAATTATAAAAACAAAAATTGTCATCTTCGTGAATAGCTCTAAAAGATGCTCAACTTCTTTCCCTAGACAATGAAAGTCTAAGCAACCCCTTTCCCTAAAAAAAAATTAAAAGGACAAAGAAAGTTTTGTTGTGCTCAAATTTATATGGACAAGGATGCAACATTGCGCGAAAAGTTGGTATTTCAACCTCTTTCCAATATCAATTGAATTTTCTAATTATCGTAAATTTCTGTGCGGAGTTCCCGAAACCTCGGTTTCGTGTTTGACTTTGGCCTTAAGACAGTTTTCCCCCGGCCTGGGGGCAACCGGGTAATTACATCACGATTAAAGTTTTGCCTAAGTGAACATCAAACCCTTTTATGTAAGACCATTAGTCTAGAGTATTTCTTTCGGAATCTCTTCCCCATGATACAGAAGTCAGCGATGAAGCCGAAGCCACACTTGCAGTCGAGATTTCGACAACACCCTCAGGTCCCCGATATGCTGGTTGCAAAGAGAGTTTGGACAGCGGGACAGGAGGATCGGGTGTTGGTGTCGTCACTATCTACCCATCGCAATATCCAAACGGCACGACTGTTTACTGCAGACTAGATTGGATCGTAAGTTCCCAGTGTTATCCCTAGATGCAGTTTATGACATGAAATCAGCAGTCAGGCACTTATTTCCATGACCTGAGAATCGGGGTTTTGTCAACACCTAATGGGAACTTTTCGAGTTGTAACCTCATCATATACCTGCATGGGCTTGCAGCCGCACTAAAAAAAAACCACCTGTGGTATTAAATCAGGGTCAACCCGATAGTCCGAACACACATATTTCCCATACCACCTATTGGGTTCATTAGTTCGAAAATGAAATAAGGTTCGTTTTTCCGAGCATTTGATTCGATAGTCCGAAGGTTCGATTGCGAGGGTTCATTTGTCGGAAGGTCCACAATTCCGAAATGAAAACAAGGTTCAATAGTCCGAAGGTTCATTAATCCGAAAGCACACAAGGTTCAGCAGTCCGAATTGACTATTAATGTTCAATGCTGTCAATTCGGAATGTGGCACCGGATTGTTGATTCGGACTATCGAACTGCATCGCCCATTCGGCCTATCACACCTACACATTATTGAACCTTACTGTATTTTTTTGACTAAAGACCACTTCGGACTATTGAACCTTTTGAACAAACGAACCTTAGGACTATCGAACCTTCGGACTAATGAACCTTCGGACTACCGAACTTTCGGACTGATGAACCTTCGGATTATCGAACGTACCGACTATCGAGCGGTCACTATTAATATACACAAGGGCGGATCCAGAACACAATTTTTTGGTGGGCCAAACAAATTTTGGTCCCCCCAAAAAGTGTGTCAAAAAAATTACGGCGTTGGGTTTGGGGCCCGCTTAAGGGCCCCGAATTTTTTTTGGATTCTAGATGCTCTGTGGTGCGATCTGAGGCAATTTCTGACCACTTTAACCAATGTTTTTTGAGGAAAAGATGGTGGTGTACTCATTGCCTGCCTTTATTGCGATGTCACATAAAAAAAAAAAAAAAATTGGTTTGGTTTTTTTGGGGGGGGGGGGGCGGCCATGGCCCCCTTTGGCCCCCCCCTGGATCCGCCCTTGAATATACACCACGTGGAATGAGTATTAAACCACTATTCAAAAATCAATGCCTGTGTTGAACAGTCACGGCAGCTTTGGCAAGTGATAAAAGTTGTTGCTTCGTTACCTGCAACTCTTCATTCATTGTTGACCTGTTTCAGTTGATTCAGAGGCGCTACGACGGGTCGGTGAATTTCACCCGTAGCTGGGCCGAGTACCGAGACGGCTTCGGTGATCTGACGGGGGAGTTCTGGCTGGGCAACGAGATAGTCCGCCAGCTGACCTCGGAAGGCACTTGGGAACTGCAGTTGGTTGTGGAAGATGCAAGCCGTGGTGTATCCTTTATACCTCTTGGGGAGTTCCAGATCGTAGGTGACAACTACGCACTCGGATTGAAAGGTTGGTCACCATCAGGTATCAACTGATTTATTTGTCTAATGCGCTAGTTTCTTATTTCAAAAAGAGTGAAATTTCTTGAACTTGAAATAGGGACTAGAGATTTAAGTATGAAATCCATTCAATCGAGTCGATTGCGTTTTCATCCGAGTTTCCACCGGATTATATTTTCTTCAGACTATTGACTTGAAAATTAAAGTGATTTTCGACCCACATCGTCTAGTCTAGTCTCACTCTTTTGAATTCAGAGAGTATAGGTCCATTGTTAAAACAATTCATGAAAACACCTACAAATATAATTAAAATTGTGAATGGACGCCGTTAATTACCACGACAGAAGAAGTAGTCATGTAAAGTTTCACCTTTTTGAATACAGAAATGAGAGTATCACTGATTTTAGGATGCATGTATCCCTATTGTGCTTGTAAAATAAAAACGGGATCTTAAGGGGTTGAAACGAGATGTATATTTATAAGAGAGCATATTAAACTTAAGTGTACGGTACATGTTTCTATGGGGTCATGTACATGTATACATGCATACAAAAGTCATGTATGGTGGTCCGATGTCTTGTACCAACGCCGACCCCCTGTCCCTGGTCTCCCATCAGGGCCTGAGTTCGAGTCGCAGAAAACTTGTGAGTTTTCTTCTTACATGCTCAGTGAAATAGCACATCGCATTTCGGTAATGATCTCAAGACTTGGTATTTTTTATCATCCGTTTGCTAGGTATCTCTTTCGCTATTGATCAAGTAGGCCAGTGGTTCTCAACCTACGATCGCGACAATGACGCCGATGGCAACGCCAATTGTGCCGCTGAGCTGAAGGGAGGCTGGTGGTTCAAGACTTGTACTGGAGGAGACGGGAATGTGGATCTCGTGCCGACTAACCTGAATGGGGAGTATTCCTATCCCGTCAACTACACGGGGCAAGATTACCGCGGTATGAGGTTGGCTGGTGTGGCTAATGGCCAAATAATATCTTGCGCACTTGAGATTCGACCTACGCACTGAATTAGTTTCCCTGGCCTAACGCTGTATTTCGGTTTGGTAAGCTTCAACAGATTTTGTGAAAAGAGTTAAAAGAGAAAAGATTGAATTTGTCCAATGTTAATAAAGACTTTTTATTGCACTGTAGTATCAGTGAAAAAAGATGGACTATAAGATGGGGTAAAACAATCACATTTCGGAAGCCAATTTGAGCCATCTTTAGTTTTACAAGTATCACCTGTAATACCAAAGTCGAGGGATTGGTGTTTTTAAATTTAAAAAAAATAATGGCGGCGTGATGTATCGATCTTAACAAGACCTTCTTTAGAGGCATTTTTGCTGATTTGTTATTTAGTGACCGATTTTACATATTCAAATTCTTGATTTTCTTTTTGTACAGCTTTTTTGGAATAATGGGTAGCCCAGATAACAAAATGTGCTCTTTTTAACAACTTTATTTACAACCCAAAATTTAGAATGGTATTGTATTGCGAACGATCGAGGAAGAAACTTGTTATTGAAAATCTGTGTTTTGTCTCAGAAAAATGTTGTATTTCAAGAGAAACTGTCAAAGTACACTAAAATAAAAATGTGAGAACATTTTGAGAGAGCGATTAGGCCAAAAAAGTCTCCGGTTTCTGATATGCGTGTGCGTCGCCGTAGCCATGCGCGTCAGCAAAATGAAAAAGTGTTTTTTTCAATGAAAGATGATGTCTCAAAACCGCCAAACTCACTGGTTTGACTGGAATCCTGCTGCTGCACAATTTTAACGTGTTTTTAGATGGGGTTATGATCGAGAATAAACCTTTTGTGGCCTCTCTGGTCTCCCATATATTTGCACTAAGTTTAGTCGGTCACCATTTGCAGTCATCAGCCGACATTTGAAGCAAAAAAAAACAGGTAAAACAAAAAGCCGCGTCGCCGAACCACTTTTTGGGCAAGCTCCATACCAGAAACCGGAGACTTTTTTTTGGCCTTAAGAGTGGGTAAAACCTGATTTAATTGAAGAATTTAAAGAATATAAATAATTGATGGAACTTTTTGTAAGGCAGGGGTGTTCCCTGTAAGTAAACATTATATGAATTACTTATGAAATTCCTTGTAGAAATTCCTTTTAGAAATGCTAATAACGATCTATTGCAATGTGTGTGGTCAGGGTGGTTTTTAGCTCACGGCATATCAAGAGTGTCGCTCTTTGTGTATGTAAGATCTGAGTGTTTGTGACATAAAATTATATTCCTGTTAACCCTAAAGGGGCCGGGGGGGGGCGGAATCCCGCCCCTCAACTTTTCCGCAATAGCTTCTAAAACTTTTTTTTCGCGACCCGAGCTGTTATGACTTTTTAGCCTCGAGCTTTGCGCATCTTTTGATACCAAAAACATAAAAATCGGACCACGGGTTGGCCCGTAGCAAAAAAATTTCCGGCGCTACGCGCCGTGAAAACTGAATTTTCGCATATACGTCGTGTACACCGAACAGAATTGCCATTCATACATATGAATAATTAATTAGCCATAATTCCAAAACCCTTTGACCTATAGTCATGAAATTTCTTGGGCATGTTTAGGAAGAGTTGTTCTATGCATGTGCTGAGTTTCAAAATTTTTCGTCACTCCATGGCCGAGATCTTGGGGGGGGGGGCGGAATCCGCCCCCCCCCCCCCCCCCCCCCGGCTGAGAGATGGTCAAAATAACCCGGCCCCTTTAGGGTTAAGCGAAATATATCATAGATTTCCTCCTATCTTTTTACTGAAATATCTTTATATATTAACAATAACAATATTATATCTTGATGGGAATCCTGCACGAACGGTAGATGGCGCCGATGTTTGTCCATTTTAAGAGCCAAGTGGTCGGGACACATCGCGTGCTTGTGGGCGGGCCGTCACCGGGTTTTCGAGAAGTTTTTGAATTGTTTAGGCAAATTAGGACTGAGTTGTGGGGACTTTCTGCTGTCCACGCAGCGTCTTCGGTCCCCACAGTACCATGGGACAACTCGTGTGTAGTTCCCACAACTACGGAACAAGTGTGTTTGAGTTTGTTTCTGCATTCAGTAGGGGATGTTGACCAATAGAGGGCAATAGGGTCGCCAATTCCCGAGAGGTCCCCAATTTGGATTCATGTACAAAACATATGGGAGGTCTTCTTAAAAAGTTAGGACAAACAAAAGAGGGACAATAGTGTCCCCGATTGCAAGCAAATACACACATGGGTGTGCTTGTGAGTGCTTGCACACACACAATTTATACACGACTGTTTATATTTTGTCTGAATGAGCGCAAAGCCATATTTCTTTTTAATCCCTTTGTAACCCCGAGGGGTTTTTGTTCAAGTAGTCTATACTATAGGCCAACTAAATGTGTATCCCTTCTCTTTCACTGCCTGTTCATAGACCTTCAAAGGTGGGAATCACGTACATCCAGGTGTTTAAGCTATGTTTTCACCTGGATAATGATACGATTGAATGATTATTATCTTTAGTAATTAAAAAATTGTAATACAACGGTTGACACAAATATGATTTGTGAGACATTAGCTATAATGTCATTTTTTTTTCTAGATTGAGCAAAGCACATTTGCCCCCGAAATCCCTGTACTTTTCCCAGCATATTCTCGATTTATCACTTTTGAGGGTGTGCAGCGACATTTGCCCCCCCCCCCAATCCCACTAAATTAACAGCAATTTGACTTCGCTTCTCTTTTCCTTTTTTTCTTCCTTTTTTGCTTTTCCGGGGTGGATGGAGGGAGGGGAGGGGTGGGTGGGTGGGGCAAGCGCCTCTCTTTGCCCCCTCCCCCTTGCGACGCCCATGTATCCAGCACTGATTACAATGATGATCTGGCACTTTCAGAGTGCAGACAGATCGGATGATTGCATGGTACGAAATACTAGTCTCCGAGACGTTCATTTCGAATGGGGACATGTCTGTAGACTTTTGACAGAGAAAAATAGGAATGCCGTGGTTGTTCACAGTATTTTTGAGAAGATTACACTAAATTAAACAAATTGGAAGGAAAAGAAATGTGGCGAACAAAAGGATGTTTTTAATTGTGCCTGGAAAGCAAGACCGGAACTACGACTATAACCACAGCCTAATGTGAGGTAAGCCGGGTCCAAATGACTTGGCTACGGCTGGCTTTCACATACATTACGTGTTACTGCCGGTCGTAGACAAGTTATTCCGCTGCCCTTCTTGGAGCTGACCAAGAAGCTGATACGGAGCGCGTGACCAAGGCCTTTGTTGCTGTTTCTAGAGCTGAGTTTATTTTATCCATGTCTAGACGCGACAAATGGGTGAATGACCGAAGACCTGATATATAGAAAGCACCCACTGATTGGTAAAAATCTAGAGGTCAAGATGCGGTTGTCTTGCATGTAAACTAATCAGCGAATCTGTTCAAAAATTATAGAGCATGGCTTAGATTGCCATGGTCTATTATGTAGACTAGCACATACATTGTGTGGCTCAGTAGAAACTCCCCTATATCTGAGTGAAACAACCTTCGATGATATCGCAGCAGCACACACATGCTTTGGCCTCTTTTTTAAACTTTGTGCGTTGACGTCCTTTCCAGCCTTGTTTTCATTTGTGTTTTTTTATGGGTAATTCAAATCATTTATTTCATTGAAAAATACTCAAACGCCGACTTCATGCTGTGTTGGAACACTCAAAGAAATATTTAGACTCTGATTTTTTAACCAATAGACTTTGAATGATGTTATTTGACCCCTGAAAATTGGGAATCAGCCAAAGCAGTCCTGTATGGCGGTCGTGTGGAAAGGATGCAAATGCGTGTGGGATGACCGTCACTACAAGCAGTCACTTCTTGGTAAGCCCAACGTGATCTTTTATTAATTTAAGTCGCCCATTCATGGGGAGGGGAGGGGGAGGGGTAGACTTTTTTTTGGAGGGAGAGGAAATGGAGCAACTAGAAACTCTTCAGCCCTTTTCACACTAGAGCCTCTCAACCCTGGAGAACCCAGCGCCGCCCTGGGGTGATTTTTTTTTTATTTCAACCCCGTGTTCAACCCCACATTGTTTCACACTTGTTTCAGGCAAATCAAGCTTATCATGCTCAGTTACTGCTATTTGAACCCGGCCTGGCCAGAATTTCAACCCGGGTGGAAAATCTCAACCCTGGTCAGGAGCAGGGTTGAGTTCAACCCGGGGCGAAATCAATCTCGGGGTTGACGCAGGGTTGAAATTGTGTGAAACGATGCATGTCTTCAACCCTACGTCAACCCCGAGATTTGTCTTGTGGAAAAAAGGCTTCACTTTAACTGAGAGAAACCATAGTCGCAAGCCTACTTCTGGAACCCTTTCCCGCAAGACTAACGAAAATCCACTTTGTTCACCAAGCTAGCTGGCATGTTTAGAATAAAAGAATAACTACATGTGTATGTGTTTTGAACTCATTACAAGTGTCCCCAAATTGGGTAAAGCCACAGAGTTTCGTGGGTGTCCTTAAAGCAATATGCCTTCAGAAACCACAAATGCGGAAACAACTGGGTCCAACAATGTTTGTCCTTGTTTACCCAACCTATCAAATTGGTAACAAGAGAAAACAGGTCACGATGAAGCCATTTTTGGCGAGAGCAGTGGCCCAAGACATTATTTTATCTGTTTTCCACAAATTTAGCATCAGAATTAATTACAGTTGTTTGAGCTGGAAGGCACAAATACCAGCTGTGCAAGTCAGATTTTCGAATGTCCTAAGGTTTAGTTCAAGAAAATAATATTTTAAAGATGAATCATACAATTGTGCTAATAAATAGCCTTATCCCAGGGACTGAAATTAATGAATGACTACATTTATTTCTGCTCATTTCAAAACCTCAGAATTTACAAGTAAATTTGAATAGAATTAATTACAGTAGAGATTGAAAGGTTTCATGAAAATCAATAATTCTTTGTTGAAACTAAAAACTGCAGTGACAATTGTTTTCATTAATTTCAAGTTGAAATGGCAACCAAATAGGTAAAACAATGAAAACAGAGGTCTGGAATTTAATTCTTGAAAAGGCAAGGACATTTCAAGGAGGCAGTCAGGCAAAAATTAAGGCAATGGAGACCATAGCTTCCTGAAATTCAATATCATTGATTTGAGGATTTGTTAAAATGGTTGGCAACCTTTCACACTTGAAGAATGTTTACTTTCAAAGAACAACAATAACAATTTCCATCAAGATAATCCCTTGTGAGTAAAGTTTACACAAGTCTTTATTCTGTGAATTCAGACAGGAAACCAAATTAATAGGATAAGTATTTGTGCTCATCTTTTGCAGACATTTTGATGATTAAATGATCATCCACATTAGTGTTTCATTGATATTGTAACATTTGAGCAATTGACATAATTTGTTTTGACATGGCGCGCCATAGAAAGCGATAGACGCGCAATTAGTTTGCCGCCGCCAGCGGGCTAGTCAGTTGGTGAACGCTACTCGTGCTGGAAGGACCAACCAAGCTTACCGGAGCGTCAATCCAAGGAGGCGAAAGGGCGTACTGCAGTAAGTATATGTGCCTACCTACCTTTAGCGTGGGGCATATAGCGGAGCCATAGGCGCGACTGTTGGCCGGACGCCTCGAGGGACGACGTACGCTAGCGAGCGTACATCTACTGAGGCGTCGGTCCGAGCACTGAGGCGCAGGGCTGCTGTAGATACCGCTGGAGGCGTTAGGACTCATCGAGGAGTTGCACGCTCCATATAAACCAGGCTCACGAGGAGCCTACCCCTTTGAGGCCCGAGGAGACGAGAGGCGTTGCCGAGGGAACAAATGTGCGCAACATTTAGAAGTTCATAAATGCGGCACTTGCGTGGTGGATAAGTGCAAACTAGTGGCGGCGGAGGCGCTATACACTCACGGGAGGCGCTATACACTCACTAGAGGCGCCATAGCAATCACTTGAGGCGCTATTTAGGGCTTATTCAAGTAAATCACTCTAATCATAATAATTGATCTAATAAAATAAATCAGTGAAACCTTCTTTCTTTTGTCATTGCGTCACAGTAATTTTTACATGTTTGTCAGTCTGTATTGTCTGTCTGGAAGTCAGCGATCAGTGAGTAGACTGAGTATACGTGGTGGTATATTTCCAACCGAACGGACCTGCACCTCGGCGCTGTTAGGGTTACTCGCCTTACCCGCGAGTGTTCGCCGAGGACAACCGACCTGGCAATAGTAAAATCCGCCACAATATAAATGCAAATGTACAAAGCTTGTAAATAAAAACAATAAACATGATGTCTATAAGAACTACAGTCGTAGTTTCTTTTTAAAGAAACTGAGTGAATTTTAAAAACAGGACTAATTTTTAAAGTAATCTTGATTAACTTTCATTTTGATGTGTATGCTTAAAGGTTTCATCTGCTTTTTGCAGGTTTTTTCCCCCGAAGCAACAAAAGTGCTCAATATTTCAAGTAGGGTGCATAACAAGCATTCTGTTCAACTCTTAGCTGAGTAGCTACTATACGTTTTGGAGAAAACAGAAAAAAACATAATGCACAAGTCTTTGGATCTCGTAACTGGATTCTGTAGGCACCCAATTTTAAAACCACCTTCAATGTTTGTTTTCTGACAATACCATTTCAGGTGGAATTATTTCACAGGGTATTTGTTACCAGTCCTATCTTCACTTTGGGGTTTCTGTCATTAAATCGGTAGGTACTTATCTGGGTAATTGCAAATGATCCTACGTGGCTTTAAGAAGTAAAGTTAACAGAAATACCGAATAATCATAATTTTACAGGCTGTAATTTCTATTATAAGAAAATGTAATGTTTAGATAGCACAGTATACAAAGAGAAGATATACGTAAAGGGAGTTTACAAAGTCTTGTTGTGACAACTAAGATCTACATACAGTGGTGAATTGTTAAACACTAAAAAGTCTACTTGAACATTTCATTTTTACAATAAAATTATTGCTACTTTGCAAACAAACTAATAATTTTTGCTGAAACCCAAACTGAAGTGATGATTTTTGTTAATTTTCAAGTTTTCTGAAAATGTCAAACAAAAATGCAAAACAATGAAACAGAGGTGTGCAATTAAATTATTGAAATGATGAGGCAATCTGTTTGGTTTGTTTAGGAAAAAACTTTGATTAAAAATGTGCTATTTGTGTGGGGCCTTTTCAAGGTGGCAGTCAGGCCAAAATCAAGGCAACTAAGGCCGTAAAGCTTTCTGAAATTCAGCTTTAGTCGAGCTGATTTCTAATCATTCAAACTGAAGGGATATTTGACAGTCTGAGAAAAAACGTAAACAAAATTTCAAATCAAGATGAAAACATTCTTATAAACATAGTCTTCATTCTGTGAATTAAGACAGGAAACCAAATTAATGTTCACTCATCTTTAGCAAACATGAACAATGAGTAAATTATCTTCAATATACATGTAAATGCATCGAAAATTCAAATGCGTAAACAGAAACTGCAAAAAGTAATGTCAAAACTGAGTAAATAAAGGCTTATATTGAACAGTATTCTTAGTACTAACTATCATGCTGATGCGTATGCTAAAAATAAATTCTAACAACACTATTTCACAAAATACTTAAAGTATGGTTGCTTCTCAAGGATGAAGTGGTTGTAAAACTGTCTCATAATTTCTATTATCAAAAGTACACTATATAATGGATTACATGTAGATTCCATTTGGAACAGATTTCAGAATCTCGGGGAGTTTACAAAAACTTGGCGTTGTCTCCAGCTTTGGCTTCTACTATCAAAAGCCTCTGATGAGGTCAAGATATAAACCTCATGAACGCTGTCAACACAAATCTCCACTCTGTGAATGAAGATCTGAAACCACATTAATAGAATGAGCTTTGTCACTCATCTTTAGGATGTATTTTGACAAGTCAATTGACTTGTAAAGCAGCGTTTTATATGTGCATGCAAACTGCAAACAAGTAAAACAAAATTAACTTAGTGAATAAAGGCTTACAATAGTATCTTGAACACTAATATTTGAACTGAGTAATGCAGAATGTTGAATCTCAAGAACGAAAAGATCCGAAACATTTTTCAAATCTTTGTTATAAAAGATAGCAGAATATGTACAGCAACTTCCATCATCAACAATTTACGAATCTTAATTGTGTTTATGACATCTTGGCTAAGTCCCTGGCTTTGGCTTCTGGCTGCATGATGTTTGTCTCCTGATGTAACTCCAGTACAATATTGGTCCATTTTCTTCTTCAGAGACACCAAATCCTGTCACACAAGGCCAATGGTTGGTGCATTTTCACTGAGTTTGATTGTGGTAGGATTCTTAGGAATCTAGTGCCAGAGATGAAGCGGAAGCCACAACGAAGCCGGGGTTTCATAAACACCACATAAAGTTGGTAAGTATTGGATAAATTTATGGCGATCCATGTACTGGGTAAGGGAGGGGTGTTGGGTTGAGGAGGCGGGGGTCATTACATTCAAACAACTCAACACCCACTGAACTCCCCTCTCCTTTCAAATTTACCATTTAAACAAAGATAATAGATTCCAGTCATCATACATATGTACATGTAAGATCAAAACAAATTGTCCCCCGATCAAATCAAATGTAACTGTAGTCAATACACTGTTTATATAAGACTGTGTATAGTAACATAATGTAATTGATGCACTGTTTATTAAGAATGTGTATGGTAAAATGGTTCACATCAGAGGGATCTGGCAGTTTGGATTTTTGAAGAGAGATGTGATATGAGTGGGACATGAATGTTGATTGGTGCTGTAATGACTGGACAATTTCATCCTCAACATTTGCTGTTGGGATGCTGATGATTGCTAGTCAATGTCATGTTTGATGACATCACACCTTGTGATACATCTTGATCGTGTAGTGGTCAGCCACTGCCAGCTGGCCATCCGATGTGAATGTGATTCCACATGGGTTATATAGACCCTGAGCCAGGCAATCAAGAAACCTGCCATCTGGGTCATAGTGGTGAATATGACCAGTGTCAGGCACACCTTGGTACACTACAAGGTAGATGCCTGAGCTGTCACAGCATACACCACGGCTGTTCACTGGCTTACCATTAATGGTTGGCTGGATGGTGGCATTTGTTGTACCATTGCTATCAGCGATGTCCGCTTTCTTTGTGTCCCATCCACTGACCACAACTCTATCAGTGTTGTCATCAACAGCCAGGTAGTAAGGTGGAGTCTGCACTGGTGTGGTGTGTAGGATCTCACCATCAGTGGGTCTGTGTTCAGTCCACACCATATTGTACCGGTAGGTGTTGCCTACTAAGATGCTATTCTTTGTTACTGCTAGACTCGATAGGTTCATTTTTGTCTCGTCTACCTGATGCTTCGGCACCGTTGGGAACTGCATAACAAGAGTGTTGTCCTTCATGTTGAACACCTTGACGTTCTTGCTTCCCTCTTCCAACACAAGCAAGCGGTGCTCAGGATTGTGGATGGCTGCATCTGCCACTGGATCTGTGGGTAAAGAAGAACTGAAATGTAACATATGCACATTATATAAATGCACTGTCACTATTCTGAGTTCCCATGAAATATAAATACCTATGATAACCTACCTATAATAATGAATACATGGCGTGTCTTATAGCCCGGTCAGGTAGAATGAATAGGCCAAATGAACATTGTGCAGTCTTCAACCACCATACATGTATAATTGTGAATATATGCAACGTCTTGGAGATACAGTTTTGTAAAGTCTTTTATAGGTTAGACCTCTATGTTCCGACACCCCTATGTTCCGACTGCACATATTCCTATTCCTATTCCTAACCCTAACCCTAACCCTAACCGGGAGTAACACAATCTAGGTTGTCGGAACATAGGGGTGTCGGAACATAGAGCAGTCACCCTTTTATAAAGTGAATGCACTCTCTCTGCTATTCTAATTGTTCAAACATCAAAATATATTAGTCTTATATATTAGTCTATATATTAGTCTTATATTGCTGTAATAGCAATAAAAACGTTACTCAATTTCCAAATGAAGCATTGAGCAACATAGACCCCATTTTTAGACAACAAATAATTGAAAACTGTATAATAACAACTCAGTTCTTGTAAACTTTAAGAGGGCCCATCACAAACAATTTCCAAGATTGTTGCTTACATCATAAACTAACAACTAAACAAAAATACGAAATTTGAAGCATATTTGTTTATCGTAATTCAAGGTCAAAGGTAATTTCATTACGCATTTTCTTTGCGCTTCATGGTACAATTCTTGTTTTATTTTATGAAATAAAGGCAAATCAAAGAGCATTAAATATGATGAACAACTTGGCTTTGTAAGTGCTGTAGTTATAAATGAAACAAAACGGTCACTTTTTGCAATACAATTTCTTGCAATTTGATACCTGCTGATGTCATCATGACACGTTACCAATGTGGTGTGAATTAAGATTAGATACATGTATGTTAGCAATTTCCAAGGTTGGGCAATACGGTTCCTGGAACTCAATTAATATTGGTTATTATTCAAATAATTTTTGAACTCACAGTTTGCACGTAAACTAATATTTTATTTGCTTTGTTTTTTTTGGGCAAATTTGTTTCAAAACATATCGCTATTACGCAACACATATCGTTCATGGCCAAAAAGTGGCACAACTGCTTCACCAAGGTTTACCATGCCCACCTCGAGTCAACATGTAAATTAGGTGAAACAATCCATTGGTCTTTAAAAAACGAAGAAAAAAAACTTTTACGCACACTACAGCCTGTCTAAAAAAAAATGGTACACTCGAAAACGATTTTTCTTCAGTATTAAATCTCAACATAAGTAAGTCGTTTTCAGCACCACATTAAAGAAAAAAGACCAGGCTTTTTGATACTTTTTGTTTCATCTCATTTGCTTTTGTCCATCCAGAGACAACTTCAGTTTACTGCGAAAACAAAAGTTGCCAAGTTGCAATCTGTTGTGAGCTTCAAGACAGCATGGCACAGTACTCGAAACAACTCTGCCCATGCATAAAAGTGGCACAAAATCGATTTTGGTGTATCGCACTAAATTGATTATATCTCTGAATTGACAAAAGCAAATAAGATCAGCAAACAAACTCTATCTCTCTTTGTTCTTTAATATTATGCCAAGTAAGCAAAATTTATTTTGAAATTTCATATTTCACTAATTTTTTTTCTGATTGTACCATTTTGTTTAGACAGGCTGAAGATGATTACGTTATGTAGGGCAGTAAGATGCCTAGGTACATTGTAAATAACAAGACACAATAATGTAAAGATCACTAATGAATCGCTGGTAACTGTACAACCTAATCTAATGGTCTTTAAAAAACGACATAACAACCTTTTTACCCACACAATAAATACTTACATTATGCACGCGTCGATTTTAATCATGCGCGTCAACCTTTTTTTTTCTTCAAATTTACACGGAAGCTACAACAGTGCCCTCTATTGCCGCACCTCAAATTTTTGTTCCAAGGAGCACCAAGGAATGAGGAAATTGCACCAAGGCAAATGATGAAGGGCACCAAGGCAAATTATGGAGGACACCAATGTATAATGAGGACACAAAAAAGTAAAATAGTACCCACCTTGTCTGTACAATTCAAGCTTAAAAAAAAAAAAAGCCACCAAAATGAAATAAAAAATGCGTCGCCGCATCAATTCCGGAACTTCGGGCTACCCAGAGATCGGTTATTAATTTTTTTTTTGGCCTAACGTCAAGATCACTAATGAATTACTGGTAACTGTACAATTAAATCTATTGGTCTTCAAAAAATGACATAATAACCTTTTACACATGCTAAATACTGACGTTATGTAGAGCAGTAAGATGCTTAGGTAAATAACAAGATACAATAACGTGGGTATCACTAATGAATTACTGGTAATATAACTGTATAACCTAATCTTTTGGTCTTTAAAAAATGAAAAAAAAATAACCTTTTACACACACTAGATAATTACGTTATGTAAGGCAGTAAGATGCCTAGGTAAATAGCAAGACATAATAACGTGAAGATCACTAATGAATTACTGGTAACTGTACAACCAAATCCATTAGTCTTCAAAAAACGACATAATAACCCTTTTGCATACACTAAATACTAACGTTATGTCGAGCAGTAAGATGCCGAGGTAAATAACTAGAGACAATAACATGAAGATCACTAATGAACTACTGGCAACGTACTAAAGAACCAAATCTATTGGTGTTTTAGTTACAAAAAAAATACTTGTTATATACAGTCCAAATAATTACGTCAAATACAGTGGTAAATAGTCTAGGTAATGAATAGATAATATTAACGTTATAATCACTGGATATTCGTGGAAACTGTAAAACCAGAAGTATTGGTGCTTCACAAGCGAAATGATCTCCTTTTGTCACCACCATATAAAGACGGTTTACAAACATGTCATTTGGTCAAGTGAATATATAGTGATCATAACGCTATTCGCACTAGTTATAGAAAACATAGCTCCGTTTATAATTAATAAAAATCGCGTTATAAAAACGCGAAAATTTGGTTTATATCTACCAAACCAAAAATTCACTAAAAACTCTCTCCCCAAAACAGGTTCTTTTCCGGTGTTTTGTTTACTGGGTAGAACATTCTACTCACACGGCAGATTGGTTTGTTTGCAAAGCAATTTCACACTTTTCTAAAGGTTACAGACACAAAAATAAAAACATTTTCTTCCAAACAAACTGAAATCAGTTATGTAATAGATAGAAATTTTGTTGTAGGTTTTTTGTGTACCGGTATGTGTGTGTCAGTGTGTGATTTTTTTTAAACATAGGCCTACGCGTACAGAAAAAAAATGAAGTTTTGTCAGGAGAACAAAATCAATTGTGTTAGAGAGCACTGCCAGCACATCAATTCCTTGCCAGTAGTTTATTGTTTTTCATTCTCAGTTGTCAGATCTGCATGTGCACATGGAAGACTTGGAAGACTTTGCACACAATTATGAAAGTTTGTGTTGATGAACATGTACATGAAAGAAACTTACATTGTACGGGGATGGTTCCCTTGTGTTGTCCCTCATTGCTGCAGATGACCACTCGGTTGTTCCAATAGTCTGCCACAGCAATCTTACCAGGTTGAGTAGCAGTAACACCTACAGCCACATTGAACTCTCCTGGACCACTTCCCTCTGTACCAAACTCACAACACATCTCCCACTTGCCCTTGACTTCCAGCTTGCCCAGATTGATGTCACCAATCCTCTGACCCGAGGTGAAGCTCAGATATGAAAGCTTGGGATCAATCTGGGGAGGATTTTGACTCTTGAGTGATTTCCAGTCTTTGCTGATGATAGGGTATAGGGACAAAAAATCACTGTCTGATGCAGTGTTAATGATATCCTGGGATGTCCCCAGCGAATGTTTTTTATTTTCAAGCATCATTGTCAGTGTTGACTGATGCTCATCATATGTTCTGTTGCGATCCTGCTGGAGTTGTTTGATTTCTTCAATCGTCTTGGTCTCTTGAGTTGTTATCTCAGCTCTCATTTTATCCGCTTTGTCTTTCACAGCTTTCACAGTCTTTGTGACTCTCTGTGTAAACTTCTGCTTAGCTTGTGATGACGTGGTCAAAGCTTGTTCAAGTCTTTGATGCCTGTGGTGAAGTCTGAAAACGTATCTTTCAGTGACTGTTTGTATTTGCGAGAAGCCTCTCCAGAGTCAATGTAGTGATGCTCTGGTTTACAGTGGTCTACTACAGTACAATCTCGGCAAATTAACTCTTCACATGTCTCACAGTAAAAGCGTTTCACCTCCCCCTTGTGTTTGTGGCATTTAGACTAATCTTCTTCTGGTGTTTTTTTTCACTGTTACCTTTCCCTGACGAATGTCCTCCAAAGTAGCCACTGTGTGGTTTGATGTAGCAGCAAATCGCAAGTGTGTCTTGCGACAGCTTGGGCAGATATTCTGTGCACAGTCCAAGCAACGATGCATGGCCTCATTTCCCTCATCACAAATCTCACAGATGACCTTTGTGTTTTCTGAACAAGCCACCTTTTCTTGGAGTGAGACCTCCTCAACTATTCCCATCAAATGGAAATTTGTTTTCAGGCCTTGAATGCGTGTCTCTGGAAGTACCGTCTCCCGTCGACATATAGGGCAAGGAATTGTCAGTTGACCTCCATACCTGCTGGTGTAGTATTTCTCCAGACATTTCTGGCAGAAGCTGTGCATGCAATCCAGCACCTTGGGCCGTTTGTATTTGTCTGCACAGATGATGCATTCAAGATGGGGTCTGATGTTTTTTAGAGCTGTAGCCATTTTATCTGTTTACAAAGAGTATTTAAAAAGAAATTGAAATGGTTATAATACAGAGATGTAACTTTTTAATACTGCACTGTCTGTGTGAGTTTCATTCGGGCAAAAAAAAAACCCGAAGTTTTATTTCCCCTTGTTATTTTGTATTTACATGTATCCACTTTTGAACAAGACATCAATTTTTTTTGGAATTCCTGTCAAAATTTTGAAGAGCTCTGATTTTTTGAAGAGCTCTGGTACGTGTACGGTAGCTTGTGCCCTGATCTGGTTATTACTAAATATACGTGTTGGTTTTGTTGGAAAACTACAACTGTATGCACTATTCACATTTTGTTGTTAAAGGCAAACTGTGATTCCTACACTTGTACCGGAAAGCTAGCATTTAACCTCATTCAAAATAACTGACACTCTTTTCTTACCTCTTTTAAATTCCCAGTCAAATCACTTAAAAACAGAGTTTTTTCACTTTGATGTAAGAGCACTAGCAGTTAAGGCGTTTGATGGGGCTGATCTGGTAAAGATAACGCTGGACAAACACAGCATCGTCATCAAGTCGCGTGACATGGTTTATATATAGAGCTTGGGATTTTTGTTTTGCTGCATACACGTACATGTACGTCACACACGTACAGTCTGTATATCTGCTTATCTGTGTACATATTTACTTGACACTTGAGTTTTGCAATCCTGAAATTTTATGCATTTGTGTTTATGTCGAATTTTTTTTTTCTTTTGTAACATTTGAGTGTTCCCGTTGTTTTTCTTTACCTTTGACCCCTCCCTTCCACAATCCTGTTGTTCACATAACAACCTTCCTTCCCATGCCTTCCATCCCCAAGACAACTTCCCTATCCTACTTGTATCAACCTCTGCCCCTGTGTACACCCAACCTTTCCATCCTCTTTTCCCAACCTTTTTCATCCTGTGCGGTTTTACAGCCTGTTTGTACAGAATTTTAAAAAGGAAGCCTGGTTTTTATTGCATTTGTATTTCACTAAACTGTTTCTCTCGATTTTTACTGTTTGTTTTGTATCTGTGTACTTTAATACCATACATGCTTTCCCAGCTCCATTCCCCTCAGCCCGTCCCTATCACTCCCTCCCTTCCTATGCCCTTTCATGATGGTTATTCTTCAAATCTCTGTGTAATTTTATTTTTTATGTAACTATTCTGCAATTCCGCTGCTGGCGGCGATATAATAGAACAATAAACCATTAATAATAATAGTAATAATAATAGATAGGTTCATGCATTATGTCTACATGTACATGATGCACTTTGTTAAATTACAATCGCATGCACCTCACCATACATTTAATCCCACCAGTTTCTTTTTAACCTCAAATAAAAAAGTTATAAACATTTTTCCTCAAATCTTTCATACACACGCTAAAATTTCTTTTCTTTTATCTTGTGCTATAAATACTAATAAAGAAGTTTCAGTCTATTTGAAGTTATCATTTTGACCAACCAAAAAAACCAAACTTTGAGTTAAAATTGACCTTGAGAGAATGTTGGCTGAGAGACGATGAGGAGTCAAGAAGATGGCAGCCGGTAAACGTCTCAAGTCAAGTAAGAATAAAACTTGTCTGGAAATAATCACTGCATCAGCTAGATTTGATGACTAGTGGTCCTACATGTACTTTAATATCTTGGAAGCTTCATGTTAGGGCTGTTTGGTTTGAATCTGGTGAATCTTTGCTTCAGATCCTACTGCTTGTTTTCTTTTCTATTGACCCCTGGTTTGATTCCTGTTTAATCCCAGGTGTGACCTCAGTTATCCTTGAAGGAATTCAGGAGTCTTTGGTTCAGATCCTACTGCTTGTTTTCTTTTCTATTGACCCCTGGTTCGATTCCTGTTTCTTTTCAGGTGTGACCTCAGCTTTCCTTGAAGGAATTGAGGAGTCTTTGGTTCATATCCTACTGTTCGTTTTCTTTTCTGTTGACCCCCGGTTCGATTCCTGTTTATTTTCAGGTGTGACCTCAGTTTTCCTTCAAGTTAAGTCACTGAAAGACATTGGGGGGGGGGGGAATTGTTAGAAGTTTTCCACTTTGATGCAACGAGTGTGAATAGTCGTAACCTTTAGAGTGGGCGGATCCCAGATCTGAGGCATGCACAGTTCATTATCTTGTTTGTTTGCTGACATGTTTACTCTACACTTGAGTTTGTATCTTGGACCTGAGTTAAGTTAAATTTATACTTGCATACGTGTACATGTACACGTACACCATCAGGTTGCAGACTACTTAAATAAACTGCCATAGACCCTGATGATAGATACCCCCACTTCCAAAATTCAGGAAAAAATACTCACAAGCCTTCAAGATGTTAAGACACATCAAATTAAAACTGATTTCATCATCTTTCATTTTGTGCTCAATTTTGTTAAATTGGTAATCCGATGACTTTTATGAGAAATTTCCATCCAGAGGTGATCACCCCTTAAAAGTGTATTTCGGAAGCCCATCGCCATTTTGAAAACTGATGCCTATGCTGCATTGCAATTATTAGGTTTTAATTCATCCAAATTACACAGAAATACAAATGCGAGCTGGCAGTCCTGTTCATGGCTTCCACCTTTCTTCTTTTTCTTTTTACATACGTCCAATTACATTGCCCACAAAATGATAGCAAAAAAATTGAGGCGTACAAATCATGATTTAGCCGGCGTAGGCAATTTCTGGCCTATCTACTGGCCTGCAACCATCAGTGTCCATACACATGTGCATTGTACATGTCATTCCAAATTTGTTTCATCAAATGAGGTGTTAATATATGTACCTGTGCATACTTGTCCTTCCATTCTGTGACATAATGTACTCATTTAATCTCTTATTATGTGTTCTGTTTGTAAAAAGTCCCAATGAACAAGTTTGGATTTCTAAAGAAGGTGCGAATTCCTTTGACCTGCAATGTAGCTCACAAACCAGCTTCAGTCAGAATTTTCAGTTGTAAAATTGCCAACCTGTCTGAAGAGTTGTTTCATGTTAATCTTTCATATGAGTGTCCACGATCAAAACTACATTGTGGGTCAATTTACAGACTCGCTACTAATACATTTTGTTGCCTTCATTTGAAAGGCCACCCAGCCTGAATGCAAACCAATGTCACAACATTAACTATATCACTACACAGCCTCACCCTTACATGTATGACTTTGACCAAAAATACCTATTTGTACATGTAAAGCTGGTTCTTTTCAGACCAGAACCTTTTGTCACCTGATTTGAGGGAACCCCACACTGAATTGTAGCACCCAGCCACATGTGAACAATTATTACCTGTGGTTGATTTACAAATAGGTATTTTTAGTCAAAGTCCAGTAAATGAACAATGCCATGGTTGGTTGGTTTTCTCTTGTTTGCTTGCCAACAACTGATGACTGGTCTTTCATAATAGGTACCAAGTAGAATTTTTGAAAAGCACACATGACAAAAATCGACATTTTAAAATTGGTGATTTTAGTCCCCAGTGCAGTTGGCAAATGGAGGCGAGTTCATATTTAAGCATTTCTGTCCCTAGTGGATTGATAGTATGATCGAATTTTTTTGGTAGATAACAACCAAGACACATAGCATTCTTACCATGCATAATAAGAAGATTTATGCATTCAGGTTTGCTTGAATTTGTAAAAAAAAAAAAGGAGAGTGGAGCAATTTTTTGGGGGCACCCTGTAGTGTTCCAGGGCATGTTTGTCCTGCTCAACCCGACCTGATGTCCAATGTTAGTCCAGAAAACTCTGAGACTACATCATTTATACATGTCACAAGACTGAAACTTAGACAAACTATGAAAAAAAGGTAAATGATTTGTTAAATTTTGAACTTGTGAAATCTCACAGTTGTTTTGATTTGGGGGGGGGGGGGGGGAGGTTAGTTAATGGCTGAACACCATCTGACTATTGGGGGCGCTGTTCAATAAGCATAATCTTGGACATATCACACAATAGCACTAAATTCAATATGGCTTGATTTGACCCAACCTCGTTTCCATGGGTACGATCTTGCTGCGCCATGTTGTTTCCCATCATGCCTTGTGCGATCTTAACCCCTGGAATTGTGTAATTTAAATGTGTCAAATAGTGGCACTTGTATATTAGGACTGCAGTCGATGTACCGGGTATCTAACGCGCGACGCAGTGCTTAAAATATTGAATGAAGTTTTCTTTTCGAGTCAATCCTTTCAAACATGAGACATGAGGTTTCCACATCGTGCTATTAAGCAAGGATTTGTATTTAAATGTACGCACCTCTTTCGTCCCTTTACAACCGAAGATATAGGTTTTTGGATGCGAAAAATGAGGCTACCATAATGTTCAGGCATCACAGTTTTGTAGAAAGGTTCATCGTACTTGACGTGATGTGCATAGCATGTAGGGCGTGCAGTTTTCGAAATACGCACGCAGTACGCTCTGAATTACCGGTCAGCGTCATTATGTTTATCACGGCCAAGGGTTAGTGAAGGAAACGCACCCATGGAGTCAATGCTGGATTTGACCAGGGCCCAATTTCGTTGCTCTGCTCACCACAGAATTCCGTGCTGACGATCACCAATTTGTGCTAACAGCGCCAGCAGAAAAAATGTTGTGCTAATCATGTAAGCACATAATCCTTATATACGGGATGTACGCATACGCAGAAGCCAAAATTCCAGGATAAGGCCAAAAAAAAAAAATATTCGGTCTCTGGTCAGACGAAAGTTCCGGAATTGACGCGGCGACGCGGGTTTTTTGTTTTTCTTCAAGCTTGGATTGTACAGACAAGGTGGGGTACTATTTCTCTTTTTTGGTGTCCTCATGTACATTGGTTTCCTCCATAATTTGACTTGGTGCTTTCGATCATTTGCCTTGGTGCAATTTCCCATTCCTTGGTGCTCTTTGGTAAAAAAAAATGAGGAGGTGCGGCAATAGAGGGCACTGTTGGAGCTACCACGGAACATTTTGGGGAAAAAATAGATTGACGCGCATGATTAAAATCGACGCGCGCGCTGACCAGAGACCGACTTAATTTTTTTTTGGCCTAACGCGTGAAATACGCTTACCAAAAGCACAGAATTTTCTGCTATTGTAAGCAGGGATTTTTCGCTAACTGCAAGCAGAGCCAAGAAATTGGGCCCTGCTAGACAATAATTACGTTAACAAAACCGAGTAACGGTGCTCATATTAGAGCTGTGAGGAGGTGGCATCTTCGTTTCCTTTCAAAAAAAAAAGCAAAATGTCTAGGAAGGAGTTGCCTCCCCCTGCTGTCCCAGGGGATGGTAAAACTGAAAATCAAAAAATCAAATTGAATCCCATTCATCTAGACGTGCATATTTGGCTAACTTACTCCAGTCCCTGGTGTCTATTATATCATAATAAGTGGTGGGCACAATTACAGATGCTCAATACTTTAGGGAGGGAGAGCCAGAGCCAATAGAGGGCGCTGTGACATTTTTAATTGTTGGGGGATCTGATGAAAAGGTGAAACCATTGACCTTGTCGTGCGGCTATGAAGACTTGCAGACTGGTCCAAGAAATCTGGAATTTATTTAGCCGGCTGAAATCCACTCATAAAATTGTTTGCGTATTTATGTATCAAACAAAGGTAATCCAGAAATAATAAGTTGAAATTTGGTAATTGCAGAAACTTGGGAAAAATTAAAGTTATTCACACATTCAACCACATGTGATAGTTTCAAGCAAATTCCACAGTGGTCCATTTCTGTTGCATGGTTCATCTGAGTTGTGGGATTCTGTTGGTTTCAGGAGACTTCACTTTGTGGGTTTCTTTGGGGATCAGGATTCCAAATGGAATAACAATATGTTATTTCAAGACATGATTTTTCTTTTTAATTTTTTTAGCCGAAGAATAGAGCGACTACAAAGAACTAAACAGAACTACAAAGAGTGGTGAGTGAATTCTTATTCTGAATAAATGAATGAATTTATTTATGTTCATTACACTTCAAACATCTCAATTTGAATATTTACTTGTTACAACAGAGTTTGAAAAGTGTCATCAAAATTAATAATTCTTTGCCGAAACTCAAACTGCACGAGGGGGTGATTCTTTCATTGCTTTGAAGTTTGCTGAAATTGCAACCAAAAAGGTAAAACAATGAAATCAGAGGTCTGGAATTTAACTCTTGAAAAGGCAAGGGCATTTTAAGGAGGCAGTCAGGCCAAAATCAAGGCAACAGAGGCCATAGCGTCCTGAAATTCAATACCCTTGATTTGAACATGTGTTAAAATGATTGGCAACCTTTCACACTTGAAGAATTTTTAGCCTTCAAAGAAAAACAATAAAAATTTCCATCAAGATAGTCCCTTGGGAGTAAAGTTTACACAAGTTTTTATTCTGTGAAACCAAATTAATAGGATAAGTATTTGTGCTCATCTTCAGCCGACATTTTGATGTTTAAATGATCGTCCACATTAGTGTTTCATTGATATAAATGCAAATGTACAAAGCTTGTAAATAATAACAATAAACATGATTTCTATGAAAAACTACAAAAACGAAAAAAAAACTACTAGACTTTTTTTTTTAAGAAACGGAGTGAATATTAAAAGACTAATTTTTAAAGTAATCTTGATTAACTTTCAAAGTTTGTGTATGCTTAAAGGTACATTGTGCTTTGGATCATTTGCCTTTTACAGGGTTTTTATCTCCGAAGCAACAAAAGTGCTCAATATTTTAAGTATGGTGCATAAGCATTCTGTTCAAGTCTTAGCTGAGTGGCTACTATACGTTTTGGAGAAAACAGAGAAAACATAATGCACAAGTCTTTGGATCTCGTAACTGGATTCTGTAGGCACCCCATTTTGAAACCACCTTCAATGTTTGTTTTCTTACAATACCATTTCAGGTGGAATTATTTCACAGGGTATTTGTTACCAGTCCTATCTTCACTTTGAGGTTTCTGTCATTAAATCGGTAGGTGCTTATCTGGGTAATTGCAAATGATACTACATGGCTTTAAAAAGTGAAGTTAACGGAAATATAGAATAATTAAAATTGTACAGGCTGTAATTTCTATAATCATTAAATGTAATATAGAGATAGCACAGTTTACAATGAGAAGATGTATGTTCTATTAGGAACAAATTGAAGAATATATACATAAAGGGAGTTTACAAAGTCTTGTTGTGACTACTAAGATCTACATACAGTGGTGAATTGTTAAACACTTAAAAGTCTACTTGAACATTTCATTTTTACAATAAGATTGATACTTTGCAAACAAATTCATAACTTTTGCTGAAACCCAAACTGAAGTGATGATTTTTTTTCATTTCCAAGTTTTCTGAAATTGGTACCAAAAATGCAAAACAATGAAAATAGAGGTGTGCACTTAAGTTCTTGAAAAGATGGGGAAATCTGTTTGTTTGTAAGGAAATAACTTGGCTTAGAAATTTGCTATTTGTGTGGGGCCTTTTTAAGGTGGCAGTCAGGCCAAAATCAAGGCAACTGAGGCCGTATAGCTTTCTGAAATTCAGCTTCAGTCGAATTGATTTCTAATCATTCAAACTGATGGGATATTTGACAGTCTGAGAAAAAATGTCAACAAAATTTCAAATCAAGATAAAAACATTCTTGTAAACATGAGTCTTAATTCTGTAAATTAAGACAGGAAACCAAATTAATGTTCACTCATCTTTAGCAAACATGAACAATGAGTAAATTATCTTCAATATACATGTAAATGCATCGTAAATTCAAATGCGTAAACAGAAACTGCAAAAAGTAACATAAAACTGAGTAAATAAAGGCTTATTGAACAGTAATCTGAGTATTAACTATCGTGCTGAGCGTACATGCTTAAAAATGAATTTTAAACAACATGTATATCACAAAATACTTCTCAAGGATGAAGTGCTTGTAAAACTGTCTCAAGAGTTCTATTAACAAAACTACAATACATAATGGATTACATGTAGATATTCCATTAGGAACAAATTTCAGCATCCCAGGGAGTTTACGAAATCTTGGCTTTGTCTCCAGCTTTGGCTTGTACTATTTGAAGCCTCTGATGAGATCAAGAAATAAACCTCATGAACACTGTCAACACAATTCTCCATTCTGTGAATGCAGATCTGAAACCACATTAATAGAATGAGCTTTGTCACTCATCTTTAGGATGCATTTGGACAAGTCAATTGACTTGAAAAGCAGCGTTTTATTAATTAAATCTGTACATGAAACTGCTATAAAGTTCCACAAAATCAACTGAGTGAATAAAAGCTTATCTTGAACACTAATATGCACTTATTTGAACTGAGTAATGCAGAATGTTGAATATCAAGAACGAAAAGATACTAAACATTTCTCAAGTCTTTGTTGTAAAAGATAGCAGAATATAAACAGCAACATCCATCATCAACAATTTAAGAATCTCAATTGTGTTTATGAAATCTTGGCTTTGACCCTGGCTTTGGCTTCAGCCTGCATGATTTTTGTTCCCCGATGTAACTCCAGTACAATATTGGTCCATTTTCTTCTTCAGAGACACCAAATCCTGTCACACAAGGCCAATAGATGGTTTGTGCATTTTCACTGGGTTTGAATGTGGTCGGATTCTGAGGAATCTAGAGCGAGAGATGAAGCAGAAGCCACAACAAAGCCGGGGTTTCATAAACACCACTGGAAGTTGGTGAGTATTGGATAGATTTATGTCGATCCATGTACTGGGTAAGGGAGGGGTGTTGGGTTGAGGAGGCGGGGGTCATTACATTCCATTACAGAAAATACCTCACCTCCGTTTAGTGTTTACCTACATTTGCATATCAGCGCGCATGCGCACAAACATTCGCTGAAAAGAATAGCGCCCAAGCCACACCCTCATTGTCCACTGCATGCCCCACGCCCACACAGGACCCTGTAACGTAATAGCTCATCCTAGTTTTTTTCAGCGACGCGTAGTGTAAAGACGTATAATTTTTAGCTGTTCTTGCTGTGATTACAAAATGGCGGACTCCGCCAAAACTAAGAAGAAAACTGTCTCAAGCCGTTCTACTGGAAAGTCATCCTCTACTCAATCCAAGCGTGATAATTCCTCTGCTACGACTGGGTCCAATCTCCAGGTTCGGCAATTGGAATTTCTCCGGGGTCAAAGAATTCTCCAATGAGAATTACGGCCACTCCCCGACAAATCCCGCATTCTTACGGCAGTCTGCAGGAGCACATGCACGCTTCGGAACAACAGGTCGACTCGCATGTGCAGGCGGGACGGCGGGGCTTGGCGTTCGAAACCCAAAGGTCCCTCGGTAATCCGACCAGCCCCGCCAGGTCACAGAGGTTTGGGACACCACCACCACCATCATCTTCAGTCAGCCATACTACGGGTTTGTATTCTCAACCTAGTTTTATAAGCGAATCTCGGCGAGATTTTCTTCATCATTCGGAGCCTCACACGTGGTCCTTTTTCCCTAACGATCCTCGTCAGTTCGACCACAATTCTCGCACTCCGTATCCACTCGGTGTTCCAGCCTACGACCCGCGGGTTTATCCCGAGGCTTTTCCGATGGGATTTTCACACCATTACACACCTTATCAGGGTAATTCTTCACATTATCCGCGAGATCATGGCGTACCTTTAACAGGACAAAGACTCCGTTCTCCGCAACGCTTCGGTGAACACACTAGCCGGGCGGGCAGAGAACGCCGCGATTCACGGCGCCGTTCCCGGTCTCGTGCGCGGTCCCGCTCGGACTCCGACGATCGACATCGGCGCCGACATCGTTCTTCTCGTCATGATAGTGATTACTCACGGTCGAATTCTGGTCATCGAAACCGACACTCACATTCTAGATCTCCTTCAAGGTCTTCTTTTTCCTCGGGCCAGACAGTGGATGAAGTCTCTCCAATGTCCAACGGGCTAATCTTACGATGACGGAAGTGGGTAAGATCCTTCAGTTTCCACCCCCTTCCCCAGGCAAATCTACTCCACCTTCATATCGCAGGGATTCTGGTACTCGCAAATCTAAGCCTTCGCAGCCCACTTTTCCTATTGATAGAATGTGTGCTGACTCTATGAATGAGTCCCTTAGTCAAGTGCAAAACAAGCAATCTCTCTCTTGTGGAACGAGCAGGTTTGCAGGCATGTTCAACACCAATAAAGCGGACACTGATAGATTCTTTTCTACCCCTTCCTTGTCTTCTGAGGCCAAAGACTTAATGAGACGTGAGAATCCGCAATCTCATAAGCACATTTTTGATGCTCAGACGAAAACACTTGACAAAAGAATTGCCTACTTGGATAGCCATCTGCTTCAAGGGGCCAAAGTGGCCTCTTTCTCCATCCTGTTATTGGATACCATTGCTCGATGTTATGGAGATCCTTCCTTGTGTGAGCCATATATGATACCCGAAATGTTCCATTTTTGGATGATTGTCCGAGTTTTTGCCTCAAGGAATTAAGTTTGGGTTTTGCTTCAACTTCGTTGCTGCGACGTTCCCTTGTTGTAGACAAGTTGTTTCTCCCTTCACTTGGGGCGAAGGATCGCATGCTAGACCTTCCCCTGGCTGGGCGTAATCTCTTTGACAACAGGTTCGACGAGACTATATTACATGAAGCCCAACGCATCAAAGCTGAAGACAAGTTCGATCTTCGTCGGCGTTCAGCCAAACGCCCTTCTACATTTGCCACCAGTCAGCCCAGCAAGAAGTATCAACCCCCGTTTTCTACCGACAAGGGCTCCAATCAGTCCAAGAATCAGGGGCATCAGTCTTCTTCGTCTTCCCCCAGCTAGACCAGAAGGCAGCCTTGGGTTCTTCAAACCATCTCGACAGGGTACTGTCTGGAATTCACCAGCATCCCTCCTCTACAACCTCCAAGACGACCAACTCCTGTTCCCTCAGATCCCGCACGCCGGGCAGCTTTGGAGAAGAAAATCTTCTCTCTGATAGACAAGATCGCCATCATTCTGCTTCCAACGGAGTCCACTCTTAGCGTCACCTCAACCTTTTCCTTGCGCCGAAGAAGTCGGGCGATTGGCAACCCATCACACTCATCCTCTGCCGTGGAAGGTAGATGCCCTCAGCTTCGACTGGACAGGAATGCATGCTTATGCCTTCCCCCCGATCTCTCTCATTCAACGGGTCCTGACAAGGATAGAGTCAGAGCTACGGTATCCAGAGTAGTCCTCATAGCTCCCTTCTGGCCAAGACAGCCATGGTTTCCTCGCCTTCTGGATCCCCTAGTTCACTCGCCCATCATACTTCCTAACCGGCCAGACCTCCTGTCACAACTCGGGTCTCACATTCTGCATCCAAATCCATCCACTCTCCATCTTTGTGCCTGGATGCTCTCAAAGTCTCCTTCCGAGCAGCTGGACTTTCGGAGGAAGCTACGTCCTTGGCAACCAAGAGCAGACAGAGATCCACCAGAAGAACTTATGATAGTAGACTTCTCCACTTCACCAAATGGTGCGATGAGAGAGCTGTCAATCCCCGTTCTGCATCTGTAACTTCGATTGGGATTTCCTTCTTCACCTTTTTAATTCAGGCCCTCAAATTTCAACAATTAAGGGCTACAGGTCAGCTATTGGTGTCCTTCATCAGGGTTTCCATGATGGCACAACAACTTCATCCAATACATCAATTTCTCACATGATACGCGGTATCGTCATTGGGTCACTCGCCTTAGCCCCATGCGGAACCAACAGGTACATTGAAACTCTCCTTCTATCAGGTTGCGAAACCCATATTCTTACTGGCCGCTGCAGTAGCTTGCCTTAAGAAGGGAATTTCACTAAGTTACCAGGTCATAGCCATTGGCACATGACTGCATTTATTTTATTCCATAGGTGAATTTCAACACACGGAATAAATCAACTTATTTTCAGACCAGATATTTCCGGCCAAGTTGACATCCTCTCCATATGTAGCAAAGGATATGGTGGTGCCCCATGCGAGCTCTGCAGAACTACAATGCTTGCACTGATGGCCTTCAAGATGCTTCATCATCAAGCAAATGCTCGTACAGTCATCTAGCATCATCTTCAAGCCTCTGTGACCATGATCGCTCGATTGTCGGTGCCACCAAAGAGTGCCCTCCCGAAATCGAGGGTCAAAATCTCAAGCTCAGGAAACACCCAGCGTGACAACTTCCTGAACTTAACTGCTTGGAGTTTCCTTTTCAGATGCAGGGAACAGGACTCTCTTTTTCAGGTATCAGGAAAGCGGACTGCTGGAAGAACCCCTACACTGTCACACCTTGCTTATAGCTGTTGTGCAAGCAGAGGGTTGCATTAGCAGAAAGTCCTCCAGGAAACTGCACAATCAGCAGCCCGCAAAGCCCGCAAAGCTCCTTTAGAATAGATAGGCAGCACCCGGGTATGTCTAAGTAACCTTTTCATGCCATTTAGAATTGCATGTAGGCCTAGTTTAGACTTTCAAGAACCACTGCATGTCCCTCCCCCCCCCCTTGAGACTTTCGGTGCTACTCTGCAAATGTAGGTAAACCGATGTGAGGTATTTTCTGTAATGGAATTCCCAAAATCCAAAGGGATTTTCCATTCTAGTAAGAAAATACCCACCTCTGTTTACCATCCCTCCCTTAAAAAAAAAAAAAAAAAAAAAAAAAAAAAAATAGGACGAGCTATTACGTCACAGGGTCCTTTGTGGGCGTGGGGCATACAGTGGACAATGATGGCGCTATTCTTTTCAGCGAATGTTTGTGCGCATGCGCGCTGATATGCAAATGTTGGTAAACAGAGGTGAGTATTTTTTTACTAGAATGGAAAATCCCTTTGGAATTTAGGAATTCAAACACCTCAACACCCACTAAACTCCCCTCTCCTTTCAAATTCACCACTTAATTCAGATTCCAGTCATTGTACATGTAAGATTAAAACAAATTATCCCAACTAAATCAAATGTAACTAGTCAATACACTGTTTATATAAGACTTTGTATAGTAACAAAATGTAATTGATGCACTGTTTATTTAAGAATTTGTATGGTAAAATGGTTCACATCAGAGGGATCTGGCAGTTTGGCTTTTTGAGGAGAGATGTGATATGAATGGGACATGAATGTTAATTTGTACTGTAATGACTGGACAATTTAATCCTCAACATTTGCTGTTTGAATGATGATAATTGCTAGTCAATGTCATGTTGGATGACATCACACCTTGTATACATCTTGATTGAGTTGTCATCAGCCACTGCTAGCTGTCCCTTTGATGTGAATGTGATTCCACATGGGGCAAACAGACCCTGAGCCAGGCAATCAAGAAACCCGCCATCTTGGTCATAGTGGTGAATATGACCAGTGCCAGATACACCTTGGCGCACTGCAAGGTAGATGCCTGAGCTGTCACAGCATACACCACTGCAGTACTGTACTGGCTCACCATTAATGGTTGGATAAATGGTACAGATTGTTCTACCTTTGCTATTACCAACATCCACTTTCTTTGTTTTACCTCCACTGACCACAACTCTATCAGTGTCGTCATCAACAGCCAGGTAGTGAGGTGGAGTCTGCACTGGTATGGTGTGTAGGATCTCACCATCAGTGGGTTTGTGTTCAGTCCACACCATTCTCTTGATATCACCCATTACGATTGTACATGTACTATTTTTTACGGCTAGACTCTGTAGGTTCATTTCTGTCTTTTCTACCTGATGCTTGAGCATCGTTGGGAACTGCGTAACAAGAGTGTTGTCCTTCATGTTGAACACATTGACATACTTGCTTCCAGCTTCCAACACAAGCAAGCGTTGCTCAGGATTGTGGATGGCTGCAACTGCCTGTGGATCTGTGGGTAAAGAAGAACTCAAATGTAACATGCACAGTATATAAATGCACTGTCACTATTCTGAGTCCTCATGAAATATAATATCTATGATAACCGACCTATAATAATGAATACATGGCGTGCCTTATAGCCTGGTCATGTAGAATGAATAGGCCTACATGAACATTGTGCAGTCTTCAATCACCATACATGTATAATTGTGAATAAATTGCAACGTCTTGGAGATACAGTTTTGCAAAGTCTTTTATAAAGTTGATGCACTCTGTGCTATTCTCATTGTTCAAACATGAAAAATTGATTAGTCTTAAATTTAACGGTGTTGCTAATTTTTTTAACAATAATAAGGTTTCTCAATTTACAAATGAAGCATTGAAGAGCCCAGACCCCGTTTTTCCTCATTAAATAATTGAAAACTGTATAACAACAACTCAGTTTTTGCAAACTTTAAGAGCGCCTATCACAAAATTTTCCAAGATTGTTGCTGACCGGTACATCATAAACTTACAACTGAAAAAAATTTGAAATTGGAAGCATACATGTAGATTGTTTTTCGTAATTCAAGGTAAAAGGTAATTTTGTTATGTATTCTCTTTGTGCTTCAATGTACAATGTTGGTTTTATTTGATGAAATAGCAAGAGGCCATTCAAAGAGCTTTACAACTTGGCTTTGTAGGTGCTGTAGTTTTACAAATATTGAAAGTTTGGAGGTCATGCTCATTAGTAAAAAGTTCGTTGACCCGTATCTCAAAATCTAACAAGCCAAACTGCCAAAAAAATCAGTTCTCAGGTTTCTCATACAGGCCAATCATCACACCAAATATCGTTTCAATCTGTGAGGGTCAGGTCCAAAATCGTGTTGAATTGACACAGAATGACACATTTTTGAGAGTCAAGATTTTGACCCCCAAAAATTGTTCTTGCAAGAATAACAAAAACCGCCAATTTGTCAAGGATGGTTGTGTAGACGTTTATATCCTATTTTTAAATGCTCTTTGTAGCCCAATTGGGTGCTTTCCAAGATGTAGTGTTCCTCTACCGGTAGATCACTTTTAATTTGATATGGTGGTATCATTGTATGGTGTCACCATTTTTGTCACGTGTTTGTACAACAGTGCATGTTTGTACAAAGTTTTTTCTTCATACCTTGACCCGTTACGGAGTAAATCCATTTTTTGTTAACTCATGCTGCTTTTAGTATTTTGAGTTCACCTAACTTTAATTTGACCGTCGACCCAGAAGGTCAAGCAACTTCACGTGTACACAGGACAAAAAAAATGGTTCATCAACGGAAGGTCCATCAGATCACAAATTGTGAACAAGATTTTTTCCTTTGTTTAGGAGTTATGAATGAAACAAAACGGTCACTTTTTGAAATACAATTTCATGTAATTTGATACCTGCTGATGTCATCATGACACGTTACCAATGTGGTGTGAATTAAGATTAGATACATGTATGTTAGCAATTTCCAAGGTTCGGCATACGGTTCCTGAAACTCAATTAATATTGGTTATTATTCAAATAATTTTTAAACTCACAGTTTGCACGTAAAACAAATATTTTATTTGCTTTGTTTGGGTTTTTTTGGCAAATTTGTTTCATTGAGACTTTGAAGTGCTAAATATTATAACAAAAAACATTCTAAGATACCGCTATTACGCAAAACATATCGTTCATGGCCAAAAAGTGGCACAATTGCTTCACCAAGGTTTAACACGCCCACTTCGAGTCAACATGTAAATTAAGTGAAACAATCCATTGGTCTTTAAAAAACGAAAAATAACTTTGTATACACACTACAGCCTGTCTAAAAAAAATGGTACAATCGAAAATATAATTTTTTTTTCAATATTAAATCTCAATACAAGTAGGTCGTTTTGAGCATCACATTAAAGAAAAAAGACCAGGCTTTCCAATACTTGTTTCATCTCATTTGCTCTTGTAAATCCAGAGAAAACTCCAGTTTACTGCGGAACACAAAAATCGAGTTTGTTTCTTTTGCAAAGTTGCAATCTTTTGTGAGCTTCAAGACAGCATGGCACAGTACTCAAAACAACTTTGCCCATGCATAAAAGTGGCACAAAATCGATTTTGGTGTATCGCACTAAATTGATTATACTTTGAATTGACAGAAGCAAATAAGATAAGCAAACAAACACTATTGGAAAGCCCAGTCTTTGTTCTTTAATATTATGCCAAGTAAGAATGACTTCTTTTTAAATTTCATATTTAACTAATTTTTTTTTCTGCTTGTACCATTTTTTTTTTTATACAGGCTGTAGGTGATTGCGTTATGTAGGGCAGTAAGATGCCTAGGTACATTGTAAATAACTAGACACAATAATGTAATGTAAAATAGTATCCATTTAACTAATTTTTTTTCTGCTTGTACCATTTTTTTTTTATACAGGCTGTAGGTGATTGCGTTATGTAGGGCAGTAAGATGCCTAAGTACATTGTAAATAACTAGACACAATAATGTAATGTAAAATAGTATCCACCTTTTCTGTACAATTCAAGCTTTAAAAAAAAAAGCTACTCAAAAAAACAACCCCAAAAAACGCGTCCCCGCATCAATTCCTGAACTTAGGTCTGACCAGAGACCGATTATTATTATTTTTTGGTCTAACGTTAAGATCACTAATGAATTACTGGTAATTGTACAACTAAATTGGTCTTTAAAAAAACGACATAATAATCTTTTACACACGCTAAATCCTGACGTTATGTAGAGCAGTAAAATGCTTAGGTAAATAACAAGATACAATAACGTGAAGATCACTAATGAATTACTGGTAACTGTACAACATAATCTATTGGTCTTTAAAAAATGAAAAAAATAACCTTTTACACACACTAGATAATTACGTTATGTGAGGCAGTAAGATGTCTAGGTAAATAACAAGACACAATAACGTGAAGATCACTAATGAATTACTGGTAACTGTACAACCAAATCCATTAGTCTTCAAAAAACGACATAATAATCATTTTGCATACACTAAATACTAACGTTATGTCGAGCAGTAAGATGCCTAGGTAAGTAACTATAGACAATAACATGAAGATCACTAATGAATTACTGGCAACTAAAGAACCAAATCTATTGGTGTTTAGTTACAAAAAAAATTAGTTGTTATATGCACCAAATAATTACGTCAAATACAGTGGTAACTAGTCTAGGTAATGAAAAGATAATAATAATGTTATAATCACCGGATATTCGTGGAAACTGTAAAACCAGAAGTATTGGTGCTTCAAAAGTGGAATCCGTATCATAATCCATATCAAGACAGTTTAAAAACATGTCATTTGGTCAAGTGAATATATAGTGATTATAACGCGATTCGCACTAGTTAGTTTGAAAAACCTTCCGGAATCACATTTCTTTATTCACGTGATTAGTAGGTAATTTCCAAGTGCCATTGGAACGAGAAAACATAGTTCCGTTGATAATTAATAAAAATCACGTTATAAAAACGCGAAAATTTGGTTTAAAAACTACCAAACCAAAAATTCACTAAAAACTCTCTCCCCAAAACAGGTTCTTTTCCGGTGTTTTGTTTACTGGGTAGAACATTCTACTCACACGGCAGATTGGTTTGTTTGCAAAGCAATTTCACACTTTTCTAAAGGTTACAGACCCAAAAATAAAAACAGTTTTTCTTCCAAAACAAACTGAAGTCAGTAATGAAATAAATAGAAGTTTTGTTGTAGGTTTTTTTTTTGTGTATGTGTGTGTCAGTGTGTGATTTTTTTAAACATAGGCCTACACAGAAAGAAAAAAAATTGAAGTTTTGTCGGGAGAACAAAATCAAATTTGTTAGAGAGCACTACCAGCACATTTTTTCCTTGCCAGTAGTTTATTGTTTTTCATGCTCAGTTGTCAGATCTGCATGTGCACATGGAAGACTTACTTATTAATTCCACACAATTATGAAAGTTTGTGTTGATGAACATGTGCATGAAAGAAACTTACATTGTACGGGAATGGTTCCCTTGTGTTGTCCCTCATTGCTGCAGATGACCACTCGGTTGTTCATCAAGTCTGCCACAGCAATCTCACCAGGTTGAGTAGCAGTAACATCCCAAGCCCCATTGAACTCTCCTGGACCACTTCCCTCTGTACCAAACTCACGACACATCTCCCACTTGACTGCTTCCACCTCAAGCTTGCCCAGATTGATGGCACTAATCCTCTGACCCGGGGTGAAGCTCAGATATGAAAGCTTGGGATCAATCTGGAGAGGAATTTGACTCTTGAGTGATTTCCAGTCTTTGCTGAAGATAGGGTATAGGGACAAAAAGTCACTGTCTGATGCAGTGTTAATGATATCCTGCAAAGTCCGTAGCAAATGGTTTTTATTTTCTAGCATCATTGTCAGTGTTGACTGATGCTCATCATATGTTCTGTTGCGATCCTGCTGGAGTTGCTTGATTTCTTCAATCATCTTTGTCTCTTGAGTTGTTATCTCAGCTCTCATTTTATCCGCTTTGTCTTTCACAGCTTTCACAGTCTTTGTGACTCTCTGTGTAAACTTCTGCTTAGCTTGTGATGAAGTGGTCAAAGATTGTTGAAGTCTTTTGATGCCTGTGGTGAAGTCTGGAAACGTATCTTTCAGTGACTGTTTGTATTTGAGAGAAGCCTCTCCAGAGTCAATGTAGTGATGCTCTGGTTTACAGTGGTCTACCACAGTACAATCTCGGCAAATTAACTCTTCACATGTCTCACAGTAAAAGCGTTTACCTTCCCCCTTGTGTTTGTGGCATTTATACTCATCTTCTTCTGGTTTTTTTTTCACTGTTACCTTTCCCTGACGAATGTCCTCCAAAGTAGCCACTGTGTGGTTTGATGTAGCAGCAAATCGCAAGTGTGTCTTGCGACAGTTTGGGCAGATTTTTTGTGCACAGTCCAAGCAACGATGCATGGCCTCATTTCCCTCATCACAAATCTCACAGATGACCTTTGTGTTTTCTGAACAAGCCACCTTTTCTTGGAGTGAGACCTCCTCAACTATTCCCATCAAATGGAAATTTGTTTTCAGGCCTTGAATGTGTGTCTCTGGAAGTACTGTCTCCCGTTGACATACAGGGCAAGGAATCTTAGGCTGACCTGCATACCTGCTAGTGTAGTATTTCTCTAGACATTTCTGGCAGAAGCTGTGCATGCAATCCAGCACCTTGGGCTGTTTATATTTGTCTGCACAGATGATGCATTCAAGATGGGGTCTGATGTTCTTTAGAGCTGTAGCCATTTTATCTGTTTACAAAGAGTATTTTAAAAGAAATTGAAATGGTTGTAATACAGAAATGTAACTTCTTTAATACTGCACTGTCTGTGTGAGTTTCATAAGGGCGAAAAAACCAAATTTGATTTTTATCCACTTTCGAACAAGACGTTATTTTTTTGTTTGTGAGAATTTCCTGTCAAACGATTTGTACCGGTAAGCTAGCATTTAACCTCATTCAAAATAACCGACACTCTTTTCTTACCTTCTTTGTATTTCAACCAAATCACTTGAATACAAATCTTTTCAATTTGACGAAGAGAGCACAAACAGTTGAGGCTTTTGATGGGGCGGATCTGGTAAAGATGGCGCTGGGCAAACACAGCATCGTCATCAAGTCGCGTGACATGGTTTTTATATAGAGCTTGGGATTTTTGTTTTGCTGCATACACGTACATGTACGTCACACACGTACAGTCTGTATATCTGCTTATCTGTGTACATATTTACTTGACACTTGAGTTTTGGACCCTAGATAGGCTCATGCATTCTATCTACATGTACATGATGCACTTTTTTAAAGGGAAATACAACATTTGCAAGCATAAAAAAAAAAATTACAAACTATTAAGTTTTTACAAAATACCTTACAGGTTGTTGGTAAATGGCAGTCAAAAGCATCCTATAATATTATGGCACCTGGTGTGAAGTCATTTTCAAGTAAATGGTACTTTTGTATACATTTCCAACTGTGGTCGGCCGACCACCGTTGGAAAAACCTGACAATTTTTCAACTGCTGCTCCAAATTACCTTTTTTTTCAGTCCGAATTATGTTTGCTATTGGTTGCATGTTCATGATTACTGGCAGGCCAGCTATACAGATTCCTTTACTCTACATTTTTCCGTCATCTTTATATCGATCCATTTCATAATCAGTGGAGTCTTGGAACCAGATGACTTGAACATTTTAGTTTTTCTTGGTTTTTCCAGCTTTTTTGAACACAAAACTTCAAACATGTCAGCGCAACAGTAATTTGATCTATTATTCTTACCCCTCAAATAGTTCATTTCTGAAAATTAAAGCAAAAGCCAATGACATACATTACCTTTAAATTTCAATGACTTGCACCTCACCATGCATGTAATCTTACTGTTTTTTTTTTACCCTCAAATAAAATGTTATAAAAATAGTTATTCCTCAAATCTTTCATATTTCACACACTAACATTTCTTTTATCTTGTGCTATAAATACTGATAAAGAATGTTCAGTCTATTTGAAGTTATCATTTTGACCAACCTTGTTTTTTTTTCTATTGGCCCCTGGTTCGATTCCTTTTTTTTTAAGGTGTGACCTCATTTTTCCTTGAAGGAATTTAGGTGTCAAGTCACTTCAAGACATTTTTTTTTTAAATTGCTAGAAGTTTTTCATTTTGATGCAACGAGTGTGAATAGTCGCAACCTTTAGAGGGGGCGGATCCCAGATCTGAGTCATGTACAGTTCATTGTTTTGTTTGTTTGCTGACATGTTTACTCTACACTTGAGTTTGTATCTTGGACCTGAGTTAGGTTAATTTTGTACTTGCATACGTGTACATGTACACGTACACCATCAGGTTGCAGACTACAAACTGCCATAGACCCCAGTGATAGATACCTTCATTTCCAAAATTCAGGAAAAATGCCTCCAACTCTCCAAGGTTTACACATCCAATTAAAACTAATTTCATCATCTTTCATTTTGTGATCAACTTTGTTGTGGTAATCCGATTACTTTTGTGATGATCACCCCTAAAAGTTTAGTCCTGAAGCCCATTGCCATTCTGAAAACTGATGCCTATGCTACATTGCAAAATAGCGCAATTTTAGGGCTTAATTCATCCAAATTCCACAGAAATAAGAGCTGGCAGTCCTGTTCACGGCTTCCACCCTTCTTTTTTTTTTTTTTACAAACCTTCAAGTTCATGGCCAACAAAATGATGATAGCAAAAATATGAGGGCGTACAAATTGTGATTTGGCTGGCGTAGGTAATGTTGGGCCTATTTACTGGCCTGCAACCATCAGTGTCCATACATATGTGCATTGTACATGTACATGTCATTCCAAACTTGTTTAACATCAAATGAGGTGTTAATACATGTACCTGTGCATACTTTTTCCTTCCATTCTGTGACATAATGGACTCATTTAATCTCTCATTTTTTTGTTGTTTGTAAAAAGTCCCAATGAACAAGTTTGGATTTCTATAGAAGGTGTTAATTCCTTTGACCTAGCTCACAAACCAGCTTCAGTCAGAATTTTCAGTTGTAAAATTGCCAACCTGTCTGAAGAGTTGTTTCATGTCAATCTTGCGTATGAGTGTCCATGATCTAAACTTGATTGTTTCAACTTGATTGGACTTGGGAGTAAATAACCAAAGTCTTTTAAAATCCGTACCAGGACCATTGCCATAGTAACAGGGCATGTGTTTTGCATTTTTGGGCCAATTTACGGGCTCACTGCAACTACATTTTGGGCCAATTTACAGACTCGCTACTAATACATTTTGTTGCTTTCTTTTGAAAGGCCACCCAGCATAAATGCAAACAAATATATAAATAGCACATGTTTTCACAACTAGAAAAGTTGCATTTTGAACTCCATTTTCAACTCCCCCCCCCAAAAAAAAAAGTGCAAGTTGCCAGCTGGGCACTCAGAATACTTTGCTGTTGGCTGTGATGAGATCTTTGTATATTCGTCTTTTCATATTTGGTCAGAAAATCTTGGGCGACTGTGTACTCTTTCTGCAGCATCAATCCAGAAATGATTTTAAAAAAAACCTATGTTGAGGTTTTTCCTTTCTTTCTAATTAAATTGAGTATAAAAAAAGAAAACCATCCTAAATCTAGCAAATTTTTACAAACCCAATAATTTGTCAATTACTTTCAGACGAGTGCCACCAAATTCAGATTTCCTTTGCTCTTTTAGTAAGATTTTTTTTTTAACGTAGACACTTCTATAAAGTACCTACATGAAATGACTCTTACTTTTTGTTTTATCTTATTGTCTCTTTCAGGTGATGGTACATGTACACAATAAATAATGAAGATGACACCCAGGTCAGTCAATCCAGTTATAATCTTTTTAATAAATTGCATTTAATGTTGAGTAAGAAAATGAAAATGGAATTGAAGTAACTTTGAATTCTTGTGGTCATTAAGTTCTGACTTGACAAACGATCGATAATAAATGGTTTGGAAAGTGCTTTCATTTTGAAAGTTGCAAAGAGCATGAACAGTGGTAAGCTTTTGAGGGGGCGGATCCCAGAGAGATGGCACTGGCAAACACAGAATCATCATCAAGTCACGTGACATGGTTTATATATAGAGCTTGGGGAGTTTGGGGACAAGTGCTGGATTCAACAGACATGTACAGTTCATTATCTTGTTTGTTTGCTGACATGTTTACTCTACACTTGAGTTTGTATCTTGACCTGAGATAAGTTCATTGGTCGTTTCATATTTGGTGAAATAATCTTTTACAGTTGTATACTCTTTATACTCTTTTTGATTCACAGATTGGAAAAGTTTCAACGCCCAAAACCCCAAAATATGCATGTATTGAGTGTTGCCCTAAAAGAAACTGACTCTGTTACATTTTCCAAACACTTTGTGTATTACTTTTAGACAAACTAATGCTACCAAATTCAGACCTGTTTTTGCTCTTTGCATAATATTGTGTCAAGTGTAAATGAAGACCAATGTGCAAGTGACCATGTTACAAGTTACATCTACACCCCTAATCCCCCCCCCCATTGCTCACAGTAAGAAGTAACACTCCTTCCAAAAAGCCATCTGATTTCACATTGGTAACGTTATCACAATCAGATATTGGAACATTTCAGCAAATGTTGATGATAGGATAGAGGGAAAGGAAGTCACTGTCTGATGCAGTATTTATGGAGAGAGTGCAATACAAGTTGAATCAAGTATTCAATATTATTATTAGACAGTCACTTTACTGCAAACCTTCTCCTTTAGTTGTACTCACAACTATGCAATGCCTCAAAAATTACAAAAGCCTACCAAATTGTGAAAAACAGTCTGTCATTATTGGCATACATTTGATGTATCTTTCTCATAAATTCTGAGTTTTTTATAATTTCAATTTCATTTTGAGCAGCTCACCCATCTCGTGGAGCCTTGCTTCGTTGACCAACCGTCACGCCCAGTCTGGTCACCATGGCAACTGAACAGCCTCAGGCCCCGCCTCCAGCAGCCATTGGTCAAGATCGTCGCTTACCAATTCCAATTGGCAATGTGCGTAGTCGAGGGCAACGCAAGGCACTTGTCAGCTTTGTTGTTGTACCTGTCAGTGATCTGGGTTACCCTGTTGGTTCACCAGGGAGAAGCGTCTGGGCTTATACACCAGGTAAGCTCAGTTTTCATTTACCACACACTTTCATTAGATGCATGAAAACTGACTATATCTGGAGCATCAAGATAATACGAGTGTGAAATAGTCTAATATTTTCTTGGCTCGGTACTTATGATCCGTATTGAAGAACTTAGCTAAAAGATCCTTGTTGATTAAAAAATGTTGTAAAACCACCTCAGATGGATACGATAACATTTAAGTTCAGGCCATGAAAACAGAATTTAAAAATAGACTACTGTGATTTCTAAACCCAATGGACATACAGAACATGCGGATCAGCAAAATATTAGTTGTCATCCATTCAAGAGAATATTTTCCGTATAAATGGCAGATTTTAAACAAACTTTCTCCCCTAGGGAGCAGCGGTAACTGGATCCTAAGTAGCAACTTAGAGGACATATCAGGCACAGCAGCTAACAGGATGCCTAACTTCCCCCATCAAGACCCCCACTACATTCAATCAGCATGAGTTCAGGACTTGAAAACAGTTTACAGCAACACAAGACAATCAAAGTTGGTTCCAGAGCACACACAGTCCTATTCAATTGATTTAGCCCATTCATTGGTGTTACAGGGTAATCCTATACAACAGCACTGCCCAGCTCACAAGTGACAGTGATTCGATCTGTGAGGTACAAAGAGGACTGTAGGCTGGCCCTCTGGGACCAGCAAAAACTGAACAGTGTTCATTGAGAAAATCAAATACAGAAATCAAAACCTCTTCAAGATGTACCTTGTGTATCTCAAGACATTACTGAAATGTCATCATGCTTGCGAGCTCTAACTTTTTTCCCCTGGTTATTTCCTACAGACACCTGTCTGCCGGTTTGGTGAGCAACATGAGCCAATGTCTGGCATGCATCATAACATGGCCATGGGAGATGGGGGAGGAGTGACAGCTCATGGAATGGCAGGAACGGTCTGGAACCCTGTAGCCACCATGCGACTTCATGGCACCAATCCAAAGGTGGGTCCTGTCTCAAAGCTCAAGTCCATGTGAATATTATCAGGCTATATATGTGAGGCATTCTGGCAAAATGAGATGGAACTGGGCACAGGCCGTAGTGGAGGGAAAATGCAACAAAATGATAGGGGGTAATTTTTGTTTTGCGACTTTCAGATTTATTGATATTTTTATAAGTAAGTAAGACATGTAGTCTAAAACTCATGGAATACAAGAGTTTTTAAGGAAAGATAATTGGCATCTTTCATTTTCACGAATACATAACTTGAAACTTTACAGGCCTTTTTCTTAGTATTTTGCTTTTTTAACATGTCAATAAATGCAAACTTTAAAGTGAGCCATAACTTGTCAACGGAATGTCCAATGGAAGTGCAACACTGTAGGGAAAAGTTTATTCTCTTTCCTAATACCTGCACACCCCTATTTCAACCTCTGCCAAGTTCTGTCTCATTTTGCCAGAACGCCTCACATATATGGTCGTCAGTTACTCGTGTCTATCAGCCGCTTTCATACCGGCACATTATTGCTAGCCGTAGCGATTCGGAGACAGTCTGAAAATCTGTCATTATTTATTAACGTAATTTCCTTGAATATTTACTGCACAATCCTTCTTCAGGCCAGGTTCAATGTATTCCTGATGTAGTGAATGCCCAATCTTTGAAATTAAGTTGTTAAACGTTAAAGGTCTAAAGTTAATTATTTTTTCTTCAATGGCCAGTAGCCATAGAGGGCGCCATAATGCTATCAGGTTTGTTCACAGACATATTAACACATAGACTGCCAGTCGTGCGCGTGAAATCGTGATTTGATAATTGGGCAAAATGTTTGTTGACAGCGCGCATAACTGCGATGCCACTCTATGCGCCAACGCGCTTAGTACTGTAACGTGCTTCGCCTAGTCGGTACTGTAACGTGCGTCGCCTAGTCGGTCCCTTGCCTCTCTGGCCTAGTCCCGATGGAGTTGAAGCACCTGCGGTTGAAGGCCACAGCACCAAGTGACGAACAGCACTCCCAAATCCGCTCCACCAGGGGAAAGCGCTAACTCAACTTGTGTTTGGGATTTAGGGGATTGGGTGGATTAACCTGTGGTTTTGGGTGGATTAGCCTGTGGTTTGGGAGGTTGACCGGTGGCTCTGGGTGGCTGACCGGTGGCTCAGGGTGGCTGACCAGTGGCTTAATTAAGTGGCTTAAGTGGCTCAAGTGGCTCAAGTGGTTCAAGTGGGGGGGGGGGAGAGACTTACACCCTAATTAGTGACAATAAGACAATAAAACAGAGACAGGAGACTTCTTTGACTTCTTTGGTCCCACCAGGCAATGAAGTGAGATTTATTATCTTGAACTATGCCTTTTATAGGTCAACATGGTCATATACATTCACATACAATAAATGCCCCTCATTACTAAAGTACACAGGGTGCCTCAACCAATGAAAAGGCAGTATTGCTTAGTAGATGACTTAAGCCACGCCCACTAACAGCACTGGCCAATTAAATGCTGATGTTCTAGTATGAGTGACTGGGCACTAAGGAAAAGTCACTATACAGTTCATGTTAATGTATAAAACGTATAGTTGATGATTCATCACATGACCTCCCCCCAGAGTTTTCAGTCCCTGAAACTGTTGAGTCTTAATTTATTCAAGTTTCCACACAACAAAACATTTGAAAACTTAAGATTTTGAATCAGAGCCACATCTTTCATTCAGTATTCTTATTTAAATTTTACAATCTTCGCAGCTGATAAAGTGGGTTTAATAAATCTCATAAGCAGCAATATTTGTGCACACAAAGCTAGTTTAACAATCATCTTAAAACAACTCTAAAATGAAATGATTAGTCCTTTTTATCAACACATGGCTTTATATGAAATAGATGACTTTATATAAAATAGATGGCTTTCTAAAAAATAGATGAGCAACACTTTCAAAATACCTCTATAAAAGTCTTCTTAGTACATGTACATGTATAACAAAATAAAGTGGTTCATATTAAACCAACTCTTTTAGAAATAACTTGGTCCTCAACTTTTAAGTTTCAAAATTAACTGTAACTTTTATAACAACTGAACATTTCAAACTTTAACCTTTACAACTCTGTAACTATTTGGAACTTTAACTTTAGAAGTAGAAATCTTGCTTTGCCTCTTTCTGGGAGTGCAATACTCCTCGGCGGAATACCCGGGTGATGGTCGTTACCTCAATGTGATCTGCCATCTCCCCAGCTGGGTCTTCACTTTCTGTGGAGGAGCTCACTTGGGGCACCATCTCGGTGTGAAGCTGCCAAAGCAGCTTCAATGACTTTCCCCCAGTCTTGGGGTGGCCAGTAGCAGTGGAGGTTGAGGGGGAACCACGCGGGGATGGGCCAGGGAGGAGTTGCAGCTCCGGCTCCGGTGGCAGGATGGATGGAGAATCGGGTACTCGAGGCTTGGCTGAGGTGGAGCAATCCTTCCCAACTTAGTGCAACTGGGACTCGGCATGGCGGTGCAAGCTGGAGTTCCTGGTGAACCGCTCCCCGCACGTGCTGCAAGCGAAGGGCAAGGCCTCCCTATGTCTCTCCTTTCATGTCGGACCAGGCTGGCTCGAGAGGTGAATTTCTTCCTGCAACCACCCACATGGCAAGGGAAGGAGGTGGTGGCTGGCGGGCGTGTCACGGGAATCTTGGCCTCAGGCTTCTGGGGATGGGCGCTTGGTGTTGAGCTACTCTTGTGATGATGACTGCGCGTTCTAGGGCGTTTGCTGGCCCCGTCATCCCCCGGTCGCCTCTCGTCACGCCGCTTGCCGGCCGATGGCTTGTCACCATGGTTGCCCCTAGGCATGGTGGACAGTGGTACTGTACTACTGTTGGTTGTGGAAACGGCGGTGGCTGTGGTGGCTGTGGTGGCTGCGGTGGCTGCGGTGGCTGTATACAGTGCGATGTGCGGTCGTAGTTGTGGACGGTTCGAGGTTCAAACTCGTAATGACGTACGTACGTGCGTCGCCCCGTGTGTACTGTGTATATGCCCGTATGTGTACGTTATACACATGTATGTAGTCGAGCGCCGAGTTGCGTGGTGCCCGCAGAACCTATTATTGAAAATAACTGGGGTTGCGGGATACCAGTCAACTTCCTTAACACTTAATCCCTGCGTGCAAGAAGTTATTCATTCTCAGAAGAACAACATTGGCAATGTCAACCCGTGACCAGATAATACTCTTCAAATTATATACACGTAGCATAAGATGGAGTATGCTCCCCTCTGCTGGATGAGTGCACATGATTCCTACCTTGACATCTTGACTGCATCCAGGAGAAGGCCATGGTAATAATTGGTGTTCTACCAGGTGATGAAGCTGTCACCGGCGTGTAGTCAGTGCCGTAGCCTGCATCTTCAAAATGCACTTGGATTCATGCCCGTCATTTAATTCTGAGAAGTCTTCTTCCTACACGTGCTGTCATTCCTAACAACCGTCACCAAGCACTTCGCTCCTCCACAGCTGTGCATCCTTCTTCCTTCAGCATCCCCTCCCTCCTGGCGTTAGAAGAGCCCAGTCCTTGCTGGAATATGACAGAAGCTTCCTATACCAGTTGCTGTAAACATCTGGAATAGGCTTCCCCCTGATGTCATCAAGCAGCCTTCAGAGGAGGGTGCTAACGTGTTTTAAGGAGGCTGTGTACCGTATTCTGATACATAGTCCCCGGCTTCATATATTTTAGTTCAGATTAGCCCAAGCAATTTTGTAGGCTTTTCTTTCCTTTAAAGTACTATTAATGCTGCTGTGTTACAACTGATAATGTAGTAACCAACTGATAATGTATCACTAACCGATAATGTAAGAGAAATTGACCGATAGTGTAGTAAATGTTACTACACTGGTCAATATTTGTTACATTATCGGCTAAGACCGATAATGTATCAACAATCGACTGATAGTGTAGTACATTTTTACTACACTATCGGTCAATTTCTGTTAAATTATCGGTTAGTGATACAGTATCGGTCAATTTGTGTGACATTATCGTTTGGTGATACATTATCCGTTGGTTACTACATTATCAGTTGTAACACTGCTGATTGTGCTCATTGCCTGTTGCTCCTTTCATGTGATTTTCGATTACCCACCAGCGATGTTAATCATGATTTACCGTAGCTGGCGGGATTGGGTTACGTATAAAAAAAGGTACACCCTAGTAAGTAGGCTTAATGTCCGTCCGCCGAGCTCATGAATAAAAGTTAATATACACAGAAATTATTCTATATCAGAGTGTTCTGAGAGCCATGGAATTGGGAATCGAAGACAATGTGGCACTGTACCACTGGCCTGGACTTGGGACTTCCAATTCTCAGCATTTTGATGCAATCAGGGCCCGAGAGTGGCGCTATTTACCCATGTTGTGGGAGGATCCTTTTGCAAAATGGCTACTTTTTAAGCACCATTGGTTTTAGAGGTGGTCTTCTTTGTATGCGAATTTCTCCAAGAAGTCAATGGTCAACCAACCAAAAGTTGAAGAAAAAAAATGATAGATTTTTTCTTAATTTCACTTATTTTATTCTGTTCAGCCTGAATACGTACCTGTGAGAATTCTGAGGATTTAAAGAAAAAGGAATTTTGAATAATGGCGATTTAACACTGGTGTCTACGGGTATTTGTTATACTTGGTGCACCCTATACCCCCGCGTTACGCATGCGCTACGCCGCGGCATTAATATTACAATGTATTATGCATGAGCGTGGTAATTTTTTTTATCACTGCTTGTTGAGCGGAGGGGCGTGTAGATGGACACTCTTTTTTGCTGTTATGTCCTAGATTTTTATGCTCGCCTAGTCTTGACCCAAGACGTCAGTGATCAAGAGCGATGGTGTTGCAATGTTGTGAAGGTGCGTGGCCATTTTAAGTAAATAGAACCGTCTGTATAAATTCGAAGCAAAAAGCAGTTTCTATCTGCGGCAGCAGTCAAGCCCTCTCGCCGGGGCATTACCGCGTTGCATAATTAGCGATGGTGCGAACCATTTCTCGATCGCTGATTGGTTCCCTAGGAAAACGATGATGCTTGATCACCACACGTATAGCCTGCGTATGTTTGCAACCGTTGGGCGAGCCATTGAACCATTTTTCGATCGCTGATTGGTTCCCTAGGAAAGCCTAGGGAGAAAATAAAGAAAAAGTTAAACCGCCGATACGAAATGGCCAAGACGTTAGTGCGAGTAGGCGCTGGTCTAATTGTTGTACCATTAGAGGGCACACTATGCACGATCCACCATCGATCACTAGCGTCCTGGGCCAAGACTAATGCTTACCCAGCTTGATTAATTTGCCGCCGCGAGAGCGTTTGCGACGGCCATAGTTTCAATATCACCCAGGTCCTTCGATTCCTAACGGAGAGATCACACCCGGTGGTAGTTGACACTTGTAGGAGCAACTGACGGTTGTCTTTCGTCAAGCTCACGGTATTCCGTGAGAAGATGGCACCGCTGATTCTGTGGTCATTTCTTGCCTTTGGACTCGGGGGTAAGTTTTTTTTTGTCTTTCGAGATCAATCTAACAATATCCGTCAAATCTACAGCATGTGCAAACTTTTCCAGTGAAATAAACTGAAATAGCCAGGATGTCAAAAATCTAGGAGCTTGAGTGCTAAATGTGTGTGTGTGTGTGTGGGGGGGGGGGGGGCAACCTCGTCCCCAGGGTGTCGAGCAGTACGCGCCCACCACTACCTGCGTTTTCATCCTGGTGTTGGATCATTTACATGTGCAAGATGTATGAACACGTTTGCAAATGAGGAATAGTCTGGTGCCCGCACGTGCGGTACATTGGCGTTTGTTATATGCGGTGTCTGGGGTAAAAACAGCATCGATTCGTCGCCGTGAGTTAAAAGTGTTAAATGTCACAACTTTGAAATGTAACCAAAATTCGTTTGGAGTATAGTGTTGCAGAATGGGCTAATCATGAAAGCCTGGAAACTTCTGTTTTATCTAATACAAACAGAGTCTCAGAAGTTACAATGGTTTCGAAAAAAAAACTTACAAAAATGTAGTCTTACAAAAACCTTTGTTCATTGTATCACTAATACGGTCATTAGGACTAATAAGGGGCTTCAAAACCCGTTAGGTGTCATAATAATGTCAAAGGGATAATCTTACTCTTTAGAGTGTCGGTATGGCTTCAAAGAGATCGTAGTCGCAGTGTCTGTTAATATCCTTTATACCCTCTCTATGAGTTACATGCAAGTATCGCGTACATGTTGGGCCTAAAAAAATACAAGGGGGAGAGGCATGTCATCCCAGGATCACTGGCAAAGCGCTGCCTTGAGCTAGGTATATGGACTCTGATGAGCTTTGAAATCATCACGTGTGTGAAACATTTCTTATAAAACGGTGGTCGGATTTGATGAATCTAAAGCACTCAGCCAATCCCCCGCAGCCACTGACTTATTTTGTCTAATTTAAACGCTGAAAAGCTTGAAACAAGTGATATTTAAACGCGCAAATTTAATTGCAAAGGTTGTTTTGCTAGTTCAATGAGATGCATATGCGTCTTTTAATCAGACTGGCTTGGTGTCGTACCGGGAAGAACCAGGTGCAGGTGTAAGAAAGACGAACAAACCATGCTTTTCGGAACATCGAGTTTACCTATTTTTCTTCTCAGAACAACACGTGCATACGAATGCCGAGCGAGAAATAGGCTGATTCTCCACCTGTACCCATCCATCCAATCTAATTTAGACTTGGTTGTATTACTTTGATGTTTTTACGCAAGCGTGCATGAAAGTAAAATAGCCATTTTCTGTCATCTCAAGTAGCAGTGCTGCCTGTATTTTTGTTAATGCCAGGAAAAAATATCGACTGCCATGGCAACGTTTAGGTCAATTTAAAAATTGTGTTTTAATTTCCGGTGGGAGGCTGGTGGGAGCGTTGGGGAACAAGTGTATCATTGACATCCTTTGGATTCAAACCAAGGCAGCTCAATTTGAATAAGTTTCTGGGCTCAGAAAATTTCGTCCTTTATTGTAGATCTTTTGATGTGAAATCAGGCGTCGTAGAGTGCCGCGCTCCATTTAGCAGCACTGACTTTCAATCGATACCCTTTTGTCTAGGCAACCGCTTGGGCCAATAGTTCTTAATTGCTTTTTTCTAGAAATACAAATTTTATTCATTAACATGAGACCCCCCCCCCAAAAAAAAAAAACCCGACCGCTACGCTTTATAGGAAAATAATAATTACTTATTATTACTATTATTGAACTATTTTTTGCAATATGAAAATTATATTTTCGTATAGGGAGACTGTCCTCTCCATCACAAAAGATAATATAGGGACCAGGAACCAGTCTAGTTTATGTGTAACTTTTGAGCAGATTCTCTGATTAATTAGGTAAGACAACCGCATCTTGACCTCTAGATTTTGACCAATCATCTGGCGCTTTCTATATTGGGTCTTCGGTCATTCAACGTTGTTGCTTCATAGTCATGGATAAAAAATTTTAGCTCTAGACACACCAACGGCTGTGGTCACGCGCTCTGTATTATGTTACGCAATACGCGCCCGGCTGTTGTATTACAAAACACTACTTTCGAATTGACCAATCAAAGATTTAGTCCTGATTTGGGAATGAAATGATGTCACGATGTAGTAAAGTCGACTCCGATTGGCTGAGGCGCCAGATCGCATAAATCTGCATGCTTTGACGTATCAGACATCATACAGGAGACCTGGCTCAGTGGATAACGGATGATACTCAGACTAGAACCAGTCTACTCGTCTGGAGGATTTTATTTTGTGCCAAGGCAAAGTAAAATAAAGGCCTCTTCGTGAGATGGTTGCATACTCCCACAGTTTTCGTTTGGTTCCATTTTGACCTTCAAAACGACAATTTATTTAGTTTCGTAGGAAAACAGTCGAGTTTGTAAAAGAGGACGGGCAGGTTGTCTTTAAAAGGACTCATCGTTCTGAAATCGCCGAAAACTCTGTTACATTGTTTACTTATCTATTTTAAAGTCTGATAGACAGAAAATTAACCTTATCTATCACTGGTCATAAAAACAGAAGCTAAGTTCCATAAAAAAAAACCGGTTTTATAGCCAAAATGGACTCTTCTCAAGGCGGACGCCTATTTTTGGCAGTTTCATATCAGAGGCCTGCTGGGAATCAATCCATATGACGCCATGTAATTTTAGCTACCCGGCCCTCAAAGTCCACCATTCACCCCCTGGTATCCCTCAGGCCCTAAACAGTCAATAAAACCAGACACTAACCTCCTCAATGCCATTTGACAGTTCCATTTTGGTCACAGGGGTGATCGATGTAATCCCTATGTGAACAATGCATTTGTACACAAGCAAATGCGCACAAGCACAATAGGTTTTCCCGCCAATTTCCAACCCCTCCAGTAGGATCACAAGACCGACACCCCCTCTGGTGGATGTACCATGGTCCATACTAGGATCTAGTGATAGATGACCTGGGCATGGCTACCACGTGGCTGGGACAATAAAAAACAAAGAAATGTGGAAGTGATTTTATTCACACTGACTCCCGCTAGAATAAATATGTGTTTGGCTGGTTTTAAACAAGATGTTTAAGACCAGTGTTGGAGTCTGGTCTCTCCAGACTCAAGTACCAACAAACAACATATTTATTCCTAATCATAAATACATGTTTGGTAAAAAAAAGTAGAATCGACAATTGTAAAATGTTATATTAGATTTTGCCCATTACCGACGTATTTTATAAACACTATTTAAAGACAGAGGGCTTGCGAGAGAAAAAAAGAAGCTTACACTTGGGTAGTACTCGTACCCACGACCTCCTGCTCACTAGTGCAAATGTCTTACCACTCGACCACCGAGGTCGCCGGGCTCGGCTGGCTGGTTTGGTGTCGGATCTAGCAGCGGGTACCGCAACCAGATTTTTTTCTATAGCATTAGCGTCTAAATTCTGCCAACATTAACACAGTTGCTCGAACTCTGTTTTAATTATTTCAATGTGATTGTAGATAGTCTCTGATTTTGAACAATTTCACTCTAATTTAGTGTACATGGGAGTTGTTGAGAGTCAGCTGAGGACTTGGTACTTCGGTCCGCCACCGAAGCCGCTTCCTGGTGAACATTGGATGCAAGCAGCCGCTCGAGAAATACGTAAACGATGCCCAGGGACACGAAGCTCGACTGGTAAGGAGAACTTAGTGATCAAAGCTTCATAACGCATTGTTGAGATGTTCGATGTAAATACAGTATATAACCACAAGGTTTAATCAATTTCGTTGTATAATCAGTGAAATCGCTTTAAAAATCATTTCTAAAAGTCATACTTTTCAATATTTCCAACTTATTTCAAATGAATATGAAATCATTTCTAAGATTTCAATTTTTATCCAAGACAGATAAAATCATCTTCTTAGTATAATTATTGTGAAAAATTAAAAAATATAAAAACAAAAATTGTCATCTTCGTGAATAGCTCTAAAAGATGCTTAACTTCTTCCCCTAGACAATGAAAGTCTAAGCAACCCCCTTTCCCTAAAAAAAAAAATTAAAAGGACAAAGAAAGTTTTGTTGTGCTCACATTTCTATGGACGAGGATGCAACATTGCGCGAAAAGTTGGTATTTCAACCTCTTTCCCATATCAATTGAATTATCTAATTATCGTACATTTCTGTGAGGAGTTTCCGAAACCTCGGTTTCGTGTTTGACTTTGGCCTCGAGACAGTTTTCCCGGCCTGGGGGCAACCGGGCAATTACATCACGATTAATGTTTTGCCTAAGTGAACATCAAACCCTTTATGTGAGACCTTTCGGAATCTCTTCTCCATGATTCAGAAGTCAGCGATGAAGCCGAAGCCACACTTGCAGGCGAGATTTCGACAACACCCTCAGGTCCCCGATATGCTGGTTGCAGCGAGAGTTTGGACAGCGGGACAGGAGGAACGGGTGTGGGTGTCGTCACTATCTACCCATCGCAATATCCAAACGGCACGACTGTTTACTGCAGACTAGATTGGATCGTAAGTTCCCAGTGTTATCCCTAGATGCAGTTTATGGCATGAAATCAGCAGTCAGGCACCTATTTCCATGACCTGAGAATCGGGGTTTTGTCAACACCTAATGGGAACTTTTCGAGTTATAACCTCATCTTATACCTGCATGGGCTTTCAGCCGCATTAAAAAAACACATGTAGTATTAAATCAGGGTCAACCCGATAGTCCGAACACACATATTCCCATACCACCTAGTGGGTTCATTAGTTCGAAAATGAAATAAGGTTCGTTTTTCCGAGCATTTGTTTCGATAGTCCGAAGGTTCGATTGCGAGGGTTCATTCGTCGGAAGGTCCACAATTCCGAAATAAAAAACAAGGTTCAATAGTCCGAAGGTTCATTAATCCGAAAGCACACAAGGTTCAACATTCCGAATTGACTATTAATATTCAATGCTGTCAATTTGGAATGTGGCACCGGATTGTTGATTCGGACTATCGAACTGCATCGCCCATTCGGCCTATCACACCTACACATTATTGAACCTTACTGTATTTTTTTGACTAAAGACCACTTCGGACTATTGAACCTTTTGAACAAACGAACCTTAGGACTATCGAACCTTCGGACTAATGAACCTTCGGACTACCGAACTTTCGGACTGATGGACCTTCGGATTATCGAACGTACCGACTATCGAGCGGTCACTATTAATATACACAAGGGCGGATCCAGAACACAATTTTTTTGGGGGGGCCAAAAAAAATTTGGTCCCCCCAAAAAGTGTGTCGAAAAAATTACGGCGTGGGGTTTGGGGCCCGTTTAAGGGCCCCGAATTTTTTTTTGGATTCTACATGCTCTGTGGTGCGATCTGAGGCAATTTCTGACCATTTTAACCAATGTTTTTTGAGGAAAAGATGGTGGTGTACTCATTGCCTGCCTTTATTGCGATGTCACCTAAAAAAAAAAAATTGGTTTCGTTTTTTTTTTGGGGGGGGGGCGGCCATGGCTCCCTTTGGCCCCCCCTGGATCCGCCCTTGAATATACACCACGTGGAATGAGTATTAAACCACTATTCAAAAATCAATGCCTGTGTTGAACAGTCACGGCAGCTTTGGCAAGTGATAAAAGTTGTTGCTTCGTTACCTGCAACTCTTCATTCATTGTTGACCTGTTTCAGTTGATTCAGAGGCGCTACGACGGGTCGGTGAATTTCACCCGTAGCTGGGCCGAGTACCGAGACGGCTTCGGTGATCTGACGGGGGAGTTCTGGCTGGGCAACGAGATAGTCCGCCAGCTGACCTCGGAAGGCACTTGGGAACTGCAGTTGGTTGTGAAAGATGCAAGCCGTGGTATATCCTTTATACCTCTTGGGGAGTTCCAGATCGTAGGTGACAACTACGCACTCGGATTGAAAGGTTGGTCACCATCAGGTATCAACTGATTTATTTGTCTAATGCGCTAGTTTCTTATTTCAAAAAGAGTGAAATTTCTTGAACTTGAAATAGGGACTAGAGATTTAAGTATGAAATCCATTCAATCGAGTCGATTGCGTTTTCATCCGAGTTTCCACCGGATTATATTTTCTTCAGACTATTGACTTGAAAATTAAAGTGATTTTCGACCCACATCGTCTAGTCTAGTCTCACTCTTTTGAATTCAGAGAGTATAGGTCCATTGTTAAAACAATTCATGGAAGCACCTACAAATATAATTAAAATTGTGAATGGACGCCGTTAATTACCACGACAGAAGACGTAGTCATGTAAAGTTTCACCTTTTTGAATACAGAAATGAGAGTATCACTGATTTTAGGATGCATGTATCCCTATTGTGCTTGTAAAATAAAAACGGGATCTTAAGGGGTTGAAACGAGATGTATATTTATAAGAGAGCATATTAAACTTAAGTGTACGGTACATGTTTCTATGGGGTCATGTACATGTATACATGCATACAAAAGTCATGTATGGTGGTCCGATGTCTTGTATCAACGCCTCCCCCCTGTCCCCCGTCTCCCATCAGGGCCTGAGTTCGAGTCCAGAAAACTTGTGAGTTTTCTTCTTACATGCTCAGTGAAATAGCACATCGCTTTTCGGTTATGATCTCAAGACTTGGTATTTTTTTATCACCCGTTTGCTAGATATCTCTTTCGCTAACGTTCAAGTAGGCCAGTGGTTCTCAACCTACGATCGCGACAATGACGCCGATGGCAACGCCAATTGTGCCGCTCAGCTGAAGGGAGGCTGGTGGTTCACGACTTGTACTGGAGGAGTCGGGAATGTGGATCTCGTGCCGATTAACCTGAATGGGGAGTATTCCTATCCCGTCACCTACACGGGGCAAGATTACCGCGGTGTGAGGTGGGCTGGCCTGGCTAATGGCCAAATAATATCTTGCGCACTTGAGATTCGACCTACGCACTGAATTAGTTTCCCTGGCCTAACGCTGTATTTCGGTTTGGTAAGCTTCAACAGGTTTAAAAGTGAAAAGATTTAAAAGAGAAAACACTGAATGTGTCCAATGTTAATAAAGACTTTTTATTACACTGTTGTATCAGTGAAAATGATTGACTATAAGATGGGGTAAAACAATCACATTTCGGAAGCCAATTTGAGCCATCTTTAGTTTGACACATATCACCTGTAATACCAAAGTCGAGAGATTGGTGTTTATAAAATAAAACAAAGTAATGGTGGCGTGATGTTCCGATCTTAACAAGATCTTCTTTAGAGGCATTTTTGCTGATATGTTATTAAGTGATCGATTTTACATATTCAAATTATTGATTTTTTTTTGTAAAGCTTTTTTGGAATAATAGGTAGCCCAGATAACAAAGTGTGCTCTTTTTAACAACTTTATTTACGACCCGAAATTTAGAATGGTATTGTATTGCGAAAGATCTAGGAAGAAACTATTTCAAGAGAAACTGTCAAAGGCCACTAAAATAGTGAGAGCGATTAGGCCAAAAAAGGCTCGGTTTCTGGTATGCGCGTGCGTCGCCGTAGCCATGCGCGTCGGCAAAATGGAAAAGTTTTTTTTTTTCAATGAAAGATGATTTCTCAAAACCGCCAAACTCACTGGTTTGACTGGAATCCTGCTGCTGCACAATTTTAACGTGTTTTAGATGGGGTTATGATCGAGAATAATCCTTATGTGGCCTCTCTGATCTCCCATAATAATTGCACTAAGTTTAGTCGGGCACCATTTGCAGTCATCAGCCGCCATTTGACGCAAAAAAAAACAGGTAAAAAAAAAGCCGCGTCGCCAAACCACTTTTTGGGCAAGCTCCATACCAGAAACCGGAGACTTTTTTTTGGCCTTAAGAGTGGGTAAAATCTGATTTAATTTAAGAATTTAAACAATACAAATAATTGATAGAACTTTTTTGTAAGGCAGGGGTGTTCCCTGAAAGTAAACAATATATGAATTACTTATGAAATTCCTTGTAGAAATTCCTTTTAGAAATGCTAATAACGATCTATTGCAATGTGTGTGGTCAGGGTGGTTTTTAGCTCACGCCATATCAAGAGTGTCGCTCTTTGTGTATGTAAGATCCAAGTGTTTGTGAAATAAAATTGTATTCCTGTTTAGCGAAATAAATCATAGATTTCCTTTCATCCTTTTATTGAAATATCTTTATATATTAACAATAACAATATTATATCTTGATGGGAATCCTGCACGAACGGTAGATGGCGCTGATGTTTGTCCATTTTGAGAGCCAAGTGGACGGGAGAGATCGAGTGCTTGTGGGCGGGCCGTCACCGGGCTTTCGAGAAGTTTTTGTATTGTTTAGGCAAATTAGGACCGAGTTGTGGGGACTTTCTGCTGTCCCCACAGCGTCTTCGGTCCCCACAGTACCATGGGACAACTCGTATGTAGTCCCCACAACTACGGAACAAGTGTGTTTGAGTTTGTTTCTGCATTCAATAGGGGATGTTGACCAATAGAGGGCAATCGGGTCCCCAATTCCCGAGAGGATTCATGTACAAAACATATGGGAGGTCTTCTTAAAAAGTTAGTACAAACAAAAGAGGGACAATTAGGGGTCCCCGATTAGGCGAAGTAAAACATGTTTCTCCTCCCCGCCCGCTTCCTTTTTGGAGGCCGCCTGGATTTTTTCATTATTTTTTTTTTTTGAAAAATGCAGTAAAAAGACACCGAAAAAGTCCACAAATTCATCGAATGCATCTAAAACTGTTCATTGTAGACCAATACAACTCTAAATGACACTGTAAATATGTTCAGTTCTCTTGTCCAACTTGTCTTTCATTTTTAAAAGTGTCTTTGAACAGTGGAAACACCAACGGTTGCAGGACATTTTAAAATGGCGGCCATCTTGAAAAAAATAAAATAATAAAAAATAAAAAGCCCCTCTTCCTCCTTTTCCAAAAACCTGGACGAGAGTTATGTTTTTTTTTTAATTCGGCCTTACAGGCAAATACACACCTGTCTGTGCTAGTGTGTGCTCGCACACACATAATTTATACACGACTGTATATTTTTTTTCAGAATGAGCACAAAGCCATTGTTCTTTTTAATCCCTTTGTTACCCCTGAGGGGGCTTTTGTGCAAGGAGTCTATACGATAGGCCAACTTAATGTGTATCCCTTCTCTTTCACAGCATGTTCATAGACCTTCAAAGACGGGAATCACGTACGTCCAGGTGTTTAAGCTATGTTCTCACCTGGATAATAATAAAAAAATTATATGATTGAATGATTATTATCTTTAGTAATTGAAAAATTGTAATACAACGGTTGACAAAAATATGATTTGTGTCATTAGCTACAATGTCGGTTTTTTTTCTAGATTGGGCAAAGTACATTTGCCCCCGAAACTCCTGTACTTTTCCCAGCATATTCTCGATTTATCATTTGTTGAGGGTGTGCAGCGACATATGCCCCCAACCCATTAAATTAACAGCAATATGACTTAGCTTCTCTTTTCCTTTCTCTTTTTCTCCATTTTTGCTTTTTTGGGGTTGGGTGGGTGGGTGGGGCAAGCGCCTCTCTTCTCCCCCCCCTCCCCCTCGCTACGCCCATGTATCCCACACTGATTACAATGATGATCTTGGAACTTTCAGAGTGCAGATAGAACGGATGATTGCATGGTACGAAATAAGTCTCCGAGACGTTCATTTCGTATGGGGACATGTCTATAGACTTTTGACAGAGACAAATAGGAATGCCGTGGTTGTTCACAGTATTTTTGAGAAGATTACACTAAATTAAACAAATTGGTAGGAAAATGAATGTGCCGGAAAAAACGGATGTTTTTAATTGTGCCTGGAAAGCAAGACTGGAACTACGACTATAACCACAGCGTTATGTGAGGTAAGCCGGGTCCGAATGACTTGGCTACGGCTGGCTTTCACATACACTACATGTTACTGCCGGTCGTAGACAAGTTATTCCGTAGCCCTTCTTGGAGCTGTGGAAAAGGATAAACATGCCTGCTGCCACCTATCGACTGAAAAGCAGCCAATGAATGATGAAGAGTAATAATCGTTTGCAGTGCAATATGAAACCTTTATATCGGAGACGTGTTTAGATACTGCAGCTTTTCTGTTACATTATTATAAACAAAAATACGGCTTTGTTATTTTGTCAATTTTAGTGGACTAGTCTTGTAGTGCGCGCTTTTCGGTCACGTGATGTGTCACTTGATGCGTATTATAAATATCTACTGTTAGACTAGCAGTTACCGACAAAAGGAACACTCTAGGAATCTTTGTAACACAGCGTTGTTGCGTCAGCACATTGTCTCGTAGTATTTCCGATGTTGTCAAACATCCGTATATACTTCTAAACCTGCTACGTCATCAACAGTCAAGATCAACAAATCAGTTCCAAAATTGGATTCCAAGAACCGAGAATCAGCCAGCAGCTACCGGGCCGTCACGATGAATCTACCCGTGGCTCTCGGCACACTTGCGACCGTCTTTCTCGGTAAGTTGACGATTTTTTTCGGAATTTATTAATGTACGTTATTTAACAAACTTCCCACACTGGATATATTTTTTCTTACCTACTTTTTTGTAATCCTTAAGGTGTCTAGTGTACAAATTTTGATGTTTCCAACACGTTTGGATGTTGTTAACACGTTTTCCTGAAATTTTGGTCTGAGGAATCAACTGCAAGCATTTTTTGTTCATAATTTGGTGGCCATCTTGGTGGCCATCTTGGTGGCCATATTGGCGGCCATATAGGATTTAGACGAAAATCTGTTTTTTGACTTAACTTTTGAACTAGGCATCATACCAGTAAAAAGACGAGTGAACATGGCGAATCGATATATTGTAATTATTTAATGATAGAAACAAGTTAAATATATTTGTTTGGAATCTTGCAAAACAATAATCTACATGAATTCCAAACGCTAATATTCCATGAGCTGCTCCTTCCCCTTTGAAGTATCCCATTGTATATCATAGCGTCTCACCATTAGCCTCCCTAAACTAAATCCTACTGTCTGACTTCTCGTGCCAATCCTATTTTGTGCTGAATGGCAGAGGGTGTCGGAGTGTCCCTCGTACTATAACAAAGCTGCTCCGGGACGGTGGAGCTCGTCAGGCCCAGATTAAAGGGAATATACATCATTTGCTTTTGCTGTAATTTTCAGAAATGGATGGAATTGGGGGGTTGGAAATATAAAGCAAATATAGTTACACTGACTTTTTTGAGGTTTTGGGTTCGAAAATGCTATAAAAACCAAGAAAAACGATCATTTTCCTGTAGTCTGGTTCCCTGACTCCATATAAGAAGAAACAAAGCAGTTTACATACATTGGGGAATTGTAAGGTCAGGGAACCAGTCTAGCTGGCTCGTACCCGTTCATAGGTTTGTAATCGATTGCAAACAAGTGCAATGGTCAATTGGGTCCAGTATTTGAAAAAAAAGCCAGTTGTTTCCAACGCTGATCGGCCGATCAGCGTTGGAAATTGATACAAAAATACCACTTTTCTTGAAAATGACAGTATACCAGGTGCCATAATTTTACAGGATGCTTTAGACTGTCATTTACCAACATCCTATTAAGGTATTTCGCAAAAACTTGGTAGTTTTATTTTTCGATGTTTGCAAATGTTGTATATTCCCTTTAAGTCGAAGCTCGAGTGAAAACCCGATCTTTATGATTGAAGAAATTTCACTCTAAAACGTCTAGTCCCTAGTTTCCGACTGTGGAGTTAATCTTCACTCGAATGGAGTGAATTTTCACTCTTTGGAATTTAGAGAGAAGCGCAGAAACGTGTGAGTAGGGCTGAAAATGCTAGAAATGACTTCCTGACTGACAAGGGAGCCAGATAGTCCCTGAGATAAGGCCATTTAATAGCAAAATTTTCTGATTAATCTTAATATTATTTTCTGTTATAGGATACCTTGGGACATCCGAAAATGGTGCTCTTAATATGCACAGCCGGTATTTTTGACTTCCAGCTAAAAAAATAAAACCTATAATTTTTTAAGCTTATTTTTTTGAAAAACAGATAAAATCATATGTTCGGACATTGCTCTCTTACAAATGGTTCCATCGTGACCTGTTTGCACTTTTTACCATCTTGATAGAATGGATAAACAAGAAAAATATATGGTTGGTTTCAAGTTTATCCGTATTCGTGTTCCCTGGGGTATATTGCTTCGAGGACATCCACCAAATCCTGTGACTTTGCCAAAGTATTTGTTCAAAACTCATACCAATTCTTAAGATACACACTTCTTTTGTAATAAAAAAACTGCTTGGGATCACAATCTTAAATTTGAGTGGTAGATAAGCTTTCTTTCTTGAAATTGGGCTCGCTATAGCTGTTTTTGCTTACCCTACCCCTAAATCACTCAAATTGGCTGTATAGTGGGTGGAGTAAACCTATCTATGATAACAGAGCCAACTGTAGCGTAGAGATAGACCAATATCATATCAACAAATGTGGATATTGGAGCATCGCAGATCTGGCCCTTGACGGCTGTGAAAGCCATCATTTAAAAAGTGCTGAGTCATGCTGAATCAGCTCTATTTTGTAACGCGTTTACTCGTGCAGTAGTAAGGCCAAAACATTTTTCTGCCTTTTTCTACATACTTGGATGCGAAACAGGCATAAACAATGGATTATTTGTCAAAACCTTATTGAAAACAATTAATAATGCCTGCCAACTGATGTCAGGCCTGGCTGTACATGCAAGAACTGTACTGTACTGTAAGGTAGACTACCGGTACTGTTCTGACTCGTTCTAGCTGACTCGCCAAAAAATGACGTTTTGGATAGGTCTGAGACCTTCCACTAACATAACAAAAAAGAAACCGACAAAACCCTCGCCCCACTAAAAATAGATTTGAGTTTAGCCACAAAAAGTGCTTCAAGTTAGCATTTTCTAAATGCAATTCTGTTGGAAGATTCGGTAAAAAAAAAATTACTTGGTCATTTTTGAAAACTTTAACCTTAGTATCTGAATAAAGACATGCGGCAAAAATGCGATGACTGTGATTTCTTATTCATAAATACCTCAGACAGTTTAGGTATTCCTATTGGTCGAGAGCCCGTCACGTGGCCGGTCTTAAACGGATGATAAAGACATGGCTAGCTGGTCTTAAACACTTTTCCAGTGTCACAATAAAATGTGGACTCCTAAAAATCCAGTGCCTCTCACTGTTTCATTGGTTGAACGTTCAAAATTCTCACGTAGGCATGCGCAACACTACAAGCGAGACAGAATTTTTATAGTTCTAAATTCAAAACGCAACGCCCCAGGTGCGTTCTGCGTGACATCGCGCAGAACATGCTACGCGCGCGTCAATCTCCATAAAAGGGTTGTTTACATCTTACTCGCCAGCTGAACACTCCATTATTTTGCTAGAGGGATGTTTCAAAAAGCATGAAGTGAACTTGTTGAACAAAATCGGGATTTTTTGAACGAATTATTTGATATTTTTTTACGGATAAGGTATTTATGAATGGGAATAAATATGTGCTCCGTCGGTATTTATCACTCTGTTTAATACCGCTTAGTGTCTGGGTGCTGATAATTACCCTCGCCTCCGGCTCGGGTAATTATCAGCACCCAGACTCTAAGCGGTATTAAACGATTGATAAAAACCTCAGGAGCACACATTTATTCCCTTATTAACATGGAAGACAAGGCACACGCAGGTGAACTGTGGGGGGGGGGGGGGCAAATTTTGTAATATAGATGTATACATATATTCTTATCAATAAAATACGCACGTTATTTGTCTATTATGTGGAATTTCCGGGGTTAGGGGTGGTTCATAAGCAATGTTACAGGTACACCATTTCGGAAAAAATAAAGACTATAAGCACATTTAGGCACGTCTGGTAAAACAAATATAGCATCCACTGGGATAAATTATGCGGGAGGGGTGGGGGGCGGGGCAACACCCCCTGCCCAAAAATTATCCGCGGGATATGCCGCAGGACAATATTTTGGCCTTCATACTGCACAAGAAAACGCATTACAAAATAGTGCTGACTCGGCATGACTCAGCACTTTTGAAATGATTGCTCCCACAGCCGTCAAGGGCCAGATCTGCGATGCTCCAATATCCACATTTGTTGATATGATATTGGTCTATCTCTGAGCCACATATGGCTCTGTTATCATAAAACGCACAATAGGTTTGCTATGCCAGCCACTATACAGCCGATTTGAGTGGTTTAGGGGTAGGGTTATCAAAAATGGCTACAGCGAGCCCAATTTTCAAGACAGAGAGCTTATCTACCACTCAAATTAAAGATTGTGGTCTCCGGCAGTTTTTTTATTACAAAAAATTTAATTACAAAAAGTGTATCTTAAGAAGAGTATGATTTTCTGTCCCCAAATAGGGCAAAGTCACAGGATTTGGCTGGTGTTCTCGAAGTAATATACATCCAGAGAACACGAATGCGGATTAACTTGGGTCCAACCATATTTTTTCGTGTTAACCCATCCTTTCAAAACGGTAAAAAGTGCAAAAAAAAAAGGTTACGATATGATCATTTTTGATAGAGTAATGTCCGAAAATATATATTTTTCTTCTGTTTTTAACAAAATAAGCTTTAAAAAATAGCAGGGTTTTTTTTTTTAGCTGGAAGTCAAAAATACCGGCTGTGCAACTTAAGGGCACCATTTTTGGATGTCCCAAGCTATACTATATACAACAGAAAAAAATAACATTAATCAGAAAGTTTTGTGATTAAATGGCTCAACCTAGGAACTAAGACGAAAGGAGCGGGCGCCCTGATCCTGGACCTGCACTCGCTGTGGTAGAGACTGCCACTCAAGAGTGGGTCTTTACAGTCACACTAGAAAGACCGAAAGACATTGATCGATCTACGGACGTGATAGCTTAGATATGGTGTGCTACACCATTATCAGCCATGACGTAGTGACGCCGTAGTAGATGTCATATTCCTGTGGAAAATTGGAAAAGACTAAAATGTCAGTAATTGTAATGGGCACAAATTATGAAGTATGAGTACACAAAGCAATGGGGGGTGGGGGGGGGCGAGAGCGCACCTATCCACCCATTAATGAAAATTCAAAAGGCTGAAGCTCGACACTTCGTTTGAATTGGCGACGCTTTTCCCCTTTTTAAATAGTTTGCAACTAATAAACACGCTTGAGACGTACACAATCAGGCATTAGCACTCAGGCCTTGTGAAGAGGCAACTCACTCCGTATTTTCACATGCGTGGATGGGCGGGAACTAATTACTCGACAGTGTCCGATACGCTTTGTGTTTCAAGTATTTGTTCCGTTTGGTTGTTTATTGGTAATTTCTTGCTGATTAGTATCTCCGTCTGAAGTTGCTGAACCGTTAATTTTTTTCATCTGTCATCATTATTGTTCAGGACTTTCTCTTCATGGTCCAAAAAGGTTCGTAATTCACACGGGCGATGCCAATCATCCACCAAATACCATAAAAAGAAGATATCGTCGCTAATTATTGTGGTGTCATTAGACACAGTCGATGGATTCAACGGTAGATTGCCCTAAGGAAAAGGGAAATTATCGCTAAAAAGCAGCTTGGTAACTTCTCATTAAAATATACTTTCCCTGCTTTTTGTGTTTAGCCCTCCAAAAACATACCGGGTACATCGTGTCCTTTTCTTTCTAGCAATACCAGACTTTTACTTTTTTAAATGAGTTACTGAAAAATAAATCGGCTTATTTATAGTTATGGCATAGTAATGACTTCACAAATTTCGAATTATATGCTACAAGCCAGCAATTCCGTGTGCGCATGGCAGACTGGTTCCTTCCCCATAAGAATTGAATATTTAGGGACCGAAAGAGCAATCTTGCGAAAGAGCAATCCAAACCAGAGCAAATTTCGAACGCTGCAGACGCCCAAAAATTATGACATAGTACTTATAGTTGTATTAATACATAGTCGTCGAAGATTCATAAGGACGAAAATAATGTTTATTGAATTACGATCACAGGCAGTGCATCTTTAACATTCGTTTGGGTAAGGTTGATATCTTGAAAATAACTTCAGGTATAGAAAAGATAGCGACAATATTAAAACAAAGAACATAAAAATTGTAAAACTTGACTGCGCGTTTTCCTTTGAGAATTATTTAAGTTCCCTCGTCAAAACATATATGTTTTAACGTTGAGATTCCCCCACAAGGTTCTTTTCATAACCTAACAAACTCACAAAAGAGATTGCTTACTTGATGTAACCGAAAACCCTCTAGGTTACTATCCCCGTTATTACTCGAATTTTTGTTATTTTCGAACGATTTTTAAAAGCATTGAGTGATATAGATTCCTTAAAAAGAGCCTTAAAGATTGCGCTTGTTTCACGCTAGCGCTGAATTTAGACTGGGCCCAAGTCGGTTGATCAACTTGGTCTGTACAGCATGAGTTTGTGTCAGTATTCAATTAGGGACGTTGAACAATAGAGGACAATAGAATCCGCAATTTTCGAAGGCGATCGTGTACAAAACATTTGGGAGGACTTCCAAAAAAAAATGTGAAGTACAAACAAAAGAGGGACAATAGGGGCTCCCCGATTGCACGCAACTACACTCTTGTGTACGTACACGTACACACATTTATGTTTTTGTACAGGCAGCAATTTAATTAACCAAGTACAGTCACTTCCAATGCGTATGCGTCTTTTGGTAATTCTTACTTAATTTCCTTTCAAAAACAAATCAAGCGCCATGAATCAGTATTTCTTTTTTTTTCTGGGAATATTATTGGTTTTAAATGTTTTTCCGTGTGTTATGTACAATTTACAATTTACATGTTCAATTATTTTTCATTTGTTTTTCATTAAATGTGTGTATTCATTCATGTTAAAGGGGATCCCTACTCGACAAGCTCCGCTTTTAGAGGATCCCCTTCCATCATCTCTGATGTGAAAATAATGCGCCCAAAGTGTATAAATATATTTTGTAAAACCAGTTCGAATTTCTTAATATTTAAAACTACATATATGTATTTATGCCTTGTCACTTAATGAAATGAGATGTGGTAAAAAAAAAAGAATGAATGAATGAATGAAAAAAATAAAAGAAATTTATTTCATCGATTAGTAGGACTTGATTAAACACAATTGATGAAAAAAAATTCACTTCTGGGAAAAAGAGAAAACTTAAACATTACTGGGACTCGATCCTGCAACCTGCAGACAGTGATTACCGACCTAGTCTAGCAGGCCACAGTGATGGCAAGCTTTTCACCGTGGAATGTAAACAATATGAAGTAAATAAAAATACATAACCAACAAACACATCCAAAGATTGCCTTTTTACATTAAATTTAAATTTTTGAATGTATCTAGAGGGAATCAAACCCAAATATTCTCTATAGGATGCTGCCCTGCCCCCCCCCCACTCCTCCGTAGTGGGCAGACAGGGGAAATATTTTGCGGAAGTGTGCCTTCGACAATACAAGCATGGCATTTTGGCATTTGGCCGTAAATTGCTTGTTATTCTACCTATATTTTTACCAAGGACAAATCTGCGATGGCCCTATAGCCAACTATATTTCTTCAGACATACTCTGACTGTGTGCCAAATGCCATGCTTGTGTCATCAGAGACAAAAGCCGCCTACCTATCTGCCGTACTACCAGGACCCCTACTGAAAAAAAACCTCTAGCTACATCACATTGGGCCAAGCTCCTACCGGTTCGAAACGACATGTTTATGTTTGAATGAGGGGATAATTAAATTATCCCCTCATTCAAACAATTAGAGTATATATATTTCGCAACTTCTGCACACTACACAATCTCATCAATGGTAATCATGGTTCAATTTCAATCTGCAGTACAATTAATTGGTGTCGAGAGTCATCCGTCGATGACTTGCTACGTCATTCCACCACCGGAGCCGCTTCCTGGTGAACACCAGACGCAAGCAGCCGCTCGAGAAATACGAAACTCGACTGGTAAGGAGAACTTATTTTACGCAGTTGTTAGATGTGAGTTACGAATTCAAGTTATTGATGTGCAGTTGTTGGTCCTTGAAAGCGCTCTCTGTCCCCTGTAATTTGAAGATAAATTGGAGTGTTTTTTTACCAGATAAGTTATCATGTCTCTTCGGATAATTTCACACTGTTTCATACTAAAGGTATAGAGCATTTTGTTCGTCATGAAATGATCGTTTCAGTGGGGTTGATCACATTGATATACAGTATCATCCAATTGCGAACAAACCTTTCAAAATCATTCATTTTTGGCGTTGTATGGCAACTGCGCATGCGTATTTACCATGGTACTGTCTATAAGGCAAGGCAAACTCTTTCCTCTAGCATTAGTGAGCGCGGATCTCTATTGTGTAGAGATTACCGTGGTGAGCAACTGAGCAGGCTGGCCACCAGGTGCTTTCTATTGTTGCTTCGAGGGCGGCGACCATCCTATTACTTTTGAATTCTTGGAGTTCAAACTTATTGGGTCCTGTCTCTATGGGAGAACTTATGAGTGATCAAAGCTTCAAAAGCGTTGATGTTATTGTTGAAAATATAATCTGAAAAAAAAAAATCACTTTTAAATATGCATGTATTTTTTTTCCTACTCTCTTAAATTTCAATAATTTTCATTCGTGTAGTGTTCAGTATTTTGTATTCTCCCAATTAGTTGATTCAGCGCTTTAGATATATCTTATTACCTTCTTATAATCATCGTCCTGAGTATGAAATGAGCCGACGTTATGGGACTCCTATGCCTTGCCTCTTTCTGCAGTGGCGTAGCACGGTCATTTTTGGGGGTAAACAAAATTTGAAAAGGGCACTTGCACATCCGTACTGAAATGTAGTCACGTTTTTTTCCCCCGGACACTTGGCCTCCGTAGAATCAAACACTAACGGACAATATTATATGGTGCTTTTCAGGGCGATACATGCGCGAAATTCACAAAAAAGGCACCCGTAACGGTCGATGGCACAAAAAAGGGCACCACTTATTTTGAAAAAGGGCGCTTGTTCAAAAAAAACCGCACATGTTAAAAAAAAGGGCACTCTTTACAAAATATTTTTTGGGGGTAAGCACTGGTGAAAAAAGGGCATTTGAATAGAAAAGGGCAGTCTTTACAAAATAGTGGGGGGGGGGGTTAAATACCCCCTTAACCCCCCCCCCCCCCCCCCCCCCCCGCTGGCTACGCCTATGCTGTGTGAACAACCTTTCCCAAGAAAATGTTACGATTCACGATGGGTTTTTTTGGAATTAGGCCTGTCCAATTTAATTACTTTATGATTGTATTTAATTCAATACTTTTTAAATCTTTTAAGTGATGTCCACAGTATGAATCTTTATAACAGATATTTAACTCTCTCAATCCAAAATGTAACAGTCTAAGCCCCAACTGCCCCTTCCCCCATAAACATAGAGAACAACATGATTTACAAGAACTCAAGCATCGCGCAAGGCTGATTTTCAACCTCGTTCCCCTATCCATTCAACCATTCAAATTATTGTAACATTTCTGAGGGGTTTCCAAATCCTCGGTATCTTTGTTTTTGTTTTTTTAATATATATGTTATGTCCCTATGTTATGCCCCTGAACTGTAGTCTTTGGACCAGACGTTCACGTGAGCAGAGCATAGCCACACTACAAACATCTGATATATAAGTTAATTATACGACCCAGCGCACCTGTCAATTGGAGCTGCTTTTAAAAGTCATGACATCATTTAGAACTAGGGGCCAATTTCATAGAGCTGCTTAAGCACAAAGCTGCTTAAGCACACAATTTGCTTAAGCACAAAAATACCCTGATTATAATATAATCAGGTTACCAGCCAAAACTCCATGCGATTATTATGCTATGTAAACAACAGCTAAAGCATGTACATCGCATGGCGTTTGGGCCAGTATCCTGATTATATTAGGCAAGGTTTTTTTGTGCTTATATAAGGCAAAGTTTGTGCTTAAGCAGCTCTATGAAATTGGCCCCATCAGCTGGTTAACAATTAGACGATGTTACGCCTATTAAAAAAAAGGAGTATCAAAGTCCTTAAAATATGAAAGCTATGGGTTGAGAGTATTTCTGTCTAATTCTTTCTCACTGATTCAGAAGTCAGCGATAAAGCCACAGCCCCTGTGGAAATCGACATTTCGTCAACACCCTCAGCTCCCCGATATGCTGACTGCGTAGAGAGTAACGATGGCGGGATAAAGCGAGGTGTCGTCACTATCTACCCATCGCAATATCCGAACGGCTTGACCGTTTACTGCGAGGGGAAATGGATAGTAAGTTTCATCGCTTTATCCCATCCTATAGATGCGGTTCATGAAATAAGCAGTCAGACCCGTTCACTGACCCGAGGGTCGGCGATATCAAAACCTCCAAAGTGGAACGTTTCATGTCAACTTACACAAATATCGTGCTTATGCAATTTGTATGCCTATCCTACTGAAGCACGACAGGAGTATACAAAGGGCGCCATATTTGTGTACAAACAAAACAAAACAACTGAACATTATAACAGAAAAATGCGGATTCATTCAAAGCCCTCCCAGGCCGAACTCCAACCCCCTGGCTACCACAATAATACTGGCTTTCAACTGAACTACAAAAGAACCCCGTGGTATCAAATCAACACCACGAGGAATGATGTTAAGACCTCGGAGAGAGTGCCCGCTAAGACCCGCTAACGTGAACAATTGTTTATTACTAGTGCAGGGCCCGTTGAAAATGCGCCTGTTCGAAAGGGGCAGAGAATTGCTCATACCAAAAACGCACGCGATTCATTTGTGTTGTTTTCACAGATTGAACGCACACTTACAGGTTAAACGCACACTTTGTACACGTCATCCCCTGGTTCTACTGGACAATGGTGTCGCCCAACAGTAAGGGTTGCTCAGTAGACCGCCTACAGTGCTGGTTGCTCAGTCGACTGCAAAATGCATGTGCCCGTGCAGCCACTTACGTGTACAGTACACACGGTCGGCCGGAGACAAAGGTTATTATGCAGTGCTTGGCGGTCTATTCATCCATACTGAACAATGGTATCGCCCTACAATGCATACGCCTGTCCTTTTTCCAATGTTGCGTCATAAGTTGAGCATGTGCGCTTTAGCTTTTGGTGCTGTTTTCACATATTGAACGCACACTCAAGTCAAAGATTGTGCCAAGTTTGAAGTTGTTTGGGCGAGTGGTTCTCGAAAAAGCTGCAAAAGATAGCGCAGGTATTCACCCCTACTGCACATTGGTATCGCCCTGCAGTAAGGTTGCTCAGTCAACCGCCTACAATGGTTGCTCAGTCGACTGCAAAAATAATGTGCCCGTGAAACCACCACGTACGTGTACATGAAACATGGTATGCAGTGCTATTCACCCATACTGGACAATGCACGTGCGGGTGCCCGTCCTTTTTGCATTGTTTGCGTCATATTGAGCACGCGCGCTTTAGCTAAAACATGACGTTAACAATTGAAAAGAACCTATAACTTTTTTTGCAGCTTTTTCCAGAACCGCTCGTCCAAACCACTTCAAACTTGGCACTGCACATTCTTGTGTCCCGAGCAATACACCCGCCGATTTTCAACTTCATACGGTGACTGGTTCTGGAGATATTTAAAATACACACAGACAGACACACACACACAGAGGGAGATTCCTGGAATTATACATGTAGTAAGGATTAAGGCGCACACGCTAAAAACATCATCAGCTCCTACATCCACAGATTTTACAATAAAATGAATTTAGTTTTGAATACAGCACTTCATAAAAATAGAGAGAACCCCCTATTTACCTAATATAGTCAAAAGATCTCATTACTTATCTGATGAACGTACTATTTTTATATCCCCATAACCCCCAACAAATTTTCGCAGAAGTTTAAATGGTTATTTTAAACAGCGCCTTCGCTTGACCTTATGGGCAAAGTAAATGAATTATTTCTAATCACTACAGTGTAACACAAAGTGATAAAAGTTGTTGCTTTGGTAACTTCGTTCATATCTGACTCGCTTTAGGTGATTCAGAAGCGCCACGACGGGTCGGTGAATTTCACCCGTAGCTGGGCCGAGTACCGAGACGGCTTCGGTGATCTGACGGGGGAGTTCTGGCTGGGCAACGAGATAGTCCGCCAGCTGACCTCCGAAGGCATTTGGCAACTACAGATGTCCGTGAAAGAAGCAGAATACAAAATGAAAATAAGGTTTGGGAAGTTCAAGATCGCAGGTGACATCTTCACACTTCATGTGGATCCACGCCAACCATGGCGATATCATTCTTCAACAGGTATATCAACTAGGTATATCAACTAGTCTACTTTTCTAAATAAGTGTGTTAATATACAATTCATAAAAGCCCTCAAAATATAATTATAAGTCTTTGAACGGACACCGGTCGGAGCACCACTAAAGACTATTGTTAATTTTAAAAGCAGTTTTGTCCAAACCGTCACCGACACACCACGAAGTAGCACTCCACGTGTTAAACCAAATTTTGTTAGATTTTCATTTTTTTTAAATTTTTTTTTTGACATTTTTCATTAAGGCCAATTGCAAAAATGTTACAAAGCTTCAAGAGCTTTTCTTTAAAAAATACGCTAAGTATCATGCCAACTTTTGAACGAAAGTGACAGTTTTTGTTTTCACGAAGTAACACTCAAGTTCCATGTGTGCTCAATTAATGCGAGCAAAAACGTTTTCACGAAGTTAAACACTCTCCTTGCGCGCGCACTGACCTCCGTTTCCACGAAGTAGCACTCACGTAGTGTTGTAATCATAGAGCTAAACATGTACATTGAAGCGTAAATACATGGTGAAAACAAAAATGGATAGTTTCGCAGCTTTTTTGGTTTTGCAAACTAGCACTCACATTTTGTCTCTTATTTCTTGTTGATTTAACATACGAACGTGTCAAAACAGCACATTTTACAAATCTAATGCATCAAGTGTCCACAACGAGAAACCCAACTGAAAATGCTCTTCAGTTTTGACAGAAAGTGTTGTTCAAAAAGGCGTTCAACTGAGATGCCGTTTTCTCCGATTGTTAGTTTTCATTGCTATGTGCATGAGTGCTACTTCGTGGTCACTATGTCAGTTTTGTCGTCACGATACCGAACACCAAAGTCGAGCGACCTTTGTATACATTATGTCATTCAAGGGAAAACAAACAATTGACCTCACGCAATAACATTTATACAATGTATAAAATGCATGAAATGCACGAAGCGTCACTTAGCAGGACAATTACCTGTTCAAAATGTATCACCAAGCATTGAATGCGTGTCATTGTTTCACCTCAACAGTGACTATATTGTGCCACTATTTTACGCTTTATATCTAAGATCCTTCTTCAAAATGCAGTGAGACATGACTTCCATACAAATATGGATTGATGTAATCGGGGCAATTTGAGCTATTTATCCATTTTTAAAATTGTCAATTTGCTGTAACTTTGCGAGAGTCACTCTTTCACCGCAATCACTATTTACGCCGCCATGTTTGTTTGCGTTATTTGCCTCCGTATGATTTTCCAGATGGCGTATCCTGGGAAAGGTCTATTAATTATTTTCCCGTCAATCTATGTGTGAAAAAGGTAATCAACAGTTACAAAGGCCATTTAAACTTCTGCACACAGACTGTGTTGACAAAGCCTATCCTATTTTACTAGGAGTCTACTTGATTTTCAACGAGTAAAAAGTCACGATCTAGATTGTTGGCGGTCTTTGATGGATGCCCGTGAAATATGGCAGTTATAGTCACTTTAAAATTCCTCTACAACTCTACTTTGCCTAAAATAAAGAAAAATTAAGATCGAGTTTACTTGATAAGGGCACGCGTAGTTCTATCGTTTTGGTATCAGTTAATAGTCGACACTGCCAAGTTGGTGATTGAACGTTTGTAGAGATAATTTAAGCTAGATGGCTAGGATTCGATTATTATCCGGAAAGCTTCCCTCCCCCAAACTGCTAAGTGGAATAGCATGTTGCTTTTCGTTACTCTCAAACCTTTTTGTTACTTATCATCCGTTTGCTAGGTAAGTCTTTCACTGACGTTTCCTTAGGGCAGCCGTTCTCAACCTACGATCGCGACAATGACGCCGATGGCAACGCCAATTGTGCCGCTCAGCTGAACGGAGGCTGGTGGTTCAAGACTTGTACTGGAGGAGTCGAGAATGTGGATCTCGTGCCGACTAACCTGAATGGGGAGTATTCCTATCCCGTCAACTACACGGGGCAAGATTACCGCGGTATGAGGTGGGCTGGTGCGCTTGAGTTTGGTGACCAAATACTATCTTGCCACCTCGCGTTTCGTATGCCATAATGTTCTTGCCTCACTCTGAATTTCGCTTTTGGTAAATTTGAAAAGAGACTTGTTTTGGTGAGATTGAAAGATAACAGAGTGAACTTGTCCAGTAATGCTAAAGACTTGGGACAACAAGGTAGTGTCTTTGAAAAAGATTGATTGATGAAAAAACAACAAAAACAGATGGACTTTCAGAATCCAGAATTTTAGCCCTTTTTAGTACTGCTCGTATTACCTGTATTAATCGAGAGACTTGTACTTTTGTTCAAGTGTGATATAACTTATTGATCTATAATTCAAATAACGTTATATATTAATTTTGTCAAATGTTTGATTGGTACAGCATAGCACAGATACTATAAACAAAGTTTTGTTTTATATCTCTTTGCAACTCATGAAAAAGTTGGGTAGTGTATCGCATCCTAAAATAGTTTTGTGAAGACGCAGGTTCAATTGCAAATCCGCGTTATTTTATAGAAACATGATGTGGGCCTATGAAGATAATTTACTAAAAATGTGCGCACCGCACCGCGATAATTTAAACAATACCAATACTTTAAATTAAGGAACCTTTCCACGTATACATTGTCATTGAAATTTATTACGGAAACTCTAAATAGAAATGTTAACAGCTAGGCTATTGCAAGGTGCGGGCTGTTGGTTGTGAGATTTTAGTGAGTGTTTTTATTGTGTAAAATGCTGGTGTTTCCTGTTTCATTGTAGCTAAATATGTGATAGATGTCATCTAATTCTTAATGTTAATATATTTATAAATTATCAATGGGAGACTTTTGAGACGTTGGTGGCAGCAAACAAACATGTCCTTTATCTATTGTTGTGCGTCATATTGAGCATGCGCGCTTTGATTTAAACATTTTCAATTTTCAATTTCAAGAACCTTTATTTCCATCTATTCACAACATTTGATTATAATACAAAATAATGAAAAATTATACTGATGGAGGCATGCTAACAAAAGCCGAAGCTTATAACATATAACATGCCTGTACATGCCTGGTGAGATTGAAATATAACAGAGTGAACTTGTCCAGTATTGCTAAAGACTTGGTACCTCAATTAGTGTATTTGAAAAAGATTGGTTGATGAAAAAAAAATTAAAATAACGTAACATGATGTAAACATTTGAACAAAGATTGGTATGTTTGCTGCCACCGACATCGACGTCTCAAGTGTTTCCCATTACGTGTATCATTTATCGTCATTGATAAGGATTTTAAACACATTGGGGATCAATCAGCAGTTTTACTAGTCCATGTAATAGACACATAACATTTAGCAGATTCGCTGATTAATTATGCAAGAGAAACACATTGACCTCTAGATTTTGACCAATCAGCGGGCGCTTTCTATATCGAGTCTTCGGTTATTCATCTGTTGTCGCATCATAAAAAAAAATGTGTCACGCTCTCTATAATATGTTTCGTGATACGCGCCCAGCTGTTGTTGTACAGTGTGTATAAAAAATGCAAACAAACTATATAACGGAATGCCACACTTAGAATGTGTGACCAACATAAATAGTATGGGTATGGTTTAAAAGATACGCCTATCCACCCTAAAATGAGACACCAAACGTCAAAATCTGGTCATTTTTGACATAGTTATGGCTAATTTTCCAGGAGAGTTCAAATTGACCATGGGACCAAGTTTTCAATTGGCTGAGGCTCGAGATCGCATAAATCTGCATGCCTTAATATATCAGACGTTATACAGGAGATGGGCTCCGTGGACAACGTGGACTACACGTTTGGCTTAAAACCTTAATTACTGAATATCGTTCTATGACTACAAAGTCCCCTACGCCAAAGCATACACATTTATTTTTGATACAAGTATGCTGTTATATTACTCTCCCATTGTGAACCATGAGGGGGTACTTGTGCATAGAGTCTGTAGGCCAACTAAATTTGTATCCGCAATCTTTCAATGTATTTTCATTGCGCTTTAAATTATCTTATAGGGCAATATTAGGTTTTAAAAAAAAAGAAAAAAAGTAGTATTTGTGATATATTAACTAACAATGTACATGTATAACATATGTGTAAAATGATAAGTTATACAGATTGAAAAATGCGTACAACGTAGATACGCAACTTGAAATTATTCAGTTTATAATGTTTTACATAATGAGCTATTTTATAGAGAATGAGGGCGCTGTTACGTCCCCCATTTCTGGAAAATTCATGTTTATGGAAGCAGTTAAGTAATTTTACTTAGTTAAAAAAAAAACCACCATTTAACAAAAAATGTAATTTGTGAACTGAAGGGATATGTAAACTGACGTAAATTACTTTCAATTATAAAAGTGTTGATTAAACCCCAAGTTTGACGCCTTACAGCGCCCTCTTCGTTCAGGAATAAGGCCTATTCTAATGCTAAATGCAAGTGGTCCTTTTCCATTTTTCGATGCTATTTATTGACCACTGATATAATTGACCTTACACTGTGAATTCAGGGTTACACAAACTGAATTCAGTTGCATTTGCGTTCCATGCACTGTGAGTCCGGGCTCTTTTCTTTGTTGTTGACTGAGCACCGTCATTTTTAAATTATCGATTTTGACTCAACCTTTTATAATGTGACCCTGGGTGTTAAGAGTCGAAAAGTGGGAAGAGGACTCGGCGACTTGGTTTCCGTTTTTGTGCTGGTTTATTCTGGATAAACGGGAAAAAGGAAAGCAAATAATGTAACAGCATTGCAATGACAATTAATATTTACATACTCATTATTAAATGAATAAGTAAAACGAATTAAGAGTACAAACTATCTGCATCTATATTATTTCAAAAAAACCCACTTAACTAAAGTATAAAGCAAATGGAAAATGGCGGCTTTTGGTGGATTCCCGCCTAACCGTATCTTACGGCCGCCATCTTGGAAAATTACAGTTTTTACTGAAAAAAGCATCAAATCCAAGACAAAGAAACAAAATACTTCAAACTACTTGTTCCACAAGATCAAGAACATAATGCAATACTAGTTTTCATTAAATGATCTAGACTGATTAATGTTAAGAATAAATCCAACTTGAAAAAAAAGCGCGAACATTGCTCACATGAATCTGTGCTTCGAAAGAGCAGCACTTACAAGCAGAACCATTGAGAAACTTACATGTATACATCTACATAACTTTTCATGATGAATTAACTATGAAATGTAAAAGGTAAAAGTACAAAATATTTACCTGGATAAACGGGAAAAAGGAAAGCAAATAATGACATCTTTCCTCGTCTCCGGTCAGCATTGCTAACCCGGGTCCCGTTGACTACGGCTATCCTGATTGGCCGTTGGTGATTTAAATAATAATGAAACAGATTTAAATGAGAAATCAGTACTTTGGAAGAAACTACGAAATGATGGGGGACCTTTTTTTTTGGCTGGTGACAATAATACACGACATTATTTTATAACCATTAGCGCTGAAATACGTTGTCACAAGATACAACGTAACAAGTTTGCTTTTGGTTGGAAGCATTCGGACAATTCTTTTCAAGGATGTAAAACAATTTTTTTAATTAGTTTCATCGCAAAGTATTCGTGTTTAATCTCCGATCTATTTCCATTCCCTTCTCCCATCGGACATTTCTTTGTTTCCTATTGGGTGTTTGGAATCTGCACATTAACCAGGCGTGGTTCCCCCGGTGAAGATGTAACTGGTGCCCGTGTTTGAGGCACGCAGGCATATGCGCATTCTGGGTTGTCGGACGCCAGCTACACTGAATCATTTGTTTCAACCGTCTGGGAAGCTTGTGGGTTCATTTCCCGGCCTCGTACATGATTGCCCATTCAGTCTTGACTTACGTTTGTGTACATGTGTGGTTCTCCCGTATCAGTCTCGACTGGTGCCCGTCCTTGCTGATGAAAGATTACTTCGTTATTTTGTCCCCATCCATTTCTCAAATCGTGGCCCAAAGGCCAAATTCCAAAAGACAATTTATTAAATAAAATAAATTATAAATACCAATAAATTTGAAATAATACTAAAAAATATTACATCATTATTAAAATGGCAGGTAATGCAGTAAAATGAAGTACGTTAACAAACACTCACATAACCAAGGAAACAGGAACAATACAGCAACGGAGACCAACATGCAGTTAAATGCTAAATGAGACGGGAAAACGATTGTGATTGGTCTATTCGGATGCAGTGTATTTGAAATACAACAACGGCCGGGCGGCGCATTTTTACCCCAAACGACATCATCATGAAGTGTATATGATTTTTTTGACTTTACTTGTCTTGAAAACATGATGTAAAAAAATAAAATTAGAAATGAAGAAATGAATTCGGATGTAATGAAATTGGGACTGTATTTCCCTTTTGAAACGAAATCCTCCAAAGCCTCAGATTAGAAAAGGAAAAAAAAATGGGTAGAAATGGTGATTCGAACCCATACTGCGAGGTTGTCTAAGTATCACCCGTTATCCACGGAACCAAGTTTCCTGTGTAACGTCTGATAATTATGTCTAGACATGCAGATATGATTATGCAAGCCGCGCGCCGGCTAATCGGACTCGACTTTACTAAATCGTGACGTCATTTCATTCCAAAATCAGGACTAATGGTTTGATTGTTCAAGTCGATTGCACTGTTTTAATAATTGTACTACAACAACAGCCGGGCGCGTAACATAACATAAGAGCGCTGACCAAAGCCTTTTTTTGTGTGTCTAGCGGGGTTATTTTTTTATCCATGTCCAGACGCGACAAAGGTGAATGACCGAAGACCCGACAAAGAAAGCGCCCGCCGATTGGGCAAAACATAGAGGTCAAGATGCGGTTGTCTTGCCTAATATTAATCAGCGAATCTTTTCATATGTAATAGACTAACCGCGAGGGTTATCGCGGTAGAAAATCACGATCCTATTCCAACTGAGCTATCGAACTGCTCGACAAATCCTGGAATTCATATATACCTGCCTGAATGGCCAACGGGTAAGTGATCAGCAGGTATCAGCTGAATAAATGGAGGCGGCCGAATCCACCTCCCATAGAGCACGTGTTACTGCATGCCAGCCTTTTGCCAAGTTAATTAAGGCTGCAGCCCAGTAAATGAACTGCCATAGACCCCAGTGGTAATTACGCGCACTTCCAAAAAAATATTAATAATACTCACAACTCTCTGAAGTGTTCAGGACTTGCAGCAAATTAAAGCATATTTTGTCATCTTTCATTTTCTGTTCAATTTTCTGGGGGTTAACCGATGACTTTTGGGAGAAAATTCCATCCAAAGATGGATCCCCCCTAGAAGCAGTCGAGAAGCTCATCGCAATTTTGAAAATGGACGTCCACACTCCATCGCAAAATTGAGGGACCTAAATTCATCCAATTTCACGTAAATACGAGCTCGCAGTCGGCCTCTGCATGCACGGCTACCGATTCTTTTTCTTTTTTTTTCATAACAAATCCTCAAGTGCACAGCCCTCCAGCTGCTCTAATACCAGAGAATTTGAGGGCATGCCAATCGTGATTTGGCCGGCGTAGGCAACTTCGGACCGATTTACTGACCTGCACCTTTAACAGCCTGCTAGAGATATGGCGGACACAATTGGGGGCGCTATTTGGTTTTGGTCAATGCGAAATACTTTGCCTGAATCAAGCAGCGCCCCCTATGTGTATAACATTTCTCAAATTTCGCTCGTACCCCCGCCCTGCAAACAGGACGCTGGGAAGGGCTGACGAATTAACGCTCTGATTGGATAGATTTTGCGTGACCTGTGACCTGCAAGTCATACGACCACGACCCTGCAAGGTCTGAAACGGCCTTTAAGACTGAGTCATTCATCACTCTGTTTATTCCCATTCATAATGCGGCGCCCTTTTTAGGTTGAAAAGCATAATAATGTAGGAAAATCTGTAAACCTTATCTGTTTTGTAAATTTTAAACTCCCGTCAGTTGCTCAGGCTCCAATTCGAATTCACGAAGTGTCGAAACGCATAGCATTCGACGCTCACAATTTGTCCATATGGTCTGCAATGAAAACGAAATCACATCCGCTGTGGTGTGTATGCATTTGGCAAACTTTTCGGATGGTATTTGCGCGCATTGGAAACCTTGGTCTACAGCAGCTGCAGCCATGCTTTATACATAGGTCATGATAAATTACCCTGAATGCCATGCCCACTTCCTTAACAAGATTCTGTGAAGCTCATCTGCCCTTCCAAGCGCCTGTTTGCAGGGCGGGGGGGGGGGGGGGTACAAGCACTCTCAAATAGGCTAATACATGTCTGCTGCCACCAATCAGCTAAAAAGCTTCCAATTACGAAGAGTAATATGTTTGCTTTAGCGCCGTAATGATGTGATGATTCGCCTTAATTATGAATATCTCGTATGGTCCACGCCTACAGACGTGATTAAACTAACACTAGGTTTACACTATGTTCCCTACGGTCACGGCAGCCCCGTTTGCCCGAAACGTAGTGCGCCGTGGGATTTTGGCAATTTTTTTTCCCGTAGTCAAGTTTTGTTAGGTCCTCCTAAGTTTTCTCACACGGTATCCGTGATGGGCCGTGGGAGAAAAGGGGCTGCTGAATCCCGGAGGCTCAAAGGCGCACTACGGTTCGGCCCGCGGTCTACCACGGATGCCAGTACGTTCCCTCCCGGCCTGTCACGTTCTGATGGGGTCCCTCTGGGGTTCCTCACGTTCTTATCAAAGTCTGACACGTTTTTCGCGTTCTGTCAAGGCTTTCTACAGATGAAACGTGTACGCCGGGCAGCTTCGGAGCAAGTTTGTGCCCACGGTATGAAAAGAAGGAAGGCCTCCCAAGCAATAGCAATCGTTGTATCCTGAGACTTCGACGAGACAACATCATGAATGCCCAAGATGAAACAGATTTTGTGTCTGCATGTTTGCTGGGTGCATACATCCAGTCTTTACGTCAGCAAGAAGAAGGCCAGAAGCAGTTGCAGAGAGGGAATGCCGGAGTGCAGCAGGCAGGAAGAAGGCGAAGAAGGCGGATGAGGCCAAGATCCATATGGGTGCACGAATGGTTATCGGAGGACAGAAGGCAGCAGCTGGGCCACTACTCAACATTTATCACCAGAGAGCTCCGCACCGAAGTTGTCAACGCCTCCCAGAACTATCTGAGGATGCCTCCAGGGCTCTTCGACGAGATCCTGAAAAGAGTAGCACCAGTCATCTAGAGACAAGACACCAAGTTCCGCTCTGCCCTACCACCAGGACTGAAGCTGTCAGTGACACTGAGACATCTGGCCACTGGTGACAATTACTCGTCACTCTCCTATGCGTTCCGGTGCAATAAAGCAGCCATCTGCCATATGGTGCCAGAAGTGTGCAAGGCCGTCGTGGAAGCCTACAAGGAGGAAGTGTTTGCCGTTCCCGTGACGCCCGATGAGTGGAGAGCCCTTGCCCAGGAGTTTGAAGACAAGTGGAATGTGCCTCATGCGGTGGGGGTTCTTGACAGGAAGCATATTGCCATCAGCAAGCCACCTAACACAGGCTCCTTGTACCACAACTACAAGGTTTTTTTCAGTATCCCTCTCCTCGCCTTGGTGGATGCCCAGTATCGTTTCATATGGATTGAAGTTGGTGGAGTGGGACACATGTCTGATGAACAAATATATAATGACTCCGAGCTCAGTGAACTTCTCGAAGAAGGCCGGATATGGTTGCCTCCACCATGCCCTCTGCCCAATGATGACCAGAGCCAGGACATCCCTTACTGCATCCTTGGAGATGATGCATTTGCCTTAAGAAGCTACCTGATGAAGCCGTATGCGAGAAGAGCGATGCCAAGAGAAAAACTCATCTTCAATTACCGGATCTCCCGTGGAAGACGTGTGGTGGAGAACGCGTTCGGGATCCTGGCCAAGCGATTCAGATGCTTCCTTGGAACTTTGGAACAGAGACCAGACACAGGTTAGTCTCAATACTGCACCAGTGTTTTTATAAATACTTGTAATAATATTTGTAGAATAAAAAGGCCCGGGAAGGGACAGGGTGGAAATGTTTTTTTTGAGTTTGTTAATTCGTTCCCACGAATTACCAACTTGTTCCCACGAATTACTGGCACGTTCCCGGATGCACGAGTTAGCAATTCGTTCCCACGAATTAGGAAATCGTGCGAACGAAATAGCAATTCGTGCAAATGAATTAGCAATTCGTGGGAACGAATTAGTAATTCGTTCGAACGAATTAATTCGTGCGAACGAATTAGTAATTCGTGCGAACGAATTACTAATTCGTTCCCACGAATTAGTAATTCGTGCGAACGAAATAGCACTTCGTGCGAACGAATTAGCACTTCGTGCGAACGAATTAGTAATTCGTGCGAACGAATTAGGAAATTCCCCAAAAAATTCCACCCTGTCCCTTCCCGGGCTTCATAGTAGTACATTTTTATGATTGGCCTATATGTAAAGAAATAGTTTAATGATGGTTATTTGTAATGTACTGAATACGGATATTTTCTGCATGTATGATAAATAAATTTCAATTTCATTACAGTGCGAGACATCATTGAGGCTGCTGTCGTGCTCCACAACTTCCTGAGGAGAATGGTTCCAGTCATCCCAGTGAACGAGGTGGACCATGAGCATGAGGAACACTATCTGGTCCCTGGCAACTGGAGAGATGAGGTCCAATGGCAGGACGTGAACGCACCACCAGAAGGAAGGAACAGAGACACTCTGAACGCGAAGCGACAACGGGAGTACCATAAAAAGTACTTCAACTCCCCTGCTGGTGCTGTAGAGTGGCAGGATAGAATGATCACTCCCCAGTAAAAGACACTTCACATCTCAAAATACAGGCCCTAACTTGACCACCACTTACTCCCAAAGTGTGAATGGTTGTGCATCTGCAAAATTTGATCTATCATGCACGCAGCAAATTCTTCATCCACTTTAATCATGCAGAATGAGTTCAAAGACCAGAAAGCTTTTGTTAAGAAACCGCTTTATTGACAGAGCAATGATAAACACAAACCAAAATAAAACAATAGGAACAAAAACAAATCTCTTTTCTGTTTCCTGTTATGTAAATCATGTAAAAGTACCGGTTACTTAATGTACTTTGTTATCACTAAATGAACCTTTGATTTTGTGATCTAAATAATGCTCTGTCTTCCTATACATTCTTTTATAATACATAAATGATTGTCATTTATAAATCAGTGCTGAATGCATGAACCTGCTTTACTCATAATGAAGTCCTAATTACTCTCACTGAAACCTAAAATAATTTAAATAGAATGTCCATTTTGTAGCCTAAATCTGCCTATAACTTTCTAAAGCTTATTTTCCTACATAAATCATCCATATTCTACGGAATTCTGGCCTATCATAAGAAAAAAACACATACGTTTGCATTCGTTTTCTAATAGATGAAGAACCAAACTTAGGAAAAACTTCACTGGGCTGGTCTGGTCTGGTCGTCGTCCTGTGGCTTCTCCGTGGCCGAGGTGCTAGTGCTGCTGGTCCTTCTCTCTTGGTTGGGGCTTGTACGGTAGCTGGGAAGCAAGGTGGAGGAGTCGGAGCTGAGCATCGGGCTGTACGAGATGTCTAGCACTTCGGCAGCTGATGTCAATGGTGGCTGAGCTGATGACGATAGCTGTGGCTGGTTTCCAGTGATGGGCGGTGGACAAGTGATGTTCATCTCAGGAAACTGCTCCTGCACCCATGGTCGATCCATCGAGTGCCATAAACCGGGTGGGTTGGTCACCTCAGCAGGCCACTGGGAGGGGGATGGCTGCCACACAAATCAGTGGCGGTTCTACGGGGGGGGGGGGGGGCTTTATCCCCCCCCCCCCAAGAAAAATGTCTACCCCCCCCCCCCAAAAAAAAACCCATAAAAAAAATGCATTAGGAAAATGTAAGAATTTGCCGTACATGGGAACGGTCTCCCCTAAATGAGAAGGGTGCATTTGTACACTTTTACTTAATATAGTGTGCCTGATTGTAGGATTTTATCAGCGCTCCCCATGGGAAATATGGCACGAGCCCCCCCCCCCCCCCCCCCCCCCCACGTATTTATTTTCAGAGGCCTAAGTGTCAGGAGAAAAACATCGGTCTACATTTCAGCACGCCTCCCCGAAAAAAATTCTAGATCCACCTTGCTAGCGCCCCCCCCCAAAAAAAAAATAATAATATTGGCTCTAGAACCGCGCCTGACACAAATAATGAACGGCCATTATGGTTCAACAGTCCGAAGTTGTCGTAACTCTCTCTACACACGGCTCTGAACCTGACACTGTCGACAATACGCAGTCATGTGGTGGCGAATAGCGTCGCTGTTGTTAGACAAAATGAATCCGATTACGTACTTGGACGCTACAGACAGAGCAGTGAAATTCATGCACCCAACAAAAGCCATGGCCTTTTGAGAGTTGTGTTCTCAGAAAATATGCTCAGCACGATTGAAGGGCAGAAGCTAAAAAAAATTGGATTATTTTGGATTCACCGAGTACTTACGAAAATCACCTTAAGAAATGCCTTAATGAAATTGCATCCAGGCCTATATAACAAATCGACTTTTATGTAGTGACGTATCCATGTCTTGTGTCTTGGGACGTAAGGAGAGGAGACAAACGAACACAATCTGAAGAAACAGAACGGTGGCGCTTTCATATCTTCATGTTAAAAAAAGGCCAAGTGTGTTTACTAACATTACACCAAACTGCTCAAAATGGTCATTCGCACTAAAACTTTGCAAAAAAAACCCCAAAACCCATTGTCTATTGATTTATGTACATTCCTATATTTGACTGGAAAATTTGTATCTATCTGCATACGCCCCCAGAATGGGAATCGAACCTTCTTCATTCATCCGGCCCTCCCCTACTGTTAAACAGGTATGTCATAAGCTCAATTACAAAACATTTACAAAACGCAAAGCGTTCAGACGTTTTCAATTCTTCCAATAAAATAATCGTAATGTCAGTATTTAGTATATTGGATTTTTTTGGTGGACGCAAATCCTAATATTTTGTGATGTCGTTTAAATTTCTCAATTTCATGCCATCAATGAAGGCTTGATAATTATTCTTACTCTAAATTAATTAGCTTGTGGCCCTCACTCTCAGGAGTAGGCATAATAACCAGAGGAACAACAATATGCCTACCCCTATCGCTGGAACTAAATCAATATCGCCAGAGTATTTCTTGTTATCGTGTGGAGGAGTGTTTATTGTTAAGACTGCTGCTAAATTTTACGCATTTATTACCGAATGGTCGCTCCAATTGCTTTTTCATTAAATTTTTAGAGTAGAAATCAGTGACCGTGAAATCGTTCGCAATAGTTGAAAGCGATAGTCGGTGCTTTTATTATTACATTGGAAGCGATAACAAGCAACTGAACCAAATAAGACGTCAGCGTCGCGCTTTCTCCATACACAGAGTGATACGAATAGCACGCCTTCATTATACAATTCAGCCAATCAAATGCTACGGTTTGTTATTCGTGGGAAAACTGACCAATCATTACGAACCCCTGGAGCAGAATTACGTATTAACCCCGATGACCAATCAGTGAGTTACACACCATCTACCTATACCCATTCCTTTCCAGGCAGTACCGAATGCCACCAACGCCGATCCCGTATATCATATAGCGGTATTTAGATCACGGTGTCCAGAAGTTTCATTCGAGACTCTGCGCTGTGGTAACGCGTTAATGTCTGCAGTGCTAGCGATGGTCTGATGCATCGAAGTTAGCAGATCTAACCTGATTGTAGGGGACAAGTTGGACTGTGAGTTCTGGCATAAATTGTACCATCGAACTCGTCATAAAATAAACAGACTAAGACAATGCACAATTTTCAAGGATTCATTTTTTTGTTGAATGCGATTCATAATTCATAGCCGTTTGTATCTTTATCGACCCAGAACGTGACGCTCTTGTTCGAGGCTCGACTTAAATTCATTGTAGTGAACATTTCAATAACAACACGCTTGATCAGATTCTTTTACAATGGCAAAACTGTACGCCAGTTTCAAAGTTGTGAATCTGATGGTATTTTTGGAAGTGGTCATTTTTGTCGATGGACATCAATTTCATACACGTCAACTCATGTATGCTGCAGAAAATCGCGCACTACAAGGGTTAGCATATGCAAACAAAACTCTGCGATCTCGTGTCATCTGCGGACGGGAATGCAGCATGGATGAACGTTGCAAGTCGTTTAACTTTCACGACTGCAATAAAATATGCGAGTTGAATCTTGCTACGAGACGAGAGCATCCGGAAAACTTCAATGCAACTCAAGGGAGTGTGTACTTTGATGCAGATGAGGACACACCTCTCTACTCACTGACTAATAGTCCCTTGAATCGCTACATAAGTTGCAAGATGCTCTTAGATGCCGGTTATTGTTCAAGCGGTATCTACACAATCGACCCAGAGGGATCCGGTAATGGCGGTCTTCGTGTCTACTGTGACATGGAAACTGACGGCGGAGGATGGATCGTGTTTCAGAGGCGACAAGATGGCAGTGTGGACTTCTACCGCAACTGGACCGAGTACCAGTCTGGCTTTGGCGATCTGTCCGGTGAGTTCTGGTTGGGCAATGACAACTTGGTGACTCTGACGTCTGATGATTCACAAGGAACATGGGAGCTACGCGTTGATTTGGGGGACTGGGAGGGCAACACGGCATGGGCAAAGTACGCAGATTTCCAAATATCCCCGGGTGAGTTTAATCTGAATATTGGCCAATACGATGCCAGCAGCACTGCCGGTGACTCTCTTGCGTGGCACAGGGGACGTCCCTTCACAACAAAGGATAATGACAATGATATAACGGGATCATATAATTGCGCACAATCCCGCCACGGAGCCTGGTGGTTTTATAATTGTGCGTACTCCGACTTGAATGGTGAATATTACCCAGATGAGCACGCAGCCGCTTATGAAAAGGGCTTGCATTGGCGCCACTGGAAAGGCGTTTCCTATTCTCTAAAAACCAGCCAGATGAAACTCCGTGCGATGCGACAATGAATACTTTTTGCGAACGTGTCATTAGCAGTGGGTTCGATTACTTCCCCCGCGCTTAATACTCATGCAAGCGCGACAGCGTTCGATTTACCTCTCACGTGACTTCTCGCGCTTACTCGAGCCTGGCCCAAGTGACCGACTCGCCGAGCCGGTCACTTGGGTAAGTATCCCATAAGGCCATGCAACGTCCGGCGGGCGCCTCATCAGGCCGGCCGTGTCCAAAACGGCTTCCACGGAGCATAGAGCTACAAACCCGATGTAGCTCTATGCACGGAGCTACGGCTACGAATTTTTGTCAGCGCGTCCCCGCGTATTTGCACTGGGCGTGGACGTGCTCTAGACAGTTATTGATTCGGATGCAGCCTGGGAAAAATGTTCCTACCTGACGCCACTTCCGCGATCGTGTACAAAGTCATTTTTGCAATGAATGACCTTTATTGAGATGATATATGAAGAAAAAAGTGGCGTCAGGTTGCAACATTTCCCCCCCCCCCCCGGAAAAGCAAAAAGGAAGGAAAAAAAAAAAGAGAGAACAAAAAAGAAAAGAGGCAAAAAGTCATATTGGTGTAAATTTCAGGGGGGGGGTGTCCCTACCCCCCTCTGAAACTGATAAATCGAGAATATGTTGAGAAAAACAGGATTTTTTTTGGGAAAACTTGTTTTTCCCCCTCTAGAAAAAAATCCTGGCGACGCCCATGTTTCCAACTCTTGCACGAAACTTTACCCAAAACCTTTCGTTTATTTAGCTTCACTACGCATGTCTGTCATTACGCGAGGAGCCAGGCGCGAGTAAGCTGGAGGGGGGGGGGGGGGGGGAGAGGGGGAGTAATCGAACGCACTGTAGTTTACTTATTGTTAGGCCAAAAAAAAATAATAAGTCGGTCTCTGGTCAGCGCGCTCGTCGATTTTAAGCATGCGCGTCGATCTTTTTTTTTTCCCTAATGTTCCGCGGTAGCTCCAACAGCGCCCTCTATTTTCGCACCTCCTCAATTTTTTTTACCAAAGAGCACCAAGGAATGGGAAATTGCACCAAGGCAAATGATCGAAAGCACCAAGACAAATTATGGAGGCCACCAATGTACATGAGGACACCAAAAAAAGCAAAATAGTACCCAACTTGTCTGTACAATCAAAGCTGAAGAAAAAAAAAAAAAAGGAAAAAAAAAAAAAAAGCCGCGTGGCCGCGTCAATTCCGGAACTTTGGTCTGACCAGAGACCGAATTTTTTTTTTTTGGCCTTAACTCAGTTTTGTTTTTTAACCAAGGCTGATGCGCTCGCCGACATGTCAATTTTCCAAATTGAGGGGGCCGACCGCCCCCTGCACGGCCATGATCAATAATAGATGAAAACGAAAATGGAAAAGACGACTATGGGGAAACTGTGCATTGCTAGAAAAATGATTAATAGATGTTAGGCAGGTTTACCTGAAATGCGGCTACGAGGCTTTATTTAACACATACATGATGCATATACTTCTTCCTATTTTGGACACTGTCGGACAATGGGCGGTACTGTTCATTGTTGCACAATATTGACGACGGGCGTTACAAAAAAAAGCACTCGTGAAAAACGGCACTCGTGAAAAAAATATCGGAGAAGGGGATTAATGAATATCCCCTTCCCTCGGATGCTACGTCACTGATATAAGTTTGTAAATAACAGCGCCCCAAAACGTCATTTGATGTCAAACCGTCCCCATCCATACGCCTGTTTGAAATTATTGTAAGTAATTGAAGAAATCGAATGAAAGCACCGACATCGAATGAAACAACGGGCTAACGTTTCATCTGGAAATAATTTCTTGTCAAGTCTCGAATTACTTGCGTCCCGACAACAATTCATTTATCACATGGTAGACTGGTTTCCATCTCTATCAGAACCAGTGTAGTTACAGAGCAGAGCTGCTGTTGCAAAAACAGTTTTTTTTCCCGTTTTTTTTTGGACGCCCACAATTGCGAAAAAAGTAGGTGAATTGAATTTTTCGGCGCATTATTATATTTAACTTACGTTTGGTTGAATTTAAAGTTATTTTTAATCTCATTTTATTCGTTATGATCTGTCCATCGATGCAGCCAAAAACAACAAGTTATTTAAAACTGTCTCATGTTGACAAAAAGACAAATGCCAAAATTCCAATTCTGTTAAGTTTTGATAGAAACACGAATACTGTACAAATAAAACATTGAATTATTAAAATATGGTTTAACTAAAAATATCAATTAAAGACTTTGGTCCCGGATTTTGTTGTTGTTGTACAAAGTGGTTTTGTTGGTGCGCTTAAAACTGATGTAAATATAAAAGAGAGAAATAACAATTATCAAAAATAATAATCAATAAACAAGTTCATATCTCATTTTTGTCATTATCTGTAACAGAACATGCAAAATAATGTACGCCTTACGTATGCACTTTTTTTTAAACTTTTGGATACAAATTTGGAGAAAATGAAATAATTAAATTCAATTTGGAGTATAAAGCTACAGGGAGCAGAAAACTAGATTAATTTGGTTGGATCTAAACGTATATATGCTATTTTGCCTGTACATTGCACAATATAAATAATGACACGAGGATGAATAACCTGAGTGATAAGAACCGAACCATTATTGATTCTTATCACTCAGTTTGCTGTTTGCTATTTTGCTTGTATATTGCAGCACAACAACAAAAAGGTTCCAATGACCTATGACGTTGAATAAACCGAGTGACAAGAACCAATCCATGTTTCAGTTTTCCCGATTTATTCCAAGTTTTCTGTTTGCAAGAATGTGATTCTAGTAGTACTAGTTTTTAGCAGCTGTAGGGATAATGGGGCTTTGCTGAAGCCCACCGCCATTATCAAGGATTCCCAGGCTCTAAAATTGCTCTATTCTGCAACAAAATAGAGCAATTGTAGAGCCTATTTCATCCGCCTTTCACAGAAATACGAGCTCGCAGTCCTCTTCAAGGCTTCCACCCTTCTTCTTCTTTTTTTTTTTTTTTTACAAACCCTGACGTTCATGGCCCACAAAATAGCAAAGAAGTTGAGGGCATGCAAATCGCGATTGGCAGACGTAGGCAATTTCGGGCCTATTTACTTGCAACCTTAGTTCAGCTCCCTATATCTCACCTATAGAGGGCAGCATACGGGTTACATGGTGACACTTTCGACAATACATGCTTACGTTTATACTCCAACCATTGCGAAATGTGCATAATTTGTACTTAACTTGGCTGACTCACTGACGTATGACGGACTCATTGACTGTCACTTGAAATTAGACTTACCTATATCTCTCGCTGACTGACAGACTGACTGACTGAATATCTGGGTTGCCTTTTTATACAGCGTGGCCACTCCTTGGGATTATTCCCAAGAACTTTGGTTAATTACTTGGGTTTTTGTATGAAGGCCTTCAAGGTATTTCAGACAAGATCAGGGAGAGGAGGATGGGTCTGGCGGGCCAATTCGTCAGCCACCCGGAGCTAGCAGCTCATGACACCATCCCGTGGGAGCCGACTCATGGATCTGCCAGGAGGGGGCGTAGACGACTCACGTACATCGACACGCTGCGACGGGATGTTGGTCTCAGTGACACAGGGGAGCTGAGGACCCTAATGCTGGATAGGGAAGAGTGGAGGGAGGCAACCAAGTCCCGAGATGGTTTAGGATAGGCTGCGACCTCGCATCGCATCTTGCCATTTCAGAACCAGTGGGGCCTAAAAGTCAACACCTGCATGGCGCGCCCTTCCCGAGCTCTCCAATAGAAGAATTTACGTGTAGAAGTTTAACAATGTACAAATATTTTGGATTCTTCGATTACTTAAGAAAACACCTTCCGAAATGCATCATTGGAATTGTTCTTGGCCTATATATCGAATCGATTGATGAAGTGGCGAATCCATGTCTTGTGTCCTGGGACGTGAGGAGAGGAGACATACGAACACAATCTGAAGAAACAGAACAGGGGTACTTTCAAATCTTCATGTTAAAAAAAGGCCAAGTGTTAACTTATATTACCACAAACTGCTCAAAATGATGGCACACTTAAACTGTGCTTACCAGAAAATCCCCATTGTCTTTTGTTTTGTGTACATTCCTATATTTCCACAAATAGAGTGATAAGAAGAGTATGCCTTAATTATAAATACAACCATTCAAAGGCTACGGCATGTCATTCGCGTTTGTCAAAACTAACCAATTACAAACCCCTGGTGTAGAATGCCGTATTAACTGCGATGACCAATCAGTGAATTACACACCATCTACCTCTACCCATTCCTTTCCAGGCAGTAGTGAATTCTATCAACGCCGATCCCCAACCATTTAGAGTTATCTAAATCACCGAGTACCGACGTGTTTTCAATTTTATCAGCTTTTGTGAACCAAAAACGAAACAAGACTTATTTAAGGTGGTGGGGGAGCAAAATAATGAGATCTTTTGAAAAAGAGGCCTATGTTGGTTTTCCTGTGAAAAAAAATTAATATATTATCGGAAGGGTATTACCATAATTGCTGTCGTGAATTGCTGAGCGCTTTTATTTGTTTTTACAAAATCAATTTCACTACTCAAATTTCTTCAAAAGGATTCCACACCAAGTGTTAGTAAAGTAACGGTAACATCCAATATCCAATTACATGGATTTGGAAGCGCAGATGTGTGATTATTGTTGGGATACACCAGACAAATCAACAAGCTCAATCTACTGTCAATGGAGCAGGCTACCTGATGCTATGGCACGAAGTTAGAGGTGCATCTACCCCATGGATCAATCTTTGTATGACACTATGATATGCTTAGGATTTATATTGTTACAAAACGTGCATGCACTTGACACAAAGAAATAAGACAATTTAATTCTTTAACCTAAAACATTGTAGGAATATGGAAACGTTTTATTAAGTGCGCAACCGCATCTCCGATCTTTTGCTAACTAAATCATATCTATGAATTTAAAAACTAAATTTTCTTTTTACATAACAGTAATATTTGGTTATACCAATACTTTTACTTACTGAATCTGAGGATCATCATTACAGAGGTTTAATGACACAACGTGAGAACAGTCATATGGAAAAGTCTATGTGTTTCTTGGGACCGCCCACATTCCTGGACCCAGGGCCTCGTAAAACCTTCCAAAGCTGGTCCTGGCAACACAGAAAACCAGGAAAGTAACTGGAAGTCCTGTACTCTATCAGTTGTGCTGTTTACCAGTAGCAGGAATACGGATTCACTCAGTTCTAAAGATTATCACCTTCCTAAAATGCTTTATGAAATTGTATCTATCGTATCGATTTATGTAGTGGCGTATCGAGGCTTTGTGTCGGTCGTAAGGATCTAATGAAACAAAATGCCTCCGTTTTCTTTCGTGGAGATTGTGACAAGCAGGTGTGGATATTACAACTCGTTATACCCGCGGTGCTTTCCTCTCTTCATCTTAAAAAACAAGACCAGCTCAGGGTGTTACTAACATTCTACCAAACAGCTCAAAAATATTCATTCACAAATTACATTTGCTATTAAATACAGTCGTTTTGGCTTACAAAATGCCCCAGCCCGGCTGTAATGTGACCAAAGAAATACGACTCTCTTAGGGTTAAGGCAAAGCAATCACCAGTTTCAATTCTTCCAACGTCAGGATTTAGTAGGCAGATATAGAGTGCGGATGTTTTGTTGTGGATGCAGTTCCCAATATTTTGTGTTTAAACTTCTCACTTTCATGCCATCAAAAACGTTTTTCAATTGGGCCCGGAAAGCGGTCATGGCCGCGGCCGCTAATCCTCATTGGAATGCAGTTGCCAGCTGTGGCACGCCGTGGCACACGGCTAGTTGGTAGTTCCACAGCTGCTGTTTTTGTGCAGTCCTGCTAAAACACAAAGGCTGTGCAGTCATGCGGGCCACTTGCTCTATGTGTGGAGGAATGTCCCCATTATAACCCGTGCTTAAGGGGTTAAAGTAATTAGCTTGTGGCCTTCACTCTATGGAGTAGGCGTAATAACCAGAGGAACAACAATATGCCTACCCCGTATCGCTGGAACTAAATCAACATCGTCAGAGTATTTCTTGTTATCGTGTGGAGGAGTGTTTATTGTTAAGACTGCTGCCAAATTTGAAGACGTATTTATTTTTACCAAATGGTCGTTCCAATTGCTTTTTCATTAAAATTTTAGAGTAGAAATCAGTTACCGTGAAATCGTTCGCAGTAGTTGAAAGCGACAGTTGGTGCTTTTATTATTACATTGAAAATGATAACAAGCAACTGAACCAAATAAGACGTCAACGTGTCGCTTTCTCCATATGTGACCCGCTCTGCAAAAAATAGTTATTTGAATTCAAGCTTTCGCTATTTTGAAATGGATACGATGATAATTTAATCAAACTTTGGATTTTTAATTTGTTATCGTGAGGCATGGTGGTGCTCAAACTAAACAAGATCCAGCGCCGTATCAACTTAAAGGGACACTGCGTCCTGGAATACGCCCAATTGGTCTACAAAACGCATTTTGAACGAAACGATGATCATCGGAAAGAACGTTTAAAAGTAGGATATTAACATCCACACAACTATCCTTTAAAAACTGGGAGCTTCTGTAGTATTCTTGTTATTCGTGCGAGAACGACTTTCGGGGTCCACTTTTGCGACCCCCAAAAGTCGGGCTGTTTGTGCTAGTTGTGATTCCAGCCTTAAGGGTTCGCCTTTTGCGGACGTGTAAGAACTCACATTTTGTGCATTGGTGTTTGGTCACTGCTGTTTGTGAGCACTAGTGTAATACTAGACACACACAACGTGTATCGTACTTTGTGTGAAAACGGCAGGAAACACGTATCATACTCCGTTGTGTCTGATGTAAACAATCAGAGTTTTTTCGTCTTTTCTTGGGAACGGTATAAGACATTTAGTTGGTTTCCTTTCAACCAGATGTTTGAAATAGGATAAGTAAGCAATCCAAAACATAAAATTTTCGGGATTTCAGGACGCAATGCCCGTTTAAGGCAAATGTTATGGTAAAAAGTGGATTATATTTGATAAAAGACTTGCTGACATAATTGTAACGCTTACTGAACCATGCTAGCCTCAATGCATTGTCTGCAAAACAAAGGAATAAATGAGGCCTTACTTATTTGAAATGGTAAACGGTGATCATTCTAAAGTATTAAGATTGTTCACTTTGTTTCGACATAACAAACATTGCAGAAATTTGTACAGAGTTTGGATCTGGATGCATCTTAACATAAGCGTATAGCTACCTTTCAATGTGTTTGGTAATAATTAACCGATCCGACTTCCCTCGTTGGCCTTGGCATTCTGCAGCAGTTTAGGCATGTGGGTATTTTATTACCGGTAACGCAATAAATTATACAGTGTGAGTAGGCCGAGCTGTATATCATGGTATTGAATGAATAATTCAGCTTGCCTTCGGCAAAATATTGTAGTCATAGTGACCATCCCCAAACAACAAGCTTTCAACCTAACATAACTTCATTAAAATCGCCTGAACAAAATATCGATCGTAGGAGGCCAATTTGTATCATCGGTACGATTGTTTGATGAAAAGTGCTGCTTAAAATTGAATACGTCTTGATTAGCTGGCAGATCGGTGAAATCAAAAAAAGCATGGGCGTCGCGAGGGGGGAGCAAAAAGCAAAAAAGTAAAAATTAAAAAAAAAGAGAAAAAGAAAGGAAAAACCAGGTGTGTCAGGCCCTCCCTCGAAAAAATGATAAATTGAGAATATGCTTGAAAAAGTACAAGGATTTGGGGGGAGGGGGGGGGGGGAAAGTTCTTTGCCCCCAACCCCCGAAAAAATCCCGGCGACGCACATGTCCATAAGGGCTAATTTCGTTTAATTTTGAGAATAGAATCAAAGAGCGTGAAATTGATATCAAAGACTGCATCTTTTTATTACAGAACTGATCTCGATATTGTAACCTACAACTAAACCAAACAAAATTCAATGCCAAATAACGTTTAACCATATCTTACAACGCGAGAATATTACACTTACCACTACTGCATCACAACGTTAGCAGATCAAGGCTACGGTTTATCACTGCCGGGAAAAATGACCAATAGCAAGGCATGCCACGTTACACCTGCAGACCAATCAGTAAATTACACACAGCGCGTTCGATTACTTCACCCGCGCTAATACTCGTGCAAGCGCGAAAGCGTTCAATTTACCTCTCACGTGACTTCTCACGCTTACTCGAGCCTGGTCCAAGTAACCGACTCGCCGAGCCGGTCACTTGGGTAAGTATCCTATAAGGCCATGCAACGTCCGGCGAACGCCTCAGGCCGTGTCCGAAACGGGCTTCCACGGAGAATAGAGCTACAAACCCTATGTAGCTCTGTGCACGGAGCTCCGGCTACGAATTATTGTCAGAGCATCCCTGCGTATTTTCGCTGGGCGTGGACATGCTCTAGACAGTTAATTGATTCGGATGCAGCCTTGAAAAAATGTTGCAACCTGACGCCACTTCCGCGATTGTGTACAAAGTCTATTGAGAGTCAAGAATTTTTTTCCTAACAAAATTGGAAATATATCTCAGTCACAGATTCATATCTTATCATAATTTTTGCAATGAATGACCTTCATTGAGATTATATGAAGACAAAAGTGGCGTCAGGTTGCAACATTCCCCCTCCCCCCCCCCCCGGAAAAGCAAAAAAAAAATGGGGGGGGGGGGTGAGAAAAAAAAGGGAAAACAAAGAAAAGAAGCGAGAAGTCATATTGGTGTAACTGTAATGGGAGGGGGGGACTGATAAATCGAGAAGATGTTGAGAAAAACAGGATTTTTTTTGAAAATATGTTTTGCCCCCCTCTAGAAAAATCCAGGCGACGCTCATGTTTCCAGCACGAAACTTTACCCGAAACTGTTCGTTTATTTAGATCCACTGCGCATGTCTGTCATTACGCGAGGAGCCTAGTAAGCTGGGGGAAGTAATCGAACGCACTCTCATCCTTAGCATCTACCCTTTCATATCGAAGCAGTACCACATTCCCTCACCACCGATCATCAGTATCATTCAAGTTATCTACGGTTTCAGATGGAGAAAATGGCGAAACAACATTTTGTTTTGGAGTCATTTTACATAGTATCCTTGGTGATCCAGGGATTTATCTTGATTGTCTCCGGGTTGGAAACTTCACCTTATACAGGCGAACATACTTTAAAGACTGTAATAAAATGTGCGAGTTAAGCCTTGCCACAAGACGAGAGCATCCCGAAGACTTCAATGCAACTCAAGGGAGTGTGTACTTTGATGCAGATGAGGACACATCTCGCTACTCACTGACTGATAGCCCCTTGGATCGCTACAGAAGTTGCAAGATGCTGTTAGATGCCGGTTATCGTTCAAGCTGCATCTACACAATCTACCCAGAAGGATTCAGTGATGGCGGTCTTCGTGTCTACTGTGACATGGAAACTGACGGCGGAGGATGGATCGTGTTTCAGAGGCGACAAGATGGCAGTGTGGACTTCTACCGCAACTGGACCGAGTACCAGTCTGGCTTTGGCGATCTGTCCGGTGAGTTCTGGTTGGGAAATGACAACTTGGTGACTCTGACGTCTGATGATTCACGTGGAACATGGGAGCTACGCGTTGATTTAGAGGACCGGGAGGGCAACACGGCATGGGCAAAGTACGCAGATTTCCAAATATCCCTGGGTGAGTACAATCTGAATATTGGCCAATACGATGCCAGCAGCACTGCCGGTGACTCTCTTGCGTATCACAGCGGACGTCCCTTCTCAACAAACGATCGTGACAATGATGCATGGGGATCAAATTGTGCACAATCCCGCCACGGAGCCTGGTGGTTTGTTATGTGTTCGCGGTCCCACTTGAATGGTCGATTTACCAAACTGGGGGCAGTGGAAATAACGTGTATTGGCACCACTGGAAAGGCAATTTATCTCTGAAAACCTGCCAGATGAAACTCTGTGAGATGCGACAATGAATATGTTTTTTGCGAACGTGTCATTAAGCTGGTTATTGTCAATTCAAATTTGAATATTTTCACCCACGTATGATACGCCTGCCGGAGAGGGGTGTGACTTTTTCCAACATTACGGAACCGACCGGAGTGTGGATGTTAAATCTCTGCCCGGCCTTAAATAGTATGATGAAAACGAATATGGAAAAGACGATTAATGTGAAACTGTGCATTGTTAGAAAAATGATGATTAGATAGAATAGAATAGTTTGGCAGGTATACCTGAAATGCGGCTATACGAGGCTTTATATAACACATATATGATGCATATACAACATCTTCCTATCTTGGGCATAGACTATTTGCCGCCCCCTAAATATATGGGGACCGGTAGCTAGCTCCCATTTAAAACCATTGACTGGGCCACCTCTGCGCGCGCATCATGATTGCTTATTTTCAAATCGCTGTATAGCTCTAGTGCATGGGCGGTGATTCAACGCATGATTATAAAAACACCTATTCTTGTCTTACCACAAAAAGTAGGCAAAATCATCATTACTGAACAATAATTCTTCTCTCTTTATAAATATATGCAAGAGACATTTTCGAATTCAGCAAAAATCGAAGCTCACCACTTCCGAAACTGTACATTCGTGGCGCAGCTATTGTTTGTTTTGCAATAGGCTCGTTCCAGCAAACGTTATCGTTGTGACGTTCAATTCAGAAGGCAGAATTCAGACCTGTACACGTCATGCATATCATTTGCATATATTAGGAGGGATGCCTCCTGATGTATGCAAGATTTACCGCTAGCTACCTGTCCCCATATCTGAAGTGTAAAGGACAATGCGGACAGGGAACCAGACTATTTTGGGCACTATCGGACAGTAGTTGGCGCTGTTCATGGTGGCACAATATTGCCGATATACGTTACAAAATGTAAGCACTCGTAAAAAAAACGGCACTGTCTAGTGAGAAAATATGGAGGAGGGGGATAAATACCCCCTTACCCCTCGCGGATGCTACTTCACTGATATACATTTGTAAATAACAGCGCCCCAAAACGTCATTTTATGTCAAACCGTCCCCATCCATTCCCCTGTTTGAAATCATTCTAAGTAATTGAAGAAATCGAATGAAAGCACAGACATCGAATGAAACGACGGGCTAACGTTTAATCTGGAAATAATTTCTTGTCTAATTAAGAATTATTTGCGTCCTGACAAAAATTCATTTACCACATGGTAGACTGGGTTCCACCTCTATCAGAACAAGTTAACCTGCAGAGCAGATCTGATTGTGCCGTGAAAACAAGTATTTTTCTGGGGTTTTTTTGGACGCCCTCAACAGCCAAAATAATAAGTGAATTGAATTTTTCCAGCGCATTATCATATTCAATACTTTTGGTTCAATGTGAAATTTTCTTTAATCTCAAGCTATATGATCTATCGATGAATGACAGCCAAAACAACGCATTATTTAAAACTGTCTCGTGCTTACAAAAGGATAAAGGCCAAATATCAAAATGTTTTAAGTCTTGATGGAGAAACAAATATTGTACAAATAAAACATTGCATCAATGAAATATAGTTCAACAAGTAATATCAATTCAAAACTTTGGTGGCGGGTTTTTTCTTTCTCTCAAAATAATACAAGTGAAAAGCTTTTCCACTAATCCGCAAAGTCATCGTTGTTAATATGGAGATTTGCGATTTCAGCTTTTGTACATTGTGGTTTTGTCGCTGCGCTTAAATTATGTAAATATGAATGAAATAAGAAACGATTGTAAAACAATAATAATCAGTAAACAAGTTGATATCCCATTTTTGTTATGACTGAACATATCACATAATGTTACGTGTGCCCTGTCCTATGGATACCTATGTTCCGAAAATGAAATAAGTCAAATTCAATTTACCCTGAATGATAACTGCTTAATATATGGAAAATAAAGCTACAGGGAGCAGAAAACTAGATTAATTTGGTTGTACCTAAACGTCTTTAATTGCCATTTTGCCTGTACATTGCATAATGTAAATAATAACATAATAATGATGAAAAAATTGAGTGATAAGAACCAAACCATTATTGATTCTTATCACTCAGTTTGCTGTTTGCTATTTTGCTTGTATATTGCGGCACGAAACGAAAAGGTTCCAATGACCTATGACGTTGAATAAACCGAGTGACAAGAACCAATCAATGACTGAGCTTTTCTTGATTTATTCAAAGTCTCCTACATGTATTTGCAAGAATGTGATTTAAGTGCTGTATTAGCTGCTGTAGGGCGACTGGAACTGTGCTTCAAAACAAGAAAATGTATATGTCTACCCTTCCATCTGTAACCTCGTCTACAGGCCCAGTGGCGAATCTGGGGGGGAGGGGGGCTTTCATCCGCTGATTATAATGTTATGAAACTAGTAACATCAGGCCAACAATGATAATTGGAACGCTAAAGCACCTATTTTATTCTAAAATTTCCTTGGAATCCAAGGGAAAGCTCCGTAGACTTCAGGTTTTTTTCTTTTTTTGGGGGGGGGGGGGGGGGGGGGGGGGGGGGGGGTGTACCTCCTGCCCCACCCAAAATGGCATGACGTTTGGCACGCTTTCGCTCAGCCCCCTTGATATAACCCCTCCCCCTCCGTTTCCGGGAAGTTAGATCCGCCTCTGCGGCCATCACTGCAACCTTGACTTTAACCCTAAGATCATAACTAATCACCCTAATCACCTAATCACCTAATCACCCTTGATCAATTTGGAGTTATAGTTCAAAATCCCTGAAATGAGTTTTGGCCCGTCCCTGCATTTTTATTATTCCGAAAACGGGACCAATAACCCCCTGTACTAATAACGTCACGCAATGTTTACCGCAGTGCATTGTGGGATCGGGTGGGGGTCGCCGCACCGCGATCGCTATGGAAAACATGTAGTATTTGTCGTAATTCGTATTAATTGTCATCATTGTGTGGTGAGGCGAACAGCGGACATCCAGTTTATAGAGGGCAGCATCCAATGTTTACAGCGGTTTCAAAGGACCTCCAATCAATTCAGCCGTGCACCATGCCATCACAGTCAACGCTCGCGTCCAGCCTACAGAGGGCAGCACAGGCATGGATACTGCCCTTTTTCAAGGAGACAAATTCGATAACGTTAAAACAGCCAACATGAGCGAGTTGGGGGTGCGAACAATAGTTAGCAATAGTTCGATTTTATTTGCCTCGAATGAAGGATTGTTGGGCTACTCTAGTGGACTATTTGAGCATGGGGCACAGTTGACGGTTCCATCGCTGGTTACCAATAGCTGTGCGCACCGTAAAGCACAATGGGGAGCCAGGACGTTTGGCCATCGTTCGTTTGACTTGAGGCGTTCGCGAGTTGCTATTAGTTCGCAGGCGTAATAACGTCCCTTATCAACCATTACTCGACTAATGGTCCTCGCTCGAACTTTATGTCTAGAGCTGATGCTTCTCATCAAACTGCAGTGTTCAGTTGTGTTTTGATGCGTGATGAGACAAAAGCCGATCAGAAAATAGCAAGTGAATGATTCATCTTGGTAATTGTATTTTTAACGTGACATTATATGTGTTTACCGTTCATTGTGAATCATTACGTCAAATCATCCTAAAAAAAACTTCCTTTTTCCATTGATGTAATCAAAAGTATTCAGCGTAAAAGTTGGTTGGGTCGCATGAAAACATTATCACTTTTAAAATGTGTGTTTTCCATTGTGACGTCGTGGCAACAACAAAAACACTCCATGTACAATTTGGACGCCGTATACAAACTAAAAAAACCTATTTGGCCCTTTATGCATTGTAAGTAAAACGAAAACATAAATGAGGCCTTATTTTATTGAATGACGGCGTATATCTAACATAATTAAGATTTTTTTCTTTGTTTCAAATTAACACATATTTCAGAAATAAGTATTGAGGTCGGATTTTTTTTGCTTCTTTTAAGCGGAATACTTTTGAATTGATTTTGTTTGGTAATACTCTACTGATCCGAATTCCCTCGTCGGCCTTGGCACTCGTATTATGCATCGGTTTAAGCGTGTTGGTAATTTATTCCTGGTACTCCGTTAAATATACGGTGTCAGTAAGTAGGCCGAGCTGTGTACCATAACATCGAGGGAATGGCTGCCTGCTGTAAAAGAGTGTAGTCATGGTAACCATCCAAATAACAACAAGCCTCAGCCTCCCCTATAATCCATAAGATCGCTGGAACAGAATTTATATCGTAGGAGGAAAATTGTATCATCGGTTCGTCTTTTTAATTAAGAGTGCTGCTTAAATTGAATACCGCACGTCTTCGTTAACCGACAGCTCGTGAAATCCAAAAGAGCCCTCTTATTATTTTAAGCATTGAATCAATGAGCGTGAAATTGATATCAAAGGCTGTAGCTTTATTATTACACCACTTGCCTTGATATGGTGATCGATAATGACTTAAGTGCTCTATAACGTTCTCTATTAAAGATGACACGCCCACATAGGTTCAGCCAATCAAAAGCTACGTATGTCTCAGGCAGTAGAATTGACCAATCACGAGCCGTTGACGTGGCATGAGGTCCAATTCTACCGTCCCTGCCGGTCCTCTACATCATTTAGAGCTATCTTCAGTGTGATAACACAGCAGTTCACACAACAGCACTGCAGAATCCTATCATACCAGCACAGCTTTTTTCCAAGTGTCATCTGCATCTGGAATGCCCTTCCAGCCACCGTGGTTTCAGCTCAGTCACTGGAGATTTTCCGGACTAGCTTGAAACCTCTCACCCTCTACTAGTTATGCCACAGGGGCATCGTTTTTACTTGCACCAAGTTCTAAATTAGCTTACTGCACTCTTCGTTAATATGTGTTCCCGTGACCGAGCACTTTTGCACCCAAGTACGACAATACTCCACTATGGAGGGATGTACTTAATGGAAGAAGAAGAAGAAGAAGATATCGGGGTATATCATTTTATCCTCAGCTCTGGAGCAAGACATACAAACGTTTCTCGTCGAATTACAAGGCAGTGATTTTACGATATATGCAGTTTTATAATCGCTACCGACATTTATTTAATCAGACCCGACAAATCGCTAGATTTCTTTCAAGAACAAACTGATTGCGACGTTGAATCTTTTGTTTCAAGAGGAGAAGATGGCGATAAAGATCTTTGTTTTGAATTTAATTTACATTACAACCCTTGTATTTCAGGGAGCTATTCTGTCTGTCTCTGGAGTTGAAACTTCATCTTATACAAGCGAACATACATTTTATGCTGCTGAAAATCGCGCATTAAGAGAATTTGCATAATGCTATTAAAACTGTGCGATCTCGTGTCCTCTGCGGACGAGAATGCAGCATGGATGAACGTTGCAAGTCGTTTAATTTTAACGACTGCAGTAAATGTGTAAGTTGAACCTTTCTACAAGATGAGAGCATCCCGAAAACTTCTATACAACTCAAGGGAGTGCGTGCTTTGATGCAGATGGGGACACACCTCACTACTCATTGACTGATAGCTCCTTGAATCGCTACAGAAGTTGCAAGATGCTCTTAGATGCCGGTTATCGTTCAAGCGGTACATACACAATCTACCCAGAGGGATTCGGTGTTGGCAGTCCTCGTGTCTACTGTGACATGGGAACTGACGGCGGAGGATGGATCGTGTTTCAGAGGCGACAAGATGGCAGCGTAGACTTCTACCGTAACTGGGCCGAGTACCAGTCTGGCTTTGGCGATCTGTCCGGTGAGTTCTGGTTGGGCAATGACAACTTGGTGACTCTGACGTCTGATGATTCACGTGGAACATGGGAGCTAAGCGTTGATTTAGAGGACTGGGAGGGCAACACATCATGAGCGAAGTACCCAGACTTCCAAATATCCCCGGGTGTAGAGTAAGCCAACATGGCTATGTTGTATAGCGCCCTCTTGTGTCACCATGTTATGCACATGTGATACCTTGCCATGTAAGTCGCCATCCTGGAATAAACACATTGCATTGCCTGCCCATAAAACCATCTCTTGTCACATTACTACATTGTGGCAGCGGTCTCTGAACCAGCAAAATGCCTTCTAATCCACCCCAAGCAGCAAGACAGCCACAAGTAACAACTAATCTCCCACTACCATGGAAATTTGATGGCGGAAATGGACCGAGTCAAAGTGAGTTGTGGCCAAAGTGGATCAAGCGCTTAAAACGCTATCGAATAGCATCAGGTCTGTCTCAAAAGCAACAAAGGGAACAGGTGAGCACTTTGCTCTATGCTATGGGTGGTTGTGCCGATGACATACTAATAACTCTAAAAATTGTCTGCCGCAGTTCAAAAGTTCACGAAGTGCAGGATCTGCTTGATGATGACTCGGACTTACCATTCCTCGGTGAAGTCTCCAGCAACAAAGACTACTGAACAGCCGAGATATCCGTCAATAGACACAAAACATACTTCAAGTTAGACATGAGGGCAACAGTTTCTGTCGTCAGTGACGCCGAGCCTTGGCTAGCTGGACAGAAACTAAATGCAACGAGTCAATCACTACGCGGACCAGGTGGCACCCATCTTCCTGTACTTGGTGTGCTAGATGCAACACTACAGTATCGGCAGGGACAAATCAAGGAACAACTGTACGTCATCCAAAACCAGCACTGTTCCTTGATCAGCAAAAAAGCATGCGTCGAACTTGGCCTCATCAAACAAATCAATGAGGTTCAACCAAGTTCACCACCAGCCAGTTTCCGTGCTGAATTTCCAGCTCTTTTCAGGTGTTTGGGCAAACTCAAGACGGAGTACCACATCAAACTCGCCCCAAGTGCCAAGCCTGTGAGTCAACATACGCCAAGGAAAATTCCGCATCCGCTTCTTCCAAAGGTAAAACTAGAAATCGAATCAATGTTGAAACAAGGAGTGATTTCGCCACTGACTGTACCAACTGCCCAGGTAGCAAGCCCATATGGGGCCCATATGGGAAGTATCTGGGCAACCTGGGTATGGGCAAACCTCTATGTTTCCCATATGGGACCCATATGGGTTATCCCATATGGGGGTCTACCTGGGCTTTCCCATATGGGTGTCATATGGGAAGAAACTGGGCAAGCCCATTCGGGCAGAATATGGGCTGGCCCATCTGGGTGTCATTAGGGAAAAAGCTGGGCAAGCCCATGTGGAGGAAATACAGGCTGACCCATTTGGGCGTCATATGGGATAAATCTGGGCACCCTCATATGGGCAAAATACGGACTGGCCCATATGGGTGTCATTAGGAAAAAAGCTGGGCAAGCCCATGTGGGGAAAATACGGGCTGACCCATGTGGGCGTCATATGGGATAAACCTGGGCACGCTCATATGGACAAAATACGGACTGGCCCATATAGGTGTCATTAGGGAAAAAGCTGGGCAAGCCCATGTGGGGAAAATACGGGCTGACCCATGTGGGCGTCATATGGGATAAACCTGGGCACGCTCATATATGGGCTGGCCCATACGGGTGTAATTAGGGAAAAAGCTGGGCAAGCCCGTGTGGGAAAAATACGGGCTGACCCATTTGAGCGTCATATGGGATAAATCTGGGCACGCTCATATGGGCAAAATATGGGCTGGCCCATATGGGTGTCATTGGGAAAAAACCTGGGCAAACTCATGTGGCGAAAATACCGTCTGACCCATGTGGGCGTCATACCTCATATGGGATAAACCTGGGCACGCTCATAATGGGCAAAATACGGGCTGGCCCATATGGGTGTCATTAGGGAAAAAGCTGGGCAAGCCCATGTGGGGAAAATACGGGCTGAATCATTTGGGCGTCATATGGGATAAACCTGGGGACGCTGTTATGGGCAAAATATGGGCTGGCCCATATTGGTGTCATTAGGGAAAAAGCTGGGCAAGCCCATGTGGGGAAAATACGGCTGACCCATGTGGGCGTCATATGGGATAAACCTGGGCACGCTCATAATTGGCAAAATACGGGCTGGTGGCCCATATGGGTGTCATTGGGGAAAAACCTGGGCAAACACATGTAAGCAGAATACTAGTACTGGCTGGCCCATGTGGGTGAAATATTGGAAAAAAAACCTGGGCAAGCCGGTGTCGGCAAAATACGGGATGGCCCGTATAGGTGTCATAATACTGGGCAACTCCATGTAGGCAGAATACAGATTGACCCATATGGGGGTAAATGCAGTGGCGTCACCAGACTTTTCAGTCTGGGGGGGCACAGGGGGGCACCAGCATTTGATGGGGGGCACTTAGGTGGATACGGATCGCCGTCCTGGAAAATTTTCGCATACGGAGGATGGGCTAGATGCAAAATGGTGCCACATTTGATGCTAAATTCGATCTGAAGATATCTCCAGAAATTGCTATTTAACCAACTCAGATGATGGGAGTTGAATATAACAAAATATATATATATTTTTTTACCAACCCAAATCTCAGATGGGGGGGGGGGGGGCACTCGGGGGGGGGGGGGGCACTAGGTTTTCCAGGGGGGCACGTGCCCCCCCTGGCCCCCCCTTGGCGACGCCACTGGGTAAATGGTGAAAACCGGGTGTGTGGGAAAAACACGGGCTGGCCCATGGGTGTCATTAGGGAAAAAGCTGGGCAAACCCATGTTCGCGCTGGCCTATAAGGGTATCACATGGGAAAACCGTGGGCGAAAGCAAGTGGGCAGAACACCGCCTGGCCCATTATGGGTGTCATATGGGGAAAAGCGGCAATCCAATGTGGGTTGAATATGGGCGGGCTCATGTGAGTGTCACGTGGGAAAAACCTGGGCGAACTAGGGAATTATTCCAGTGCCCAAATCAAATGGCAATGTGCGCATATGTGTCGACCTCAACAAAGGGGTCGAGCGCGAGATTCACCCCATGTCGTCTGTCGACGAAAGTCTGGCCAAGCTGGGTAAAAGCACGATATTCTCCAAGCTCGATGCCAACAGTGGATTCTGGCAACTTCCACTGGACGATCAGTCAAAATTGCTTGCGCCAATCATCACGCCCTTCGGTCGATACTGTTTCAACAGGCTGCCATTCGGCATAAGCTCTGCACCAGAAATATTCCAGCAGACAATGTCTGGTATTCTGGAGGGCCTCGAGGGAGTCATATGCCACATGGACGATGTACTCATCCATGGTACTTCTCAAGCTGAACATGATCACAGAGTGAATGGGAATTCGGCTCGGGTAATTATCTGCATCCAGACACCAACCAGTCTTAAACAGAGTGTTTGAAACCGGCCAAGCACACATTTATTCCCTTATGTATAACAGGTACATGTAGGTGTTTAGAAGGATAACTTTTACAAGATTTAACCACCTGCTGTACAATATAAATAGGCCAACAACAATGTGTTTATCATTCAGGTTTACGTAAATACACATTTCAAACGTTAAAAGCAAGTGGTACATACCCTAATGAGGTTTTTGCAAGGTTTTAATATCATTGATAGATACATTTACCATGCATACAATTTACGTTATACTGTAAATTCAATGTTTCAAAAATAAAGTTCACTACCATTCAAACTGAGTCTGGGTTCTTTTTTTTGTGGGCATTTATTTTAATCGATCGATTTTGACTCAGCTTTTCACATACACGTTTGTAACCATACACGCTTAAATATCACGTAGACATAACAATACAATATAATTATTATATTGATAAGAGCGCATATTCAACACAAATATTTTAAGGACGACGAACCCTCCGCTCCCCAAGCTCCCCCAAGCATTTCACACAAGCTAAATAAGATAATTTATTGCGATTTTGCAAAAACAAAATAATTATCGTTTGGTCTAAATTTGCTGTTGGTGTTATTACAACCGGTATTTCATAGACTCGTCCCGCATCTTATAACATTTCATTTGCTGTCAATGCAAACTGTGACCAGTTTTTTACGGAAAATCGCTCCTTCGTGAAACAAAGATTTGGTGCACTTCAATTGTTTAATTTCGTCATTTGTTAGACAATTTAAATTTCACTTCAAGCAAATTCAAACCATTAGCACACGTTTTGTCCTGGAATATTCGATTTCGTCTCGTCTGCGCCAGACCTCTGAATGCTGCCATTTGATCTTTGAATGCTGCCATTCGGCAACAGCTTAGACGAATTTGATCTGTGATGGCGAATATTTTCGACCCGGTGACTAAAGAGGGTAACCAAACTTTGGAATTGTATGGTAAATGACTAAATTGGGTCTGTTAGAAGCATGTGAAGTTTTTCTTGGACAAAATTGAATGTTACAGTTGGTGAATTTGAAAGAAACATGTTTTAAAATAGCCAGAAAAACTTATAGTATAACATCACCAGGTTGTATAAATATTGATATATTTATTCATTTTCGAAAAAAAATCTCGATAAACAGACGTTTTCTTCATGGAGAATGCGTTCGGGATCCTGGCCAAGCGATTCAGATGCTTCCTTGGAACTTTGGAACAGAGACCAGACACAGGTAAGTCTCAATACTGCACCAGTGTTTTTATAAATACTTGTAATAATATGTGTAGTACATTTTTATGATTGGCCTATATGTAAAGAAATTGTTTAATGATGGTTATTTGTAATGTACTGAATACGGGATATTTTCTGCATGTGTGATAAATACATTTCAATTTCATTACAGTGCGAGACATCATTGAGGCTGCTGTCGTGCTCCACAACTTCTTGAGGAGAAGGGTTCCAGTCATCTTAGTGAACGAGGTGGACCATGAGGATGAGGGACACAATCTGGTCCCTGGCAACTGGAGAGATGAGGTCCAATGGCAGGATGGTGAACGCACCACCAGAAGGAAGGAACAGAGACACTCTGAACAAGAAGCAACAACGGGAGTACCTTAAAAGGTACTTCAACTCCCCTGCTGGTGCTGTAGAGTGGCAGGATAGAATGATCACTCCCCAGTAAAAGACACTTCACATCTCAAAATACAGGTCCTAACTTGACCAACACTTACTCCCAAAGTGTGAATGGTTGTGCATATGCAAAATTTGATCTATCATGCAAGCAGCAAATTCTTCACCCACTTCAATCATGCAGTTCAAAGACCAGAAAGCTTTTGTTAAGAAACCGCTTTATTGACAGAGCAATGATAAAAACAAACCAAAATAAAACAATAGGAACAAAAATATATCTCTTTTCTGTTTCCTGTTATGTAAATCATGTAAAAGTACCGGTTACTTAATGTTGTTCTTTGTTATCACTAAATGAACCTTTGATTTCCTGATCTAAATAATTCTTTGTCTTTCTATACATTCTTTTATAATACATAAATGATTGTCATCTATAAATCAGTGCTGAATGCATCAACCTGCTTTACTCATAATGAAGTCCTAATTACTCTCACTGAAACCTAAAATAATTTAAATAGAATGTCCATTTTGTAGCTTAAATCTGGCTATAATTTTCTAAAGCTTATTTTCCTACATAAATCATCCATATTCTACGGAATTCTGGCCTATCATAAGAAAAAAAAACATAAGTTTGCATTCGTTTTCTAATTGCTGAAGAAAAAATTAGGACAAACTTCACTGGTCTGGTCTGGTCGTCGTCCTGTGGCTTCTCCATGGCCGAGGTGCTGGTACTGCTGGTCCTTCTCTCTTGGTTGGGGCTTGTACGGTAGCTGGGAAGCACGGTGGAGGAGTCGGAGCTGAGCATCTGGCTGTACAAGATGTCTAGCACTTCGGCAGCTGACGTCAATGGTGGCTGAGTTGATGACGATAGCTGTGGCTGTGGCTGGTTTCCAGTAATGGGCGGTGGACAAGTGATGTTCATCTCAGGAAACTGCTCCAGCACCCATGGCCGATCCATCGGGTGCCATAAACCGGGTGGGTTGGTCACCTCAGAAGACCAGTGGGAGGGGGATGGCTGCCACACAAATCAGTGGCGGTTCTACGGGGGGAGGGGTGGGGGCTAGGGGGGGGGCTTTATCCCCCTCCCCCCAAAAAAATTGTCTAGCCCCCCCCCCCCCAAAAAAAAACCAATTCCATAAAAAAAAATGCACTAGCAAAATGTAAGAATTTGCCGTACACGGGAACGGTCTCCCCTAAATGAGAAGGGTGCATTTATACACTTTTAGTTAATATAGTGTGCCTGATTGTAGGATTTTATCAGGGCTCCCCATGGGAAATATGGCACGAGTCCACCCCCCCCACGTATTGATTTTCAGAGGCCTAAGTGTAGGAGAAAATAATCGGTCTACATTTCAGCACGCCTCCCCGAAAAAAATTCTGGATCCACCTTGCTAGCGCCCCCCTCCCAACAAATATTGGCTCTAGAACCGCGCCTGACACAAATAATGAACGGCCATTAGGCCAAAAAAAAAGTCTCCGATTTCTGGTGTGCGCGCGCGTCGCCGTAGCCATGCGCGTCGGCAAAATGAAAAAGTTTTTTTTTTTCAATGAAAGATGATGTCTCAAACCCGCCAAACTCACTGGTTTGACTGGAATCCTGCTGCTGTACTATTTTAACGTGTTTTTAGATTGGGTTATGGTCGAGAATAAGGTTTATGGGGCCTCTCTGGACTCCCATATATTTGCACTAAGTTTAGTCGGGCACCATTTGCAGTCATCAGCAGACATTTCAAGCAAAACAATCAGGTAAAAAAAAAAAACGCCGCGTAGCCGCACCATTTTTGGGGGAAGCTCCATACCAGAAACCGGAGACTTATTTTGTTTTGCCTTATGGTCCAACAGTCCGAAGTTGTCGCAACTCTCTCTACACACGGCTCTGAACCTGACACTGTCTACAATACGCAGTCATGTGGTTGCGAATAGCGTCGCTGTTGTTAGACAAAGTGAATCCGATTACGTACTTGGACGCTACAGACAGAGCAGTGAAAGTCATGCACCCCCCAAAAATCCAGGGCCTTTTGAGAGTTGTGTTCTCAGAAAATATGCTCAGCATGATTGAAAGGCAGAAGCTAAAAAAATTGGATTATTTGGGATTCACCGAGTACTTACGAAAATCACCTTCAGAAATGTCTTTATGAAATTGCATCCAGGCATATAAAACAAATCGACTTTTATGTAGTGACGTATCCATGTCTTGTGTCTTGGGACGTAAGGAGAGGAGACAAACGAACACAATCTGAAGAAACAGAACGGTGGTGCTTTCATATCTTCATGTTAAAAAGGCCAAGTGTGTTTACTAACATTACACCAAACTGCTCAAAATGGTCATTCACACTAAACCTTTGCAAAAAAAACCTTAGCAATAAAAAACCCATTGTCTATTGATTTATGTACATTTGTACACTCCAAAAACTGTAGTGTTAATTTAACACCATTCGGTATCTATATAGGACAACACCAGTAAAATTTAACACTAGATGGTCCTACATAGATACCAATGGTGTAAATTTAACACTGCAGTTTTTGCAGTGTATATTTGACTGGAACATTTGTATCTATCTGCATACGTCCCCAGAATGGGAATCGAACCTTCTTCATTCATCCGGCCCTCCCCTACTGATAAACAGGTATGTCATAAGCTCAATTACAAAACATTTACAAAACGCAAAGCGTTCAGACGTTTTCAATTTTTCCAATAAAATAATCGTAATGTCAGCATTTAGTATATTTTTTTTTTTTTGTGGACGCAAATCCTAATATTTTGTGATGTCGTTTAAATGTCTCAATTTCATGTCATCAATGAAGGTTTCGTAATTGTTCTGAATGTAAAGTAAGTAGCTTGTGGCCTTCACTCTATGGAGTAGGCATAATAACCAGAGGAACAGCAATATGCCTACCCCGATCGCTGAAACTAAATCAATATCGCCAGAGTATTTCTTGTTGTCGTTGGGAGGCGTGCTTATTGTTAAGACTGCTGTTAAAATTGAAGACGCAATTGCTTTTTCGTTAAATTTTTAGAGTAGAAATCAGTGACCGTGAAATCGTTCGCGATAGTTGAAAGCGATATTTGAAAGCGGAATGGTCGCTCCAATTGCTTTTTCATTAAATTTTTAGAGTAGAAATCGGTGACTGTTAAATCGTACGCAGTAGATGAAAGCGACAGTTGGTGCTTTTATTATTACATTGGAAATGATAACAAGCAACTAAACCAAATAAGACGTCAACGTCGCGCTTTCTCCATATACAGAGTGATACGAATAGCACGCCTTCGTTATACAATTCAGCCAATCAAATACTACGGTTTGTCATTCATGGGAAAACTGACCAATCATTACCAACCCCTGGAACAGAATGACGTATTAACTCCGATGACCAATCAGTGAGTTACACACCATCTACCTATACCCATTCCTTTCCAGGCAGTACCGAATGCCACCAACGCCGATCCCGTATATCATATAGCGTTGTTTAAATCCCGGTGTCCAGAAGTTTTATTCGAGACTGCGCTGTGGTAACGCGTTAATGTCTGCAGTGTTAGCGATGGTCTGATGCATCGAAGCTAGCAGATCTAACCTGATTGTAGGGGACAAGTTGGACTGTGAGTTCTGGCCTAAATTGTACCATCGAACTCGTCATAAAATAAACAGACTAAGACAATGCACAAATTTCAAGGATTTATTTTTATGTTGAATGCGATTCATAATTCATAGCCGTTTGTATCTTTATCGACTCAGAACGTGACGCTCTTGTTTGAGGCTCGACTTTAATATCATTGTAGTGAACATTTCAATAACAACACGCTTGATCAGATTCTTTTACAATGGCAAAACTGTACGCCAGTTTCAAAGTTGTGAATCTGATGGTATTTTTGGAGGTGGTCATTCTTGTCGATGGACATCAATTTCATACACGACAACTCATGTACGCTGCAGAAAATCGCGCACTACAAGGGTTAGCATATGCAAACAAAACTCTGCGATCTCGTGTCATCTGCGGACGGGAATGCAGCATGGATGAACGTTGCAAGTCTTTTAACTTTCACGACTGCAATAAAATATGCGAGTTGAACCTTGCTACGAGACGAGAGCATCCGGAAAACTTCAATGCAACTCAAGGAAGTGTGTACTTTGATGCAGATGAGGACACACCTCTCTACTCTTTGACTGATAGCTCCTTGAATCGCTACAGAAGTTGCAAGATGCTCTTAGATGCCGGTTATCGTTCAAGCGGTATCTACACAATCAACCCAGAGGGATCCGGTAATGGCGGTCTTCGTGTCTACTGTGACATGGAAACTGACGGCGGAGGATGGATCGTGTTTCAGAGGCGACAAGATGGCAGCGTGGATCAGGACTTCTACCGCAACTGGACCGAGTACCAGTCTGGCTTTGGCGATCTGTCCGGTGAGTTCTGGTTGGGCAATGACAACTTGGTGACTCTGACGTCTGATGATTCACGTGGGACATGGGAGCTACGAGTTGATTTAGAGGACTGGGAGGGCAACACGGCATGGGCAAAGTACGCAGATTTCCAAATATCCCCGGGTGAGTATAATCTGAATATTGGCCAATACGATGCCAGCAGCACTGCCGGTGACTCTCTTGCGTGGCACAGCGGAAGTCCCTTCTCAACAAAGGATAATGACAATGATATAATGGGACCATATAACTGTGCACAATCCCGCCACGGAGCCTGGTGGTTTTATAATTGTGCGCACTCCGACTTGAATGGTGAATATTACCCAGATGAGAACGCAGCCGCTGATGAAAAGGGCGTGTATTGGCGCCACTGGAAAGGCCATTTCTATTCTCTGAAAACCTGCCAGATGAAACTCCGTGCGATGCGACAATGAATACATTTTGCGAATGTGTCATTAGCAGTGCGTTCGATTACTTCCCCCGTGCAAGCGCAACAGTGTTCGATTTACCTCTCACGTGACTTCTCGCGCTTACTCGAGCCTGGCCCAAGTGACCGACTCGCCGAGCCGGTCACTTGGGTAAGTATCCCATAAGGCCATGCAACGTCCGGCGGGCGCCTCATCAGGCCGGCCGTGTCCAAAACGGCTTCCACGGAGCATAGAGCTACAAACCCGATGTAGCTCTATGCACGGAGCTACGGCTACGAATTTTTGTCAGCGCGTCCCCGCGTATTTGCACTGGGCGTGGACGTGCTCTAGACAGTTATTGATTCGGATGCAGCCTGGGAAAAATGTTCCTACCTGACGCCACTTCCGCGATCGTGTACAAAGTCATTTTTGCAATGAATGACCTTTATTGAGATGATATATGAAGAAAAAAGTGGCGTCAGGTTGCAACATTTCCCCCCCCCCCCCGGAAAAGCAAAAAGGAAGGAAAAAAAAAGAAGATTGAACAAAAAAGAAAAGAGGCGGGAAGTCATATTGGTGTAAATTTAGGGGGGGGGGGAGTCCCTACCCCCCTCTAAAATTGATAAATCGAGAATATGTTGAGAAAAACAGGATTTTTTTTGTGGAAAACTTGTTTTTTCCCCCTCTAGAAAAAAATCCAGGTGCCGCCCATGTTTTCAGCTCTTGCACGAAACTTTACCCGAAACCGTTCGTTTATTTAGCTCCACTGCGCATGTCTGTCATTACGCGAGGAACCAGGCGCGAGTAAGCTTGGGGGGGGGGGGGGGTTAATCGAACGCACTGTAGGTTAGTTATTGTTAACTCAATTTTTTTTTTTTTACCAAGGCTGATGCGCTCGCCGGCATGTCAATTTTCCAAAGTGACAGGGCCGACCGCCCCCCGCACGGCCATGATCAATAAGGCCAAAAAAAAAATTATTCGGTCTCTGGTCAGACCAAATGTCCGGAATTGACGCGTGGACGCTGCTTTTTTTTGGCTTTTTTTTTCTTCAAGCTTGGATTGTACAGACAAGGTGGGGTACTATTTTGCTATTTGGTGTCCTCATGTACATTGGTGTCCTCCATAATTTGCATTGGTGCTCTCGATCATTTGCCTTGGTGCAATTTCCCATTCCTTGGGGCTCTTTGGTCAAAAAAAAAAATTGAGGAAGTGCGGCAATAGAGGGCGCTGTTGGAGCTACCGCGGAACATTTTGGAAAAAAAAAGATTGACGCGCATGATTAAAATCGACGCGCGCGCTGACCAGAGACCGACTTATTATTTTTTGGGCCTAATAGATGAAAACGAAAATGGAAAAGACGACTATGGGGAAACTGTGCATTGCTAGAAAAATGATTAATAGATGTTAGGCAGGTTTACCTGAAATGCGGCTACGAGGCTTTATATCACACATACATGATGCATATACTTCTTCCTATTTTGGACACTATCGGACAACGGGCGTTACAAAAAAAAACACTCGTGAAAAACGGCACTCGTGAAAAAAATATTGGAGAAGGGGATTGATGAATATCCCCTTCCCTCGGATGCTACGTTACTGATATAAGTTTGTAAATAACAGCGCCTCAAAACGTCATTGTATGTCAAACCGTCCCCATCCATACCCCTGTTTGAAATTATTGTAAGTAATTGAAGAAATTGAATGAAAGCACCGACATCGAATGAAACAACGGACAAACGTTTAATATGGAAATAATTTCTTGTCAAGTGTAGAATTATTTGCGTCCCGACAACAATTAATTTATACTTAGACTGGTTCCCACCTCTATCAGAACCAGTGTACTTACAGAGCAGAGCTGCTCTTGCAAAAACAGTTTTTTCCCGGCTTTTTTTTTGGACGCCCACAATTGCGAAAAAAAGTAAGTGAATTGAATTTTTCGGCGCATTATTATATTTAATTTACGTTTGGTTGAATTTAAAGTTATTTTTAATCTCATTTTATTCGTTATGCTCTGTCCATCAATGCAGCCAAAAACAACAAATTATTTAAAACTGTCTCATGTTAACAAAAAGACAAATGCCAAATTCCAATTCTGTTTAGTCTTGATAGAAACACGAATACTGTACAAATAAAACATGGAATTAATAAAATATGGTTTAACTAAAAATATCAATTAAAAACCTAGGTCGCGGATTTTGTTGTTGTTGTACAAAGTGGTTTTGTTGTTGCGCTTAAAACTTATGTAAATATAAAAGAGAGAAATAACAATTATCAAAAATAATAATCAATAAACAAGTTCATATCTCATTTTTGGCATTATCTGTAACAGAACATGACAAATAATGTAGGCCTTACGTATGCACTTCTTTTTTTTACTTTTGGATACAAATTTGGAGAAAATGAAATAATTAAATTCAATTTGGAGTATAAAGCTACAGGGAGCAGAAAACTAGATTATTTGGTTGGATCTAAACGTCTATATGCTTTTCGCCTGTACATTGCACAATGTAAATAATGACACGAGGATAAATAACCTGAGTGATAACCGAACCATTAGGCCAAAAAAAAAGTCTCCGGTTTCTGGTATGCGCGCGCGTCGACGTAGCCATGCGCGTCGGCAAAATGAAAAAGTTTTTTTTTCAATGCAAGATGATGTCTCAAAACCGCCAAACTCACTGGTTTGACTTGAATCCTGCTGCTGCACAATTTTAGCGTGTTTTAAGATGGGGTCATGATCGAGAATAAGCTTTATGTGGCCTCTCTGGACTCCCATATATTTGCACTAAGTTTAGTCGGGCACCATTTGCAGTCATCAGCCGACATTTGAAGCCAAAAAAAAAAAAAAAACAGGTAAAAAAAAAAAAAACGCGTCGCTGCACCACTTTTGGGGCAAGCTCCATACCAGAAACTGGAGACTTATTTTTTGGCCTTATTGATTCTTATCACTCAGTTTGCTGTTTGCTATTTTGCTTGTATATTGCGGCACAAAAACAAGGAGGTTCCAATGACCTATGACGTTGAATAAACCGAGTGACAAGAACCGATCCATGATTCAGTTTTCCCGATTTATTCCAAGTTTTCTGTTTGCAAGAATGTGATTCAGTAGTACTAGTTTTTAGCAGCTGTAGGGATAATGGGGATTTGCTGAAGCCCACTGCCATTATAAAGGATGCCCAGGCTCTAAAATTGCTCTATTTTGCAACAAAATAGAGCAATTGTAGAGCCTATTTCATCCGCATTTCACAATTCTTTTTTACAAACCCTCAAGTTCATGGCCCACAAAATACTCTAGTAGCAAAGAAACTGAGGGTATGCAAATCGTGATTGGCAGACGTAGGCAATTTCGGGCCTATTTACTTGCAACCTAGTTCAGCTCCCTATATCTCACCTATAGAGGGCAGCATACGGGTTACATGGTGACACTTTCGACAATACATGCTTTAATACGTTTATACTCCAACCATTGCGAAATGTGAATAATTTGTACTTAACTTGACTGACTCACCGACGTATGACGGACTCATTGACTGTCACTTGAAATTAGACTTACCTATATCTCTCGCTGACTGACAGACTGACTGACTGAATATCTGAGTTGCCTTTTTTTCAGCGTGGCCACTCCTTGGAATTTTCCCCAAGAACTTTGGTTAATTATTTGGGTTTTTGTATGAAGGCCTTCAAGGTATTTCGGACAAGATCAGGGAGAGGAGGATGGGTCTGGCGGGCCATGCGTCAGCCACTCGGAGCTAGCAGCTCATGACACCATCCCGTGGGAGCCGACTCATGGAACTGCCAGGAAGGGCGGAGACGAGCCATGAACATCGACACGCTGCGGCGGGACGTTGGTCTCAGTGACACAGGGGAGCCGAGGACCCTAATGCTGGATAGGGAAGAGTGGAGGGCGGCAACCAAGTCCCGAGATGGTGTAGGATAGGCTGCGCCCTCGCATCGCATCTTGACATTTCAGAACCAGTGGGCCTAAAAGTCAATACCTGCATGGCGCGCCCTTCCTGAGCTCTCCGATAGAAGAATTTGCGTGTAGAAGTTTAACAATGTGCAAATATTTTGGATTCTTCGAGTACTTTAAGAAAACACCTTCCGAAATGCATCATTGAAATTGTTCTTGGCCTATATATCGAATCGATTTATGAAGTGGCAAATCTATGTCTTTTGTCCTGGGACGTGAGGAAAGGAGACAAACGAACACAATCTGAAGAAACAGAACAGGGGTACTTTCAAATCATCATAGAAAAAAAGGCCAAGTGTGTTAACTTATTTTACCACAAACTGCTCAAAATGATGGCACACTTAAACTGTGCTTACCAGAAAAACCCCGTTGCCTTTTGCTTTATGTACATTCCTATATTTCCACAAATAGAGTGATAAGAAGAGTATGCCTTAATTATAAATACAACCAATCAAAGGCTACGGCATGTCATTCGCGTTTGTCAAAACTAACCAATTACAAACCCCTGGTGTAGAATGCCGTATTAACTGCGATGACCAATCAGTGAATTACACACCATCTACCTCTACCCATTCCTTTCCAGGCAGTAGTGAATTCTATCAACGCCGATCCTCAACCATTTAGAGTTATCTAAATTACCGAGTACCGACGTGTTTTCAATTTTATCAGCTTTTGTGAACCAAAAACGAAACAAGACTTATTTAAGGTGGTGGGGGAGCAAAATAATGAAATCTTTTGAAAAAGAGGCCTATGTTGGTTTTCCTGTGAAAAAAAAAAAAATATTATCGGAAGGGTATTACCATAATTGCTGTCGTGAATTGCTCAGCGCTTTTATTTGTTTTTACAAAATCAATTTCACTACTCAAATTTCTTCAAAAGGATTCCACACCAAGTGTTAGTAAAGTAACGGTAAGATCCAATATCCAATTGCATGGATTTGGAAGCGCAGATGTGTGATTATTGTTGACATACACCAGACAAATCACCAAGCTCAATCTACTGTTAATTGAGCAGGCTACCTGATGCTATGGCACGAAGTTAAAGGTGCATCTACCCCATGGATCAATCTTTGTATGACACTATGATATGCTTAGGATTTATATTGTTACAAAACGTGCATGCACTTGACACAAAGAAATAAGAAAATTTAATTCCTTAACCTAAAACATTGTAGGAATATGGGAAAGTCTTATTAAGTGCACAACCGCATCTCCGATCTTTTGCTAACTAAATCATATCTATGAATATAAAAACTAAATTTTCTGTTTACATAACAGTAATATTTGGTTATACCAATACTTTTACTTACTGAATTTGAGGATCATCATTACAGAGGTTCAATGATACAACGTGAGAACAGTCATATGGAAAAGTCTATGTGTTTCTTGGGACCGCCAACATTCCTGGACCCAGGGCCTCGTAATATCTTCCAACCTGGTCCTGGCAACACAGAACACCAGAAAGTAACTGGAAGTCCTGTACTCTAATGCATCAGTTGTGCTGTTTACCAGTAGCAGGAATACGGATTCACTCAGTTCTAAAGAATATCACCTGCCTAAAATCCTTTATGAATTTGTATGTATCGTATCGATTTATGTAGTGGTTTAACGAGGCTTTGTGTCGGTCGTAATGATCTAATGAAACAAAATGCCTTCCGTTTTCTTTCGTGGAGATTGTGACAAGCAGGTGTGGATATTACAACTCGTTATACCCGCGGTGCTTTCCTCTCTTCATCTTAAACAACAAGACCAGCTCAGTGTGTTACTAACATTCCACCAAACTGCTCAAAATATTCATTCACAAATTACATTGGCTATTAAATACAGCCCGGCTGTAATGTGACCAAAGAAATACGACTCTCTTAGGGTTAAGGCAAAGCAATCACCAGTTTCAATAAGCCATTTGCGTGTTGAATTTGAATAAAATCTGGAACGCTGACTTAATACAATGCTTTGCACGTTTTAACCTAGCATTCTCCCGACCAAAGAGACTGTTACTACATCACGTGATTCGGGGCAAGCCTTGCTAGCAACCCCCAGCTCCGGCATGGTCTGGTGTCTTTGTGCCATTCTCACCCAATTGTGAACGATGTATTGGTGCTGAGCGTCTCTTACGTAACTATGCAAGAGCCCCGAATCATGTGATTAGCAACAGTGTCTTTGGTCTGGAGAATTCACAGTTAAAATGTGCCAAGCATTCTGAGCAAGTCATTGTACCAGACGTTTTTCAAATGTAAATCCCAAAGGGTATAGGTTACACGCAAATGGCTTATTCTTCCAACGTCAGGATTTAGTAGGCAGATATAGAGTTCGGATGTTTTGTTGTGGATGTAGTTCCCAATATTGTGTGTTTAAACTTCTCACTTTCATGCCATCAGAAAGGTTTTTCAATTGGGCCCGGGAAGCGGTCATGGCCGCGGCCGCTAATCATCATTGGCATGGGCGTCGCCAGGATTTTTTCTAGAGGGGGGCAAACATTTTTTTTTGCCAAAAATGCTTGCATTTCTCAACATATTCTCGATTTATCAGTTTTAGAGGGGGACAGGGACATGTTGCCCCCCCCCCCCACATTAAATTAACACCACTTTGTCTTCGCCCCTCTTTTTCTTTTTATTTCTTTTTTTTTTTCTTCTTTTTTTTTTCTTTTTTTTTTTTTGCTTTGCCTTCTCGCTACGCCCATGCTCATTGGAATGCAGTTGCCAACTGTGGCATGCCGTGGCGCACGGCTAGTGGGTAGTTCCACAGCTGCTGTTTTTGCGCAGTCCTGCTAAAACACAAAGGCTGTGCAGTCATGCGGGCCACTTGCTCTATGAGTGGAGGAATGTCCCCATTATAACCCGTGCTTAAGGAGTTAAAGTAATTAGCTTGTGGCCTTCACTCTATGGAGTAGGCATAATAACCAGAGGAACAACAATATGCCTACCACTATTGCTGGAACTAAATCAATATCGTCAGAGTATTTCTTGTTATGGTGTGGAGGAGTGTTTATTGTTAAGACTGCTGCTAAATTTGAAGACGTATTAATTACCAAATGGGCGTTCCAATTGCTTTTTCATTAAATTTTTAGAGTAGAAATCAGTTACCGTGAAATCGTTCGCAGTAGTTGAAAGCGACAGTTGGTGATTTTATTATTACATTGGAAATGATAACAAGCAACTGAACCAAATAAGACGTCAACGTGTCGCTTTCTCCATATGTGACCCGCTCTGCAAAAAATAGTTATTTGAATTCAAGCTTTCGCTATTTTGAAATGGATACGATGATAATTTAATCAAACTTTGGATTTTTAATTTGTTATCGTGATGCATGGTGGTGCTCAAACTAAACAAGATCCAGCGCCGTATCAACTTAAAGGGACACTGCGTCCTGGAATACGCCCAATTGGTCTACAAAACGCATTTTGAACAAAACGATGATCATCGGAAAGAACGTTTAAAAGTAGGATATTAACATCCACACAACTATCCTTTAAAAACTGGGAGCTTCTGTAGTATTCTCGAGAACGACTTTCGGGGTTCACTTTTGCGCCCCCCAAAAGTCGGGCTGTTTGTGCTAGTTGTGATTCCAGCCTTAAGGGTTCGCCTTTTGCGGACGTGTAAGAAATCACATTTTGTGCATTGGTGTTTGGTCACCGCTGTTTGTGAGCACTAGTGTAATACTAGACAGTGAAAACGGCAGGAAACACGTATCACACTCCGTTGCGTCTGATGTAAAAAATAAGAGTTTTTTCGTCTTTCTTTGGGAACGGTATAAGACATTTGGTTGGATTCCTTTCAACCAGATGTTTGAAATAGCATAAGTAAGCAATCCAAAACATAACATTTTCGGGATTTCAGGACGCAATCCCCGTTTAAGGCAAATGTTATGGTAAAAAGTGGATTATATTTGATAAAAGACTTGCTGACGTAATTGTAACGCTTACTGAACCATGCTAGCCCGGATGCATTGTCTGCAAAACAAAGGAATAAATGAGGCCTTACTTTATGAAATCATAAACGGTGATCATTCTAAAGTATTAAGATTGTTCACTTTGTTTCGACATAACAAACATTTCAGAAATGTGTACAGAGTTTGGATCTGGATGCATCTTAACATAAGCGTAGCTACCTTTCAATGTGTTTAATAATAATTAACCGATCCGACTTCCCTCGTTGGCCTTGGCATTCTGCAGCAGTTTAGGCATGTGGGTATTTTATTACCGGTAACGCAATAAAGTATACAGTGTGAGTAGGCCGAGCTGTATATCATGGCATTGAATGAATAATTCAGCTTGCCTTCGGCAAAATATTGTAGTCATAGTGACCATCCCCCCCCCCCCCCCCCAAACAACAAACTTTCAACCTAACATAACTTCATTAAAATCGCCTGAACAAAATATCGATCGTAGGAGGCCAACTTGTATCATCGGTACGATTGTTTGATGAAAAGTGCTGCTTAAAATTGAATACGTCTTGATTAGCTGGCAGATCGGTGTAATCAAGAAAAATCATGGGCGTCGCGAGGGGGGAGCAAAAAGCAAAAAAGTAAAAATTAAAAAAAGAGAAAAAGAAAGGGAAAAAACAGGTGTGTCAGTGGGGGTGGGATTGGCAAATGTCCCCGCCGCCTTCCCTCGAAAAAATGATCAATTGCTAATATGCTAGAAAAAGTACAAGGATTTGGGGGGGGGGGGGGGGAAATGTTCTTTGCCCTCAACCCCCGCAAAAATCCTGGCGACGCACATGTCCATAAGGGATAATTTCGTTTAATTATGAGAATAGAACCAAAGAGCGTGAAGTTGATATCAAAGACTGCATCTTTTTTTATTACAGAACTGATCTCGATATTGTAACCTACAACTAAACCAAACAGAATTCAATGCCAAATAACGTTTAACCATATCTTACAACGCGAGAATATTACACTTACTACTGCATCACAACGTTAGCCAATCAAGGCTACGGTTTATCACTGCCGGGAAAAATGACCAATAGCAAGGCATGCCACATCACACCTGCCGACCAATCAGTAAATTACACACAGCGCGTTCGATGCACGGAGCTCTGTGCACGGAGCTATGGCTACGAATTATTGTCAGAGCGTCCCTGCGTATTTTCACTGGGCGTTGACATGCTCTAGACAGTTAACTGATTCGGATGCAGCCTTGGAAAAATGTTGCAACCTGACGCCACTTCCGCGATTGTGTACAAAGTCAATGGAGAGTCAAGACATTTTTTCCTAACAAAATTGGAAATATATCTCAGTCCCAGATTCATGTCTTATCATAATTTTTGCAAGGAATGACCTTCATTGAGATTATATGAAGACAAAAGTGGCGTCAGGTTGCAACATTCCCCCCCCCCCCGGAAAAGCAAAAAAAATGGGGGGGGGAGTGAGAAAAAAAGAAAGAAAGAAAAAAAAGAAGCGAGAAGTCATATTGGTGTAACTGTAATGGGGGGGGGGGGGGACAGATAAATCGAGAAGATGTTGAGAAAAACAGGATTTTTTTGAAAATATGTTTTGCCCCCTCCAGAAATATCCTGGTGACGCTCATGTTTCCAGCTCTTGCACGAAACTTTACCCGAAAATGTTCGTTTATTTAGATCCACTGCGCATGTTTGTCATTACGCGAGGAGCCTATAGTAAGCTGGGGGAAGTAATCGAACGCACTGTCATCCTTAGCATCTACCCTTTCCAATCGAAGCAGTACCACATTCCCTCACCACCGGTCATCGGTATCATTCAAGTTATCTATGGTTTCAGATGGAGAAAATGGCGAAACAACATTTTGTTTTGGAGTCATTTTACATAGTATCCTTGGTGATCCAGGGATTTATCTTGATTGTCTCCGGGTTGGAAACTTCACCTTATACAGGCGAACATACATTTTACGCTGCAGAAAATCGCGCACTACAAGGGTTAGCATATGCAAACAAAACTCTGCGTTCTCGCGTCATCTGTGCACGGGAATGCAGCATGGATGAACGTTGCAAGTCGTTTAACTTTAATGACTGCAATAAAATGTGCGAGTTAAGCCTTGCCACAAGACGAGAGCATCCCGAAGACTTCAATGCAACTTTAGGGAGTGTGTACTTTGATGCAGATGAGGACACATCTCGCTACTCACTGACTGATAGCTCCTTGAATCGCTACAGAAGTTGCAAGATGCTGTTAGATGCCGGGTATCGTTCAAGCTGCATCTACACAATCTACCCAGAGGGATTCAGTGATGGCGGTCTTCGTGTCTACTGTGACATGGAAACTGACGGCGGAGGATGGATCGTGTTTCAGAGGCGACAAGATGGCAGCGTGGACTTCTACCGCAACTGGACCGAGTACCAGTCTGGCTTTGGCGATCTGTCCGGTGAGTTCTGGTTGGGAAATGACAACTTGGTGACTCTGACGACTGATGATTCACGTGGGACATGGGAGCTACGCGTTGATTTAGAGGACAGGGAGGGCAACACGGCATGGGCACGGCAAGTACGCAGATTTCCAAATATCCCCGGGTGAGTACAATCTGAATATTGGCCAATACGATGCCAGCAGCACTGCAGGTGACTCTCTTGCGTATCACAGCGGACGTCCCTTTTCAACAAACGATCGTGACAATGATGCAGGGGTAGCAAATTGTGCACAATCCCGCCACGGAGCCTGGTGGTTTGTTAGGTGTGCGCAGTCCCACTTGAATGGTCGATATTACCAAAATGGGGGCCGCAGTGGAAATAACGTGTTTTGGCACCACTGGAAAGGCAATTATTCTCTGAAAACCTGCCAGATGAAACTCCGTGCGATGCGACAATGAATATGTATTTTTGCGAACGTGTCATTAAGCTGGTTATTGTCAATTCAAAATTGAATATTTTTAGCCACGTATGATACGCCTGCCGGAGAGGGGTGTGACTTTTTCCAACATTACGGAACCGACCGGAGTGTGGATGTTAAATGTCTGCCCGGCCTTAAATAGTAGGATGAAAACGAATATGGAAAAGACGATTAATGTGAAACTGTGCATTTTTAGAAAAATAATGATTAGATAGAATATAATAATTTGGCAGGTATACCTGAAATGCGGCTATACGAGGCTTTATATAACACATATATGATGCATATACAACATCTTCCTATCTTTGGCAAAGACTGTTTGCCGCCTTCTAAATATATGGGGACCGGTAGCTAGCTCCCATTTAAAACCATTGATTGGGCCACCTCTGCGCGCGCATCATGATTGCTTATTTTCAAATCGCTGTATAGTTCTAATGCATGGACGGTGATTCAACGCATGATTATAAAAACACCTATTCTTGTCTTACCACCGTGCAAAAAGTAGGCAAAATCATCAGTGTCTCCATGAAGGTAACCTTCAAGCATATCAACTGCATAGGTTTTCATTACTGAACAGTAATTCTTCTCTCTTTATAAATATATGCAAGAGACATTTTCGAATTCAGCAAAAATCGAAGCTCACCACTTTCGAAACTTTACATTCGTGGCGCAGCTATTGGTTTTTTTTGCAATAGGCTCGTTCCAGCAAACGTTATCGTTGTGACGTTCAATTCAGAAGGCGGAATTCAGACCTGTACACGTCATGCATATCATTTGCATATATTAGGAGGGATGCCTCCTGATGTATGCAAGATTTACCGCTAGCTACCTGTCCCCATATCTGGAGTGTAAAGGACAATGGGGACAGGGAACCAGACTATTTTGGGCACTATCGGACAGTAGGTGGCGCTGTTCATGGTGGCACAATATTGCCGATATGCGTTACAAAATGTAAGCACTCATACCGCTAGCTACCTGTCCCCATATCTGGAGTGTAAAGGACAATGGGGACAGGGAACCAGACTATTTTGGGCACTATCGGACAGTAGGTGGCGCTGTTCATGGTGGCACAATATTGCCGATATGCGTTACAAAATGTAAGCACTCGTGAAAAAAACGGCACTCGTGAGAAAATATTGAGGAGGTGGATAAATACCCCCTTACCCCTCGCGGATGCTACTTCACTGATATACATTTGTAAATAACAGCGCCCCAAAACGTCATTTTATGTCAAACCGTCCCCATCCATACCCCTGTTTGAAATCATTCTAAGTAATTGAAGAAATTGAATGAAAGCACAGACATCGAATGAAACGACGGGCTAACGTTTAATCTGGAAATAATTTCTTGTCTAATTAAGAATTATTTGCGTCCTCACAAAAATTCATTTATAACATGGTAGACTGGGTTCCACCTCTATCAGAACAAGTTAACCTGCAGAGCAGATCTGATTGTGCCGCGAAAACAACTATTTTTCTGTGGTTTTTTTTGGACGCCCTTAACAGCCAAAATAATAAGTGAATTGAATTTTTCCAGCGCATTATCATATTCAATACCTTTTGTTAAATGTGAAATTTTCTATAATCTCAAGCCATATGATCTATCTATAAATTACAGCCAAAACAACGCATTATTTAAAAGTGTCTCGTGCTTACAAAAGGATAAAGGCCAAAATTCAAAATGTTTTAAGTCTTGATGGAGAAACAAATATTGTACAAATAAAAAATTGCATCAATGAAATATAGTTCAACAAGTAATATCAATTCAAAACTTTGGTGGCGGGTTTTTTCTTTCTCTCAAAATAATACAAGTGAAAAGCTTTTCCACTAATCCGCAAAGTCATCGCTGTTAATACGGAGATTTGCGATTTCAGCTTTTGTACATTGTGGTTTTGTCGTTGCGCTTAAATTATGTAAATATAAATGAAATAAGAAACGATTGTAAAACAATAATAATCAGTAAACAAGTTGATATCCCATTTTTGTTATGACTGAACATATCACATAATGTTACGTGTGCCCTGTCTACCTTTGGATACCTAGGTTCCGAAAAGGAAATAAGTCAAATTCAATTTACCCTGAATGATAACTGCTTATATGGAAAATAAAGCTACAGGGAGCAGAAAACTAGATAAATTTGGTTGTATCTAAACGTCTTTAATTGCCATTTTGCCTTTACATTGCATAATGTAAATAATAACATAATAATGATGAAAAAATTGAGTGATAAGAACCAAACCATTATTGATTCTTATCACTCAGTTTGCTGTTTGCTATTTTGCTTGTATATTGCGGCACCAAACGAAAAGGTTCCAATGACCTATGACGTTGAATAAACCGAGTGACAAGAACCAATCCATGATTCAGTTTCCTCGATTTATTCCAAGTTTTCTGTTTGCAAGAATGTGATTCTAGTAGTACTAGTTTTTAGCAGCTGTAGGGATAATGTGGCTTTGGTGAAGCCCACCGCCATTATAAAGGATGCCCAGGCTCTAAAATTGCTCTATTCTGCAACAAAATAGAGCAATTGTAGAGCCTATTTCTTCCGCATTTCACAGAAATACGAGCTCGCAGTCCTCTTCAAGGCTTCCACCCTTCTTCTTTTTTTTTTTTACAAACCCTCAAGTTCATGGCCCACAAAATAGCAAAGACGTCGAGGGCATGCAAATCGCGATTGGCAGACGTAGGCAATTTCAGGCCTATTTACTTGCAGCCTTTAGTTCCTCTCCCTATATCTAATCTATAGAGGGCAGCATACGGGTTACATGGTGACACTTTTGACAATACATGCTTACGTTTATTTTCCAACCATTGCGAAATGTGAATAATTTGTACTTATCTTGACTGACTCACTGACGCATGACGGACTCATTTACTGTCACTTGAAATTAGACTTACCTATCTCTCGCTGACTGACAGACTGACTGACTGAATATCTGGGTTGCCTTTTTTACAGCGTGGCCACTCCTTGGGATTTTCCCCAAGAACTTTGGTCAATCATTTGGGTTTTTTTTTGAAGGCCTTCAAGGTATTTCGGACAAGATCAGGGAGAGGAGGATGGGTCTGGCGGGCCAATGCGTCAGCCACCCGGGGCTAGCAGCTCATGACACCATCCCGTGGGAGCCGACTCATGGATCTGACAGGAGGGGGCGGAAACGACTCACTATCGTATGGTGTTCTATAGACCCCAAATCTGCATCGCGTCGTACTTTCACGTCGTGCCGTCGCGTTGTACCGTCGCGTCGTGCCGTTGTCCGTCGCGTCGTGCCGTCGCCCGTCGCGTCGTGGCGTCGTGTCGTGCCGTCGCCCGTCGCGTCGTGCCGTCGCCTCTTAAATTACCGTTTCTAAGCACGTACACTGCAAGAGGAAGCGACGCACCTTCACACGTCGCGTCGTGCCGTCGTGCGTCGCGTCGTGCCGTCGTCCGTCGCGTCGTACCGTCGCCCGTCGCGTCGTGCCGTCGCCTGTTACCTCGGCGCCTCTAAGTAGACTGCTTGAAGAGGCGACGCACACATTGCCCGTCGCGTCGTGCCGTCGCCCGTCGCGTCGTGCCGTCGCCCGTCGCATCGTGCCGTCGCGTCGTGCCGTCGCCCGTCGCGTCGTGCCGTCGCCCGTCGCGTCGTGCCGTCGCCCGTCGCGTCGTGCCGTCGCCCGTCGCGTCGTGCCGTCGCCCGTCGCGTCGTGCCGTCGCCCGTCGCGTCGTGCCGTCGCCCGTCGCGTCGTGCCGTCGCCCGTCGCGTCGTGCCGTCGCCCGTCGCGTCGTGCCGTCGCCCGTCGCGTCGTGCCGTCGCCCGTCGCGTGACTGTATCTTTCTTGGCAATAGGTGGCGCCTTCATTCTTCATGTACATTGTGTTTAATAGGAAGGGGTGTAATCATACATTTCGCCACTACATTTTAAGTTAAATGGAATGGAGTTTGGCCGCCACCATGCATTAAAGTTTTTATCAGACTTGTGTTTTCTTAAAAAGAAGTGCTTGTCTGGCTAGGAAAATAGCAAGGAAGAACCGGTTTTGTGCAGGCAAAATTCAGGGAACAATCTGTTGATACTAATAACTTGTTGGAAAGTTCCAAAGTCATTCCAAGAAAGTTGCCGCCGTGAATAAGGGTTTAAAACAAGGGAGGAGGATGGGATTTGCTATCAGAACAGCAGGGCCGTTCCTCATTCTTTTCTTTTTATGGGATGTATGATAAAATAGGAGTACGAGGGGCTCTGCGAGCTGATGAATCTTTTTGAAAACATTGTATTTGCAACCAGCTAGGGAAGATTTCCGTTTATTTAAGACTTAGAGGCACTGGTATGGATACCTGTGTAAGTATATGACTAAACTGCCCTTGTTTAGGTTTTTTTTCTTTTTTGGAAATTCAATACGCATATAGGGAGTAACATCAGTTCCACTGCTGGGTTGCGGTGATGGGTGGGTTACAACTTATCAACACATACCTCGCCAGCGGGCCCTTAGATTGGTGATAACCAGAGAGCGGGAGTTTAAAAAAACTCATCCGGTGTTTAGGCGACACAGGGACTGGTTTGTGGCAGCAATTATGCGCCGCAGCACCTAGCGAAAGTGCTACATAATGGGTCTCATAATGTTCATATACTTCATTTACGCTTTGGTAGCATTCTCCCCCAGCGCTTTGTATCCTCTGGCAAAAAGCGCTATATAAATACAGTTATTATTATTATTATTAATGTGTACATGTGGTTTTTGTTTCTAGTTCACTTAATGATTTGATTTATACCGGTGATAATATGCCGTCCCACCTGTTTTTTCTTTTGTGTGTGTCGGGGGAAACAGTGCATATTTTCTGTGCCCTTTTTACGCACTTCATCAGTCACCCTTTGTTTAATTCTTTTATACGTATTTACTTTATTGCTAATGATGGTTAAGAATATTTTACGCGTGAGCATTTCTTGTATTGATCAGATTAAGTGGATTCCTTATTTTTTATTTTTTATTTCGAATTCCATGCCTAAATGACCATTATGTTAGTTCTGTTCTTCAAGAAGTTCCAATAGGATTTGTACGTTCTCCTCATCCATGTTTTTTTTCTTGGTTTGATGGTGGAGATGGGTTCATTCTTGATCGGACCAGGCCATCTTTTACGTTTTTTGTCGTTTGTATGCCAGGATGGGTTGGGTCGCAAAGAGTGCACTTAGAAAATCATTATCGCTGATCAGATTCCAGTGTTTCAGAAGGGCCTTCTTAAGAGCTGGGTGTTTAATTTTTGGGTGGTAGGGTAAAACAAAGACCAGCGGGATATTCTTTTCGGATTTTGTACGCTTTTTAGAGTTCACGGAATCGCGTGTATATGTGCTTTGTTGTTTGACAATTGGAAGCAGAAAAAAATCTATGTATTTTGAAATTGATTGAGTCGGACCTCCGCAACCACTAATAATAGGCCTCCCCACAAACCGTGTACAAACTGTACGACATTGCAATTTGCAACACTTTCACCGCACGGCACGCATGTCATAAATACTGTACAGGTACATGAAAAATGAAGGCACCACCTATTGCCAAGAAACTACAGTCACGCGACGTGCGACGGCACGACGCGACGGGCGACGGCACGACGCGACGGTACGACGCGACGGGCGACGGCACGACGCGACGGGCGACGGCACGACGCGACGGACGACGGCACGACGCGACGGGCAATGTGTGCGTCGCCTCTTCAAGCAGTCTACTAAGAAGCGCCGAGGTAACAGGCGACGGCACGACGCGACGGACGACGGCACGACGCGACGGACGACGGCACGACACGACGTGTGAAGATGCGTCGCTTCCTCATGCAATGTACGTGCTTAGAAACGGTAATTTAAGAGGCGACGGCACGACGCGACGGGCGACGGCACGACGCGACGCCACGACGCGACGGGCGACGGCACGACGCAACGGACGACGGCACGACGCGACGGTACGACGCGACGGCACGACGTGAAAGCACGACGCGACGCAGATTTGGCGTCTATAGAACACCATACTATCGACACGCTGCGGCGGGACGTTGGTCTCAGTGACACAGGGGAGCCGAGGACCCTAATGCTGGAGAGGGAAGAGTGGAGGGAGGCAACCAAGTCCCGAGATGGTGCAGGATAGGCTGCGACCTCGCATCGCATCTTGACATTTCAGAACCAGTGGGGCCTAAAAGTCAATACCTGCATGGCGCGCCCTTCCCGAGCTCTCCAATAAAATAATTTGCGTGTAGAAGTTTAACAGTGTGCAATTATTTTGGATTCCTTCGAGTACTTAAGAAAACACCTTCCGAAATGCATCATTGGAATTGTTCTTGGCCTATATATCGAATCGATTTATGAAGTGGCGAATCCATGTCTTGTGTCCTGGGACGTGAGGAGAGGAGACAAACGAACACAATCTGAAGAAACAGAACAGGGGTACTTTCAAATCTTCATAGAAAAAAAGGCCAAGTGTGTTAACTTATTTTACCATAAACTGCTCAAAATGATGGCACACTTAAACTTTGCTTACCAGAAAAACCCCGTTGCGGTATTGGCATCGATTCGCAAAAACGTCAACTTTTCTTTTCTACAATCTTTTAAATAATAATGACTATTTTAATCGTCTTTTCTTAAGCGACGTAAGCATGCTAAGTAAGCTTATATACTTCAATACAAGGCCTGAACATAAGACACAATATAATCTGTACACAATATATCATTCTGGGTCCTGTCTGTAGACATCGGTGGGTGAAACCAGTCATCATATTGCAGCCCTATAGCTATTTAATAACCTCTAAAGGTTAAAATGTGTGGCTACAGACTGCCTCAGCATTCTGTTATTAATAATCACGAGAGGGATGATGTTTTTAAAGTTAATTATTTTGATAATGTTTACCATAATAGCTGGCTTTGGCGTATACTTGGGCTGATCCCCAAACAACCATTGTCTTCGTTCTTCTTTCATTTGTGTTCATTGTACTTTATGGTTAGCTATTTTGTGTATGCTTTCCTTGAATTTTACTGTCTTTGGTCAAATGATAAACATGCTTACACAGCGACATTTAAATTGGAGTTTGTTTAATTAGTCAGATATTTCTAGAAATTAAGCTTGCTTAATTAGGCTTAATAAGCTATTTCTAGACAATACATCTATGTAGAATCTGTGGATGAGGCGTTTAAAGCGAATATAGACTGCTTTGACACTAGGCACAGTGCAACTGTTATCCAGGGGGCGTTCTATTTTCCCAAAAAGAAATGTCTATGGCATCACCTTGTAAGCTTATTTGATTTTAAATACTAAATCACACAAACCATTCAGCACTAATATTCTAGTTCATTTCCTGATTTCTTTTCGCCATAACCGAATGCAATCGTACCTCACCAGTTTTCCTCTCATATCTTAAGTCAGAAAATTAATATTTCGCACAGTGTTTAGCCACGAACCATTCTTTCGTTTGCTCAGAGCAGAATTTTATTATACCCACGCAAAGTCAAAAAGCCATAAAACATTTATTTTTAGATAAGCATCATATGTTCCATAAACTCCAAGGACGTTGGAGGCTCCGTCGAACTCCACATTGAAGTCTATCGATACTGATTCTATTGTTGATATACTCTCTAAATTCCAAAGAGTGAAATAAGGGACTAGACGTTTTAGAGTGAAAATCACTCTCATTTTCGATTGAAATAATCTGAAAATGAACCACTTCAGTCGAAGCTCGAGTGAAAACTCGATCTTTACGATTGAAGAAATTTCACTCTAAAACGTCTAGTCCCTAGTTTCCGACTGTGGGAGTGAATCTTCACTCCAATGGAGTGAATTTTCACTCTTTGGAATTTAGAGAGTATGTGCAGCACCATGCAGAAATGAGCTTAAAAAATGAGATCATGTCTTCTATATAGCCTATAGGCCTATGTATTTTGCCGAAGCAGCAATATGTTCAAATAGACTAAACTAGCGATGAAACACTGGATTTTTTTACTTGACTGGTTGGCTTTTGAGAACAATTGATCAATGCAAATTCATTTCATTCAGTCAAAGCAGGAAGAACAATTCATTAAAGCATTTCATTTTTTCAGCAAAGAGTTGTAGACAATTCACTCTCTCATTTCCAAAATTAGGGTTCCCTCCGTGTTGCAAAAAGGCTGTCGCCCTGTGTCAGGAACATATTATATAGGGGCGGAGAAGTACCCCGCCAGTATCCCTATACACTATATGCGGTTACACACCTATGTTCCCACACCCCTTTGTTCCGACACCCCTATGTTCCGACACTCCTATGTGCCGACAACAACCCCAAAACCTAACCCTAACCGGAAGTAAAACAACACAATCTTTTATGCGGGTTGTCGGAACATAGGGCTGTCGTTTTTTAATATATAAAAAAACGTCGGTGAAGGGCAAAACCTAATTTGATTTATATCACCCCGACGCAAAATTCCATCTTATAATAGTTTATGCGGTACCCGCTGCTATGTACATCAGATTCGAACCGGCCAACCGATCCCGTTAGCTCGGTGGTCGAGTGGTAAGACATCTGCACTAGAAAGCAGGAGGTCGTGGGTTCGAGTCCCACCCGAGTGATTTTTTCCAACTTTCACTCGGGAGGTAACACACTGAGTATACAGTGTTAAAAAAACGTCGGTGAAGGGCAAAACCTAATTTGACATATATAAGATGTTGACTTCCTAAATGCGTATTTTTAAAGAAGAGAAAAATACGTATTTTTAAAGAAGAGAAAGACGCACATTTTAACAGAAGAAAAAGAACGTAACAAATACGCTCTAGACAGTTCAATTATAATGCCCACACTGGTATCTTTACCAGTCAACTCATAAATCAACAGAAAATGGTCTCTGCCAGTCGGAAGATGACTTTGTAATTGTACATCAGCTGGCAGAGCCTTTCGTCGTCCAACTTTTTCGCACCACAAAAAATTCGGGGGGAAAATGAGGAATTGCCCTGCTGATGCTTGTAACAAATCTCACTTTACTTCCTCCCTAAATAAATTCAGATTTACGGCGGTAATCTTCTTGGATTTTATTTTGCAACAAATTAACATCAATTATTCCCTGAATCTTCTGTAACAAAATAACGCTGGTACGATTTAAGAAGAACCATGGGGTTGAGGGCCCTATGCCCCATCTCATTTGACAGACTCTAACACGTAACGTATGCTGCATGATTACGCCCCTTCGCAATATACACAAAAAAACACCACAAAGCTTCTAACTGATGACGTCTTCAGATTAGAAGTTTTTCCTCTCATATTTTAATCCAGAAAATCCAGAAAATAATTGTTCGTGTAGTCGCTTGACATTTACATCTGGAGTAGTGGCGAAGTTTTTAAATGATGACGTCGTCTGCCTGGAAGTTTTCCTCTCATATGTTATCCAGAAAATTAATGAAGTCACGAACCTTCGTTAGCTCAGAGAACGTTTTTATTATGCCCATGCACAGACAACAAAGCCATAAAAACGTTTATTTTTAGATACGCATATGTTGCATAAACTCCAGGACTTTGAGGCTCCGTTAATTTAAAAATCCACTAAAATAATTCTATTGTGTCTGAACAACCACAGAGCTGTTCCGAAAATGCTTTTGATTGTCTATTATGGACAGTAAACAATGGTGTAATGAATTATTCCTCCCAAAAAAAGAAAAAAAAGAATGTCGCTTTTCCACCATGCATTAACCTGTAAAATTAAAAAGATAAGAATTAAAGTTGTATTTTTTGGTAATACCAAAATTGACGTTTACATGAACTTGACATTGCAGATGCACATATTCAGTACAATATTATCAAGAGTGCAAAACACTGAGATAATGTGTCATCGCATTTTTGAAGTTATGTACGAAAGAATTACCTTATTGAATATTCATGACGCAATGACAAGAAAACAATAAAAGTCATTATAACAGCGAAGGAAGTGAAGGTCACGTGACCTTAACATCGCAAAAAGAAAGTGGTCAGCGTCATTACATAATATTTGACATGTTGTGTACGCAAGAAACATTTCATTAAATATTCATGACGTCATTACAAGACATGTATGTTCGACATTATGACACCATTGTATTATGATAAGAAGTTTAAATGTTGACCTTAAGTTTCAATCAGACAAGCTTAATTTTTTTAGGAGAAACGGTCAGTGGTGAAATGATTTTAGTTTAAATATCCTGTAACACCAGAATTACACACGTGTTCACGTGACTTTAAACAATTGTGCTGATTGTAGTATTAACAGTCAAAGGAATCTGCTGGACTATTCAGGTATACTTTAACAAGAAGCAAATTATATCATTAATAATAAATGCGCTGATTTGTCAAATTGCGCAATGTTGCCGAAAGATTGTACGACGACCGAGGTTGTACAGATTTCAGAAATCACTGGTATACTGACTTCTTCGGCAGATGCAACGTTCCCCGTTGTCGCATGAGGCCCCTTGGTAGTCATAGCACCCCATCAAGCTGCAGCATGTTGTGACACCTCGCTGACACGATTGGCCTTGTGTGGTGCAACCTCGAGCCTGAGGGAAATGGACGAGAGAGAGCAAAGAAATTGACAGTTTTGACCATTGACACCTGCATCAATTCATCGAATGGAAAATACCTGAACTTATCGAAAGGCCTTTTCACGCTATCGCTTCTCAACCCGGGTTAAAATTAACCCTGTGCGAACCCAGTGTGCTGCCCCGGATTGAGTTTTTGATTTTTCAACCACGCGTTCAACCCCGCATCGTTTCACACTTGTTTCGTGTAAGCCCAGCTTACGTTTTGTGCCCTGGCAAGAATTTCAACCCGGGTTGAACATCTCAACCCTGGTCTGGAGCAGGGTTGAGTTCAACCCGGGGCGAAATCAATCAGGTTTGACGCTGGATTGGCGCAGGGTTGACAATTTTCAAGTGTGAAACACTGCATGTGTTTAACCCTGCGTCCACTCCGAGAATTTTCTAGTGTGAAAACGCCTCGATAGTCGGGCAGCATCTGGCACAAATCTGAGCCCGTGGGACTTTAGATGGAACAAGGGAACCCTATACGGAACATCAAAACACATGCTGACAGTCGTGGAAATACCTGTGATTCTCTGTGAACGACAGAAACCACTTTTTTGCCCATTTAATGTCCCGCTCCACAACAAAGGTATTAAGTCGCGCTGAGCATTATTGTGAAATGACCTGCTCAACATTAAGAGGGTGAAAAATTCGTCAAAATGTCATTTTCATTTTTGTCATGACATCTTCATTACCTAAAGTTTCAGCGTTCGTTCAGAGAAAGGTTGCTTTCGATGATAAAGTGGGGGAAAACTACAATTTTGAGTGCGTCATGACCAAATTTACAACAGAGCCAGCTATTTCAAAGGATGTTTTTTTCAGTTGTGTAATTCAAATTCCACGGAAGTAATTTTAATTATTAAATATTAAAATATGCAAATAATATCTCCAGAACAAGAGGGGATATGGAGTTCTATTATATACCAAATGAAAGCTTACTCGATTTCCCTTTTTTTGGAGACATAATCCCCAGCACACATTGTGGTTATAGTACCATTATGAATGCTTCATGTTTTTCATACAAAATCCACCAAATATTAACTCACAAACTAAGAAAATCCTGCAGAAAGGTTAAAAAAAAAGCCAGTTTTCCGCGCAAATATTGGTCATATAAAATTTCCACAATGCATTGTAATTGATAAACCATGAGTTTTCATGAATAGATCCCTCATAGATTTGGGCAAAAAAAACCTGGTGTTGACTAAAAAACAAAGAAACAAATATACATACATTAAACAAACTGAAAACCTTATTACTAGATAAGTGGTTTTTTTTAAATCGCGTTGCAATGTTAACAAAATAAACAATACAAAAAAAAAGCCAGAGAAAGATCCCTTCAATAAATACAAAAATAAGGACACATTTTGGAATGGGCTTCAAACCAAATGGGCTTCAAACACTTTACAGCAGTTTATTCTCTGATTAATAGCACTAAGGCTTATTTATATTATGAGTTTCACGGGGAAATGCCTAAAATTGCCGATTTTATGGTGACAGTTTATACAGCTAATGAGCGTACTGTACAGGAACATGTGCTATGTACATGATTCAGAGAAAGGGGTGCAATGTGAACAATCTCCCCCTAATCTTTCCATGCAATATGCATCATGTGGATTATTGACCAAGGAGGTTATGTTTTCATCCGCGTTGCATGGTTTGTTTGCTGGTAAGTTGGTTGGTTGGTTGGTTTGTCTGTTAACAAGATAACTCATAAAGTTAGGGACAGATTTTTAGGAATCTCTTTTTTAGGGGTGGTCCTTGGTACAAGTACAAATCGAGTCGATTTTGGGAGTGATCTGTATCTAGCTATCTGGGTCTGGATCCAGGATTCTTTTAAAGCATTCTTCACCATTTATGCGAGTATTTCTTTAGATATACTGACAATATGGCGGGGAATTGTTTAGCCCTGGCGGAGGTTTGTGCTCTCTGAGTGGTTTCTATTTGTTTATGACTCAACACGATTTTTTTGAAAAGTCCAGTTTTCTACAATTTAAGATCATCAAAATCGTCTAACAGCTGCAAAAGCAAGGTTTTAAACTAAATTCCAACGTTGACCGATGACCCCTGACTAAAAGCGATCTAGTTAATTGAATGGAGCCTGCTGACGTATGATTTGTGATTTCCAATCGATTACCGGTAACTTACGATGACTGATGATTGTTAATTATTTAGGATCTAAGATTGATTATTAATGATGTACTATGAAACACTAATCACTGATGATGTAGATCGATAATTAATATCGATAATGTTGGCGTCATTTTCGATAGACGATGTATCAATGATAATTGAAGCAGAGAGACACGGATGGATGGTTAATCAGTGGAATGATTGTCAGAAGAGGAGTTGTAGTGAGACAAAAAGAGAAAAAGACATATAGGAATCTGTGCTCATTTTTGAGTCGCCTTAACGAAGTTTTGGGAGACACTAGCCAGTCCTAAATTCTGTAAGACGTATGACCGTAGACCCGTATGTTTTTGGAATTGCACTCATTTCCCAAATAATTATTCGCCTGAATTTCATAAAACTTGGAAGCAAGAGTCATTGAGTAGCAAAGATAACGTGGGATATATTTCAGGTCAAAGGTCATAGATCAAAGGTCAACTGTGGTTAATAATGATGCAATTCACAGTTTGTGGTGAATGTTTACAACATTGTAGGCCTACATGCTTTCATAGATGTTCATGAAAACTTAGATGCAGCGACCCTTGGATGCATAGGAAGTCACAATTATTCATCGGATTACTGAGGTCAAAGGTCATGTGGGGTTTATTAGAGGACTTTGTTCAAATATGCTTCAAATGTTATCTTTGCCTACATAGTTCGATGGTTGGAGGTCTCTAGGTCGAAATTGCAAGTCAAAGGTCATCAGGGGTCATTTGAGGTCGTTATTTGAAAATGCACAAAATTTCACTATTTTTAAGAACACAAAACACGTAGGGATCGACCGTAGAAAAAGGCGACACATGCGATTCGCGGATCATGTGTTTTATATGGGACAGCTATATTTATTCAGCTAACTATTTTTACCTCAATTCCACCGTAATCAATGAGTTGCGGGCCGTGCGGCAGTTGGGGCAGTTGGGGCAGTTCGGGGACTTCCGGCTGGTAAGGTTTCGCCAAGGAGCAAACGAAACAGATTCCCGTCAAAACAAAGAGGGCAAATCCCAGCGAAGCTACTGACAATCGGGACATCTTGTATGATAACACTACAACGGCTGATACGTCCTTATACTGTAGAAGAAAAAATCTATCAAGTTTTGTTGCAGAAACGGCGATGCTATATGGACTTACACCTCTTGGAATTATAGGTAAGCGCGGACATCTGGGAGCTTCTTAAATTGCCTTGTCTAGTTGCCAGACTTATTTACTTAGAACGCAATGGTGCCTGAATATGGAGTGTTGAATGGTAACTCATTGCAACAGGTAACTGGAGGTGTGGTGTAGTGAGAGTGGTCAGGATTAGATTTTGTCACTAAGTGCATTCTTGAAGGAGTCTGGTTTGTTAAGTGCCACCGTTGAGTCCGGGAGGTCATTCCAATTTTTAAGTGTTCTTAAAAAAAATGAGGATGCATATGTGTCGGTCCTGGCCTGGTTGAGTTGAAACTGTCTGTTGTGTCCTCCTCGTGATCTTCCAGTTTTTGGGGTGATGTATTTGGTATAGTCGATGTCCATTAGCCCATTCAGGATTTTAAAGAAACAAAAGATGCGGTGCTGTTTTCTTCTTTCTTTCCAGAGTTGTCCAATCCAGATCTTTCATGATAGCAGAGATGCTAGTGTCACGTCCATAGGTGTTTGAAACGAAACGAACTCTCTTCTGGACATTTTCTAGTTCTTTGATGTTCTTGGAAGTGTGAGGGTCCCATGCTGCCGTAGCGTAGTCAAGATGCGGTCGAACAAGGGTAAGATACAACCTCTCTTTGATGGAAACTCTTTTGAATGGTAACTCATTACAACAGGTAACTACTAGTCAGGCATATTGGTGCAGAATATGATAGAATTGTTAATTTGATGATAATAGCATGAAAGTTGGTACACAGTAAGAACATGCCCTGGAAAAACCTTAGTAGCTACAGGTACAAGACCTTCGCTGATTTGCACTTCGAAAAAGTATATGTAGAATAACAAGCAATTTTCAAAATGTTCAAAAATGGCTGCCATTGCATGTTATTCTAGCTAAAAAACAAATTTGTTTGGGTCCCAAAAATTACGGCGTAGGGTTCGATGCTCTGTGGTGCGCTCTGAGGCAATTTCTGACCACTTTAACCAATTTTTATTTAGGAAAAGATGGTGGTGTACACATGTGCCTGCCTTTATTGCGGCGTCACTCAAAAAAAAAAAATGGGGGTTCGGTTTTTTTGGGGGGGGGGGCATGGGCCCTGTTGGCCCCCCTGGATCCGCCCTTGTCGTCATATAAACAATTTCATCACCAATCTGCCGGACTGAACTGGTGTACAAATGAATATAAAATCAGTCTTTATTTCCAAAAATCAGTTAATTAGACTGATCGTTGGAAATCACCTGGAAGACAGAAAAATAATTTCACGGGTTGATTAGTCCAGTACGATCTTTAAGTAAACTTTTGACTTTCGGAATAAATGTAAAATGATCCTACGTGCCTTTAAACCCAGACCGATTTAAATATCATAATTTACTGTGAATCAGTTGAGGGTCTTTCCCCCTTGTCATCTTTGAATGAAATAAACGGAGAGATTTGAACTTACCCAAATTTGAAGTTCTTTTCTTCCTTTGTACGAAGTTGGTATAAATTACCCGCGATGCGAACACTCGTACGTACGCACTGAATGCAGACAACCAAGTGATGTGAAACCAGTCTGATCACGGACCATTTACGGGTGCAGACCTGTAAATAGGCCCAGAATTGCCTACGCGGGCCAAATCACGATTTGTTTGCACTCAATTTCTTTACTATGAGAGCATTTTGTGAACCATTAACTTCAAGGTTTGTAGAAAAAAATGGGTGGAAGACGTGCACAAGAGTGCAAGCTCGTATTTCTGTGAAATTCGGATGAAATTGGCCTCTAAAATTGGTCTATTTTGCAATGGAGCGCAGGCATCATTTTAGAAAATGGCGATGGGCCACCGGATCATTTTTAGGGGTGATCACATTTGGATGGAATTTTCTCCCAAAAAGGTCAGCACATTATCGCCCAAACATCGAACAGAAAGTAAAAGATGATAAATAAGCTTTACTTTGATGGGTGTCTCAAACACCTTGGAGAGTTGTGAGTATTTGTAATAATTTGTGGAAGTACACGTAATTATAATGAGGTGTATATGGGGGTCGATTTACAGGTGTGCACTTCTATAGAATTGACAAAATGGACGCTGCCACGCATGCGCTTTATAACAACAATAATAATGAACACTTGGTAAATCGCCGGTATCCGCCGGGCATGACGCTCATGGTGCATACATACAAATTAAAACAATAATTACAAAAACGACTCAGAAACAAATGGGTTTTGAGGTTAGATTTGAATGTAGACAAGGATTTCGTTTGGCGTAGTTCAAGTGGGAGATTGTTCCAAAGTTCCGGGGCTGCATGAGCGAAAGACCGTTGACCCCACGAGTGATTGATTCGAGGGACAGTCAATTGGTGTAGTTCTCGTGAACGGAGATCTCTAGCTGGTTGGTACAATGTGATTAGCGTTCTTTAGTTTTGGACGGTTTAGTTGAGTATGTATGGGGGACCCCCGTGCACACCCCCCCCCCAACTAACTTTCACCAATTTTTTGGGTGCCTTTTAGGGTCCTAAACATATTTTGGATGTTAACAGGGGAAAAATCCGATGCAAAGGAGATATCCAAGATGGCGGCCAATATGGCCGCCAAATATGGTAAAACTGAAAAAAGGCATAAATCAGCCAAATTATGTAATAAAAGCACAAATAAAATGGTATGATGTTTTAGACCCTCAACAACTCATTTCTGATATCCATTTTTGCTATAATGCTTCAAATTCAAGATGGCGGCCAATTTGGGATATTGGCCACCATATTGGTAAAAAAAAGGGAAAAGTCACATCAGCCTAATAGTATGATAAAATCACAAAAACATAATTGTTAAATATGATTTTGACCCTCTCAAATTCATTTCAGGTATCTCTTTTTGTTAACATGCTTCAAATTCATGATGATGTTCAGGATGGTGGCCAATATGGCCGCAAAAATGGTAAACAAAATCGAAAAAAGGTCATATATCAGCCATAAAATGTGATAAAAACATCAATAAAATTGTTAGTTATATGTTTGTTACCCCTTCAAATTCATTTCTGGGACCTTTTTCATGTTATCATACTTCAAATTCAAAATGGCGGAAAAATTGGCGGCCAATATGGCGGCCGATATTGCCGCCTTATTGATAAAAAATTTAAAAAGTCATATATCAGCCGAATAATGTGATACAAGCATCAAATCAATACAAATTCATTTGGTTGTGGTTAGATTAGGTGGGTGATAAGGCATGGGTTACCGGGTCAGTGCACGCACACGAAGCTGCTCAGTTGTACACAGAGGTTCATGGTCTCTACACATAGCATTATTATTCGCACATACACAATGTGTGAAGAATGCTTTAGAAAAATCCTGCATCCAGACCCAGATCCGGATCACTTCCAATATCTAATAGATTTGTATTTGTACCTAGGACCACCCCTATTTTTTTCTTCAGAGAAGCTGTCCGTAACTTTTTTCAGTTATCTTGTCACCAGACAAACCAACCATCCAACCAACCAACCAACCAAGAAACTAACCCACAAACAAACAAACTAACGCCGATGAAAACATAACCTCCTCGGTGGAGGTAATAATAACATGCGCTTCACATGTCCAATTGCATCATACTACCGATTGATTGTAAGACTACCGAGGTTAAACAAACCTAATAATTATAATAATCCACGGTATATTGACGATTTCGGCAGATGCATCTTTCCCTTGAGACATCACACTTCTCCCCGTCGTAGTCATAGCAACCCATACGGCCGCAGCACCGTGTGATCCTTGGTGTGCACGCTTTGCCTTGTCCGGTGCACTGCTCTCGGGCCTGAACAAATCGAACCAGAGAAAAAAACAACAATTGACAGTTAATACCATGTTTCGGTTTGACAGCGATTGCCACCTGCATTTATCGAATCAAAACATTAAAAGCCCACCCTAAACCTATTGAATGGAATGCTACGAATCGGTAACTTTACCAAATTTGTCGCCAGATTGTACAACTTCAGGCATGGGCGTCGCGAGGGGGGGGGGGGGGGGCAAGGGGGGCACTTGCCCCCCCCCCCCCCGGAAAAGCCCCCCCCCCAAAAAAAAAGGAAGAAAAAGAAAAGAAAAAAGAAAAGAAAAAGAGGCGCGAAGACAAATTGCTGTAAATTTAATGAGTTGTGGGGGGGGGGGGCAAAATGTCCCTGCCCCCCTCTTAAACTGATAAATCGAGAATATGTTGAGAAATACATTTACACCACTTTGTCTTCGCGCCTTTTTTCTCCCAAAAAAAAAGGAAGAAAAAGAAAAGAAAAAAGAAAAGAAAAAGAGGCGCGAAGACAAATTGCTGTAAATTTAATGAGTTGTGGGGGGGGGGCAAAATGTCCCTGCCCCCCTCTTAAACTGATAAATCGAGAATATGTTGAGAAATACAAGCATTTTTTGACAACAAATGTTGTTGCCCCCCTCTAGAAAAAAATTCCTGGCGACGCCCATGCCGTTGCCTATTGCTTTATGTACATTCCTATATTTCCACATACAGAGTGATAAGAAGAGCATGCCTTAATTATAAATACAACCAATCAAAGGCTACGGCATGTCATTTGCGTTTGTCAAAACTAGCCAATTACGGACCCCTTGTGTGGAACGACATACTACTAACTTCGATGACCAATCAGAAATAACCCATCTACCTCTACCCATTCCTTTCCAGGCAGTAGTGAATTCCATCAACGCCGCTCCTCTGTCATTTAGAGTAATCTAAATCACCGAGTACCGACGTGTTCATGGGCGTAGCGAGGGGGGGGGGGGCAAGGGGGGGCACTTGCCCCCCCCCCCCCCGGAAAAGCCAAAAAAAAAAAAAAAAAAGGAGGAAAAAAAAGAAAAAAAAGAAAAGAAAAAAAAAAGGCGCGAAGACAAAGTGGTGTAAATTTAATGAGTTGGGGGGGGGGGGGGCAAATGCCCTTGCCCCCTCTAAAACTGATAAATCGAGAATGTGTTGAGAAATACAAGCATTTGTTGCCAAAAAAATGTTTTGCCCCCCTCTAGAAAAAATCCTGGCGACGCCCATGGACGTGTTTTCAATTTTATCAGCTTTTGTTAAACAAAAACGAAACAAGACTTAATTAAGGTGGTGGGGGAGCAAAATATGGAGATCTTTTGAAAAAGAGGCTTATGTTGGTTTTCCTGTGAAAAAAATATAATTATCGGAAGGGTATCACCATAATTGCTGTCGTGAAATGCTGAGCGCTTTTATTTGTTTTTACAAAATTAATTTCACTACACAAATGTTCTTCAAAAGGATTCCGTACGAAGTGTTAGTAAAGTAACGGTTAGATCCAATATCCAATTGCATGGATTTGGAAGCGCAGATGTGTGATTATTGTTGGGATACACCAGACAAATCAACAAGCTCAATCTACTGTTAATTGAGCAGGCTACCTGATGCTATGGCACGAAGTTAGAGGTGCATCTACCCCATGGATCAACGTTTGTATGACACTATGATATGCTTAGGAATTATATTGTTACAAAACGTGCATGCACTTGACACAAAGAAATAAGAAAATGTAATTCTTTAACCTAAAACATTGTAGAAATATGGAAACGTCTTATTAAGTGCGCAACCGCATCTCCGATCTTTTGCTAACTAAATCATATCTATGAATTTAAAAACTAAATTTTCTTTTTACATAACAGTAATATTTGGTATACCAATACTTTTACTTACTGAATTTGAGGATCATCATTACAGAGGTTCAATGATACAACGTGAGAACAGTCATATGGAAAAGTCTATGTGTTTCTTAATTTGGACCGCCCACATTCCTGGACCCAGGGCCTCGTAAAATCTTCCAACCCTGGTCCTGGCAACACAGAAAACCAGGAAAGTAACAGAAAGTCCTGTGCTCTAATGCATCAGTGGTGCTGTTTACCAGTAGCAGGAATACGGATTCACTCAGTTCTAAAGGAAGTCTATAACTAAGAGGCTAAACCCGCGGTCTAACTAAGAGGTTATACCCGCGGTGCTTTCCTCTCTTCATCTTTAAAAACAAAACCGGCTCAGTGTGTATACTAACATTCCACCAAACTGCTCAAAAATACTCTTTCACAAATTACATTTGCTATTAAATACAGTCGTTTTGGCTTACAAAATGCCCCAGCCCGGCTGTAATGTGACCAAAGAAATACGACTCTCTAAGGGTTAAGCCAAAGCAATCACCAGTTTCAATTCTTCCTACGTCAGGATTTAGTAGGCAGATATAGAGTTCGGGTGTTTTGTTGTGGATGCAGTTCCCAATATTGTGTGTTTAAACTTCTCACTTTCATGCCATCAAAAAGGTTTTTCAATTATTCTTAAAGTAATTAGCTTGTGGCCTTCACTCTATGGAGTAGGCATAATAACCAGAGGAACAACAATATGCCTACCCCTATTGCTGGAACTAAATCAACATCGCCGGAGTATTTCTTGTTATCGTGTGGAGGAGTGTTTATTGTTAAGACTGCTGCTAAATTTGAAGACGCATTTCTTACCGAATGGTCGCTCCAACTGCTTTTTCATTAAATTTTTAGAGTAGAAATCAGTGACCGTGAAATCGTTCGCGATAGTTGAAAGCGATATTTGAAAGCGGAATGGTCGCTCCAATTGCTTTTTCATTAAATTTTTAGAGTAGAAATCAGTGACCGTGAAATCGTTCGCAGTAGTTGAAAGCGACAGTTGGTGCTTTTATTATTACATTGGAAATGATAACAAGCAACTGAACCAAATAAGACGTCAACGTGTCGCTTTCTCCATAATTATGTGACCCGCTCTGCAAATAAGAGTTTGATGTCGCATTATTTGAATTCAAGCTTTCGCTATTTTGAAATGGATACAATGATAATTTAATCAAAATTTGGATTTTTAATTTGTTATCGTGATGCATGGTGGTGCTCAAACTAAACAAGATCCAGCGCCGTATCAACTTAAAGGGACGCTGCGTCCTGGAATACGCCCAATTGGGCTGCAAAACGCATTTTGAACAAAACGATGTTGATCGGAAAGAACGTTTAAAAGAAGGATATTTAACATTCAAACAACTATCCTTTCAAAACTGGGAGCTTCTGTAGTATTCTTGTTATTCGTGCGAGAACGACTTTCGGGGTCCACTTTTGCGACCCTAAAAAGTCGGGCTGTTTGTGCTAGTTGTGATTCCAGCCTTAATTTACTGGTGCCTTTTGCGGACGTGTAAGAAATCACATTTTGTGCATTGATGATTGGTCACTGCTGTTCGTGAGCACTAGTGTAATACTAGACACACACAACGTGTATCGTACATAGTGTGAAAACGGCAGGAAACACGTATCATACTCAGTTGTGCCTGATGTAAACAATCAGAATTTTTTCGTCTTTTCTCGGGAACGGTATTAAGACATTTGGTTGGTTTCCTTTCAACCAGATGTTTGAAATAGGATAAGTAAGCAATCCAAAACATAAAATGTTCGGGATTTCAGGACGCAGTGCCCCTTTAAGGCAAATGTTATGGTAAAAAGTGGATTATATTTGATCAAAGACTTGCTGACATAATTGTAGCGCTTACTGAACCATGCTAGCCTCAATGCATTGTCTGCAAAACAAAGGAATATATGAAGCCTTACTTATTTGAAATAACGGTGATCATTCTAAAGTATTAAGATTGTTCACTTTGTTTCGACATAACAAACATTTCAAAAAAATAGTACAGAGTTCGGATCTGGATGCGTCTTAACGTAAGCGTAACTACCTTCCAATTTGTTTGGTAATAATTTACCGATCCGACTTCCCTCGTTGGCCTTGGCATTCTGCAGCGGTTTAAGCATGTTGATAATTCATTACCGATAACGCGTTAAATTATACAGTGTAAGTAGGCCGAGCTGTATATCATGGCATTGAATAAATAATTCAGGTTGCCTTCGGCAAAATATTGTATTCATAGTGACCATCCCCCCACCCCCCCCCCCCCCCCACACACAACAATTTTTCAACCTAATATAACTACATTAAAATCGCCTGAACAAAATATCGATCGTAGGAGGCCAACTTGTATCATCGGTACGATTATTTGATGAAAAGTGCTGCTTAAAATTGAATACGTCTTGATTAGCTGGCAGATCGGTGAAATAAAAAAAAACATGGGCGTCGCGAGGGGGGAGCAAAAAGCAAAAACGTCAAAAAAAAAAGAGAAAAAGAAAGGGAAAAAACAGGTATGTCAATGGGGTGGGATTGGCAAATGTCCCGCCGCCCTCCCTCGAAAAAATGATAAATTGAGAATATGCTAGAGAAAGTACAAAGATTAGGGGGGGGGGGAATGTTCTTTGCCCTCAACCCCCGAAAAAATCCTGGCGACGCACATGTCCATAAGGGATAATTTCGTTTAATTTTGAGAATAGAATCAAAGAGCGTGAAATTGATATCAAAGACTGCCTCTTTTTATTGCAGAACTGACCTCGATATTGTACGACTAAACCACAAAAAATTCAATGCCAAATAACGTTTGACCATATCTTACAACGCGAGAATATTACACTTACCACGACTGCATCTCAACGTTAGCCAATCAAGGCTACGGTTTATCACTGCCGGGAAAAATGACCAATAACAAGGCATGCCGCATCACACCTGCAGACCAATCAGTAAATTACACACAGCGCGTTCGATTACTTCACCCGCGCTAATACTCGTGCAAACGCGAAAGCGTTCAATTTACCTCTCACTTGACTTCTCGCGCTTACTCGAGCCTGGCCCAAGTAACCGACTCGCCGAGCCGGTTACTTGGGTTAATAAGGCCATGCAACGTCCGGCGAAAGCCTCAGGCCGTGTCCGAAACGGGCTTCCACGGAGCATAGAGCTACAAACCCTATTATGTAGCTCTGTGCACGGAGCTACGGCTACGAATTATTGTCAGAGCGGCCCGCGTATTTGCACTGGGCGTGGACGTGCTCTAATCAGTTATTGATTCGGATGCAGCCTTGGAAAAATGCTGCAACCTGACGCCACTTCCGCAATTGTGTACAAAGTCTATGGAGGGTCAAGACATTTTTTCCTAACAAAATATATCTCAGTCCCAGATTCATGTCTTATCATAATTTTTGCAATGAATGACCTTCATTGAGATTATATGAAGAAAAAGTGGCGTCAGGTTGCATCATTCCCCTCCCCCCTGGAAAAGCAAAAAATTGGGGGGGGGGGGAGTGAGAAAAAAAAAGAAAAAGAAAAAAGAAAAGAAGCGAGAAGTCATATTGGTGTAACTTTAATGGGGGGGGGGGGACTGATAAATAGAGAAGATGTTGAGAAAAACAGGATTTTTGGGGAAAAATATGTTTTGCCCCCCTCTAGAAAAAATCCTGGCGACGCCCATGTTTCCAGCTCTTGCACGAAACTTTACCCGAAACCGTTCGTTTATTTAGATCCACTGCGCATGTCTGTCATTACGCGAGGAGCCTATAGTAAGCTGGGGGAAGTAATCGAACGTACTCTCATCCTTAGCATCTACCTTTCCAATCGAAGCAGTACCACATTCCCTCACCATCGGTCATCGGTATCACTCAAGTTATCTACGGTTTCAGATGGAGAAAATGGCGAAACAACATTTTGTTTTGGAGTCATTTTACATAGTATCCTTGGTGATCCAGGGAACTATCTTGATTGTCTCTGGATTGGAAACTTCATCTTATACAGGCGAACATACATTTTACGCTGCTGCAAATCGCGCACTACAAGGGTTAGCATATGCAAACAAAACTCTGCGCTCTCGCGTCATCTGTGCACGGGAATGCAGCATGGATGAACGTTGCAAGTCGTTTAACTTTAATGACTGCAATACAATGTGCGAGTTAAGCCTTGCCACAAGAAGAGAGCATCCCGAAGACTTCAATGCAACTCTAGGGAGTGTGTACTTTGATGCAGATGAGGACACATCTCGCTGCTCACTGACTGATAGCTCCTTGAAACGCTACAGAAGTTGCAAGATGCTGTTAGATGCCGGTTATCGTTCAAGCGGTATCTACACAATCTACCCAGAGGGATTCAGTGATGGCGGTCTTTGTGTCTACTGTGACATGGAAACTGACGGCGGAGGATGGATCGTGTTTCAGAGGCGACAAGATGGCAGTGTGGACTTCTACCGCAACTGGACCGAGTACCAGTCTGGCTTTGGCGATCTGTCCGGTGAGTTCTGGTTGGGAAATGACAACTTGGTGACTCTGACGTCTGATGATTCAAGTGGAACATGGGAGCTACGCGTTGTTTTAGAGGACTGGGAGGGCAACACGGCATGGGCAAAGTACTCAGATTTCCAAATATCCCCGGGTGAGTATAATCTGAATATTGGCCAATACGATGTCAGCAGCACTGCCGGTGACTCTCTTGCGTATCACAGCGGACGTCCCTTCTCAACAAAGGACATTGACAATGATGCATGGGGATCATATAGTTGTGCACAATCCCGCCACGGAGCCTGGTGGTTTCGTAATTGTGCGATCTCTGACTTGAATGGTGAATATTACCCAGATGAGCATACAGCCGCTGATGAAAAGGGCGTGTATTGGCGCTACTGGAAAGGCCATTTCTATTCTCTGAAAACCAGCCAGATGAAACTCCGTGCGATGCGGCAATGAATATGTTTTTCGCGAACGTGTCATTAAGTTGGTTATTGTCAATTCAACATTGAATATTTTTACCCACGTATGATACGCCTGCCGGAGAGGGGCAATGGCAATTTTCCAACATTACGGAACCGACCGGAGTGTGGATGTTAAATCTCTGCCTGGCCTTAAACAGTAGGATGGAAACGATTATGGAGAAGATGATTAATGTGAAACTGGACATTGTTAGAAAAATGATGAATAGATAGAAAGAATAGTTTGGCGGGTATACCTGAAATGCGGCTATACGAGGCTTTATATAACACAAATATGATGCATATACAACATCTTCCTACCTTGGGCAAAGACTGTTTGCCGCCACCCTAAATATATGGGGACCGGTAGCTAGCTCCCATTTAAAGCCATTGATTGGGTCACCTCTGCGCGCGCATCATGATTGCTTATTTTCAAATCGCTGTATAGCTCTAGTGCATGGGCGGTGATTCAACGCATGATTATAAAAACACCTATTCTTGTCTTACCACAAAAAGTAGGCAAAATCATCAGTGTCTCCATGAAGGTAACCTTCAAGCATATCAACTGCATAGGTTTTCATTACGGAACAGTAATTCTTCTCTCTTTATAAATATATGTATGAGACATTTTCGAATTCTGCAAAAATCGAAGCTCACCACTTTCGAAATTTTACATTCGTGGCGCAGCTATTGGTTTTTTTTGCAATAGGCTCGTTCCAGCAAACGTTATCGTTGTGACGTTCAATTCAGAAGGCGGAATTCAGACCTGTACACGTCATGCATATCATTTGCATATATTAGGAGGGATGCCTCCTGATGTATGCAAGATTTACCGCTAGCTACCTGTCCCCATATCTGAAGTGTAAAGGACAATGGGGACAGGGACTATTTTGGGCACTATCGGACAGTAGGTGGCGCTGTTCATGGTGGCACAATATTACCGATGGGCGTTACAAAATGTAAGCACTCGTAAAATAAACGGCACTAGTGAGAAAATATTGAGGAGGGGGATAAATACCCCCTCACCCCTCGCGGATGCTACTTCACTGATATACATTTGTAAATAACAGCGCCCAAAACGTCATTTAATGTCAAACCCCCGTTTGAAATTATAGTATTTGAAGAAAATTAAGTATTAGAAGAAATCGAATGAAAGCACCGACATCGAATGAAACGACGGGCTAACGTTTAATCTGGAAAAATGTCTTGTCTAATTAAGAATTATTTGCGTCCTGACAAAAAATAATTTATCACATGGTAGACTGGGTTCCACCTCTATCAGAACACGTTAACCTGCAGAGCAGATCTGATTGTGCCGCAAAAACAAGTATTTTTCGAGTTTTTTTGGACGCCCTCAATAGCAAAAATAGTAAAGTGAATTGAATTTTTCCAGCGCATTATCATATTCAATACCTTTGGTTAAATGTGAAATTTTCTTTAATCTCAAGCTATATGATCTATTGATGAATGATAGCCAAAACAACGCATTATTTAAAATTGTCTTGTGCTTACAAAAGGATTAAAGGCCAAAATTCAAAAATTATTAAGTCTTGATGGAGAAACAAATATTGTACAAATAAAACATTGCATCAATGAAATATAGTTCAACAAGTAATATAAATTCAAAACTTTTGTGGCGGGTTTTTTCTTTCTCTCAAAATAATACAAGTGAAAGCTTTCCCACTAATCCGCAAAGTTATCGTTGTTAATACGGAGCTTTGCAATTTCAGCTTTTGTACATTGTGGTTTTGTCGTTGCGCTTAAATTATGTAAATATGAACGAAATAAGAAACGATTGTAAAACAATAATAATCAGTAAACAAGTTGATATCCTATTTTTGTTATGACTGAACATATCACATAATGTTACGTGTGCCCTGTCTACCTATGGATACCTATGTACCGAAAATGAAATAAGTCAAACTCAATTTACCCTGAATGATAACTGCTCATATGGAAAATAAAGCTACAGGGAGCAGAAAACTAGATTAATTTGGTTGTATCTAAACGTCTTTAATTGCCATTTTGCCTGTACATTGCATAATGTAAATAATAACATAATAATGATGAAAAATTGAGTGATAAGAACCAAACCATTATTGATTCTTATCACTCATTTTGCTGTTTGCTATTCTGCTTGTATATTGCGGCACACAAAACAAAAAGGTTCCAATGACCTATGACGTTGAATAAACCGAGTGACAAGAACCAATCAATGACTGAGCTTTTCTTGATTCATTCAAAGTCTCCTACATGTATTTGCAAGAATGTGATTTTAGTACTGTATTAGCTGCTGTAGGGCGACTGGAACTATGCTTCAAAACAAGAAAATGTATTTGTCTACCCTTTCATCTGTAACCTCGTCTACAGGCCCAGTGGCGAATCTGGGGGTGGGGGCTTTCATCCGCTGATTATAATGTTATGAAACTAGTAACATCAGGCCAACAATGATAATTGGAACGCTAAAGCTCCTATTTTATTCTAAAATTTCCTTGGAATCCAAGGGAAAGCTCCGTAGACTTCCGGTTTTTTTCTTTGGCGGGGGGTTACCTCCTGCCCCACCCAACATGGCATGACGTTTGGCACGCTTTCGCTCGGCCCCCTTGATATAACCCCCTCCCCCTCCGTTTCCGGGAAGTTAGATCCGCCTCTGCGGCCATCACTGGAACCTTGACTTTAACCCTAATATCATAACTAATCAAACTTGATCATTCCGAAATACTAAGAATCGTTCAAGAATGTTTGAAACATCATACCTTTTACTAAAAAGCAAACCTTTAAGCGCCGAGGAAAACCAAAACTGGATTGGGAACCTTAAGAAGTAATGTAGATATGTTTAAATCTGGAGTTATAGTTCAAAATCCCTGAGTTTTGGCCCGTCCCTGCATTTTTATTATTTCGAAAACGGGACCAATAACCCCCTGTACTAATAACGTCACTCAATGTTTACCGCAGTGCATTGTGGGATTGGGTGGGGGTCGCCGCACCGCGATCGCTATAAAAAACATGTAGTATTTGTCGTATTTATTGTCATGATTGTGTGGCGAGGCGAACAGCGGACATCCAGTTTATAGAGGGCAGCATCCAATGTTACAGCGGTTTCAAAGGACGTCCAATCAATTCAGCCGTGCACCATGCCATCACAGTCAACGCTCGCGTCCAGCCTACAGAGGGCAGCACAGGCATGGATAATGCTCTTTTCCAAGAAGACAAATTCGATAACGTTAAAACAGCCAACATGAGCGAGTTAGGGTGCGAACAATAGTTAGCAATAGTTCGATTTTATTTGCCTCGAATGAAGGATTGTGGGGCTACTCTAGTGGACTATTTGAGCATGGGGCACAGTTGACGGTTCCATCGCTGGTTACCAATAGCTGTCCGCACCGAAAAGCACAATGGGGAGCCAGGACATTTGGCCATCGTTCGTTTGACTTGAGGCGTTCGCGAGTTGCTATTAGTTCGCAGGCGTAATAACGTCCCTTATCAACCACTACTCGCTCGAACTTCATGTCTAGAGCTGATGCTTCCCATCAAACTGCAGTGTTCAGGGGTGTTTGGATGCGTGATGAGACAAAAGCCGATCGGAAAATAGCAAGTGAATGATTCATCTTGGTAATTGTATTTTTAACGTGACATTATATGTGTTTTACCGTTCATTGTGAATCATTACGTCAAATCATCCTAAAAAAAACCCTTCCTTTTTCCATTGATGTAATCAAAAGTATTCTGCGTAAAAGTCGGATGGGTCGCATGAAAACATTATCACTTTGAAAATGTGTGTTTTCCATTGCGACGTCGCGGCAACAACAAAAACACTCCATGAACAATTTGGACGCCGTACACAAACTAAAAAAAACCTATTTAGCCCTATGCATTGTCTGTAAAACGAAGAAATAAATGAGGCCTTACTTTATTGAATGACGGCGTATATCTAACATATTAAAAAAAATTCTTTGTTTCAAATTAACACATGTAGCGGCACGCCAGTAAGGAGGTCCGCTCAAATGATTAGATTTAAGGACGCCAAGGACAAATCAAGACAAACAGAAACAAATCAAAGCAGGAGTCAAATTATGCTTGGTCTCATGAACTTGTTCACAAAAATCGATTACAATAGTTTAAATTAACACATGATCTCAATTTGAACTCACAAAAACAACTGTTTCAAAAAGTACTGATAAGATAATAGATTCAGTTTCTAGCTCTATAAATTGTGACACAGTTGCCAATGATAAAATATATTAAATCACAAAGGTTGTATTTCTAAAGTTCCCAGATTCAAAGTGAGGTTCCTAAGATTCACCGGTTTCTAAGATTCACCGGTTCCTAAGATTCACCGGTTCCCCGAAGTTCCCCGAACGCCTGGCAAGTGTACGGCTGTGTTGTGAACTAGGCCTCCAAATTGCACCTGACATGAAACAGCCATATTGCCATAAATCAACATGTGACACACGGTGATTAAAACTTTTGAGATTGTGAAGACTAATTCACCCCTAAATCACTCCTTTTGTCAACATGAAATAAACCAACACCTAGCCCAGCGGTAGCAGAGAACTTGCATTATGACATTAGAATGTAAAGATAATACAAATTTGCTCATTTGAAACTAAAATGTTGGTTTTCAAGCACAAGTTTTGTACACGATACTCACACTTTGGTGTGCAGGCAGAAAAAGGGATGATATTCGCGCGTTCTCGGCACTGAGTGCGCGTTTGTATACATTTTTCTGGGCTGGGTGCCAATTGTACGGTGCCTCGTAAAAGACGTCTCACTACACACATATTTCAGAAATAAGTATTGAGGTCGGTTTTTTTTTGCTTCTTTTAAGCGGAATACTTTTGAATTGAATTTGTTTGGTAATACTCTACTGATCCGACTTCCCTCGTCGGCCTTGGCACTCGTATTATGCGTCGGTTTAAGCGTGTTGGTAATTTATTCCTGGTACTCCGTTAAATATACGGTGTTAGTAAGTAGGCCAAGCTGTGTACCATAACATCGAGGGAATGGTTGCCTTCTGTAAAAGAGTGTAGTCATGGTAACTATCCAAATAACAATAAGCCTCAGCTTCCCCTATAATCCATAAAGATCACTGGAACAGAATTTATATCGTAGGAGGAAAATTGTATCATCGGTTGTCTTTTTAATTAAGAGTGCTGCTTAAATTGAATACCGCACGTCTTCGTTAACCGACAGCTCGTGAAATCCAAAAGAGCCCTCTTATTAAATTTAAAGCATGGAATCAAAGAGCGTGAAATTGATATCAAAGGCTGTAGCTTTATTATTACACCACTTGCCTTGATATGGTGATCGATAATGACTTAAGTGCTATATAACGTTCTCTAAGATGACACGCCTACTTAGGTTCAGCCAATCAAAAGCTACGTATGTCTCAGGCAGTAGAATTGACCAATCACGAGCCGTTAACGTGGCATGAGGTCCAATTCTACCATCCCTGCCGGGCCTCTACATCATTTAGAGCTATCTTCAGTGTGATATCGGGGTATTTCATTTTATCCTCAGCTCTGGAGCAAGACATACAAACGTTTCTCGTCGAATACGGGCGATTTCAAATAGTGCGCCTCCAAGAGTTTGCACCGCGTTGGCCAATCACAATGCGCAAAATCTGTCGACCCAATGCGCGTTTGGAAAAGGTCGACTGATTTCGCGCATTGTGATTTGCCGACGCGTTGCAAACTCTTGGAGGCGCACTATTGGGAATCGCCCGTATTACAAGGCAGTGATTTTACGATTTATGCAGTTTTATAATCGCTACCGACATTTATTTAATCAGACCCGACAACTGATTGCGACGTTGAATCTTTCGTTTCAAGAGGAGAAGATGGCGATTAAGATCTTTAATTTACATTACATTCCTTGTATTTCATGGAGCTATTCTGTCTGTCTCTGGAGTTGAAACTTCATCTGATACAAGCAAACGTACATTTTATGCTGCTGAAAATCGCGCATTAAGAGAATTTGCATAATGCTATTAAAACTGTGCGATCTCGTGTCATCTGCGGACGAGAATGCAGCATGGATGAACGTTGCAAGTCGTTTAACTTTAACGACTGCAGTAAAATGTGTAAGTTGAACCTTTCTACAAGATAAGAGCATCCCGAAAACTTCAATACAACTCAAGGGAGTGTGTGCTTTGATGCAGATGAGGACACACCTCACTACTCATTGACTGATAGCTCCTTGAATCGCTACAGAAGTTGCAAGATGCTCTTTATGCCGGTTATCGTTCAAGCGGTACATACACAATCAACCCAGAGGGATTCGGTAATGGCGGTCTTCGTGTCTACTGTGACATGGAAACTGACGGCGGAGGATGGATCGTGTTTCAGAGGCGAAAAGATGTCAGCGTAGACTTCTACCGTAACTGGGCCGAGTACCAGTCTGGCTTTGGCGATCTGTCCGGTGAGTTCTGGTTGGGGAATGACAACTTGGTGACTCTGACGTCTGATGATTCACGTGGAACATGGGAGCTACGCGTTGATTTAGAGGACTGGGAGGGCAACACATCATAAGCGAAGTACCCAGACTTCCAAATATCCCCGGGTGTAGAGTAAGCCAACATGGCTATGTTGTATAGCGCCCTCTTGTGTTCACCATGTTATGCACATGTGATATACCTTGCCATGTAAGTCGCCATCTTGGAATAAACACATTGCATTGTCTTCCCATAAAACCATCTCTTGTCACATTACTACATGGTGGCAGTGGTCTTTGAACCTGCAAAATGCCTTCTAATCCACCCCAAGCAGCAAGACAGCCACAAGTAACAACTCATCTCCCACTACCAGGGAAATTTGATGGCGGAAATGAACCGAGTCAAAGTGAGTTGTGGCCAACGTGGATCAAGCGCTTAAAACTCTATCGAATAGCATCAGGCCTGTCTCAAAAGCAACAAAGGGAACAGGTGAGCACTTTGCTCTATGCTATGGCTGGTTGTGCCGATGACATACTAATAACTCTATTAAGACTCAAGGAAGAATCTGCAACATATGATGAATTCACTCAGGCACTAAATAAACATTATGAAGGCCGCCGTAATGTCATTGTAGAAAGGGCTTGCTTTAACACACGAAAGCAACAGCCAGGGGAACCTATCGATACTTTCATTCAGGACCTGTACCGTCTAGCTGACTACTGTGGTAACGCAGAACTGAAAGACAGTCTCATAAGAGATAGAATAGTCGTAGGGGTGTCGGATGAGAAATGTCGGATCATCTCCAGTCCAAATCTGACCTCACCCTTAACAAAGCGGTCCAGTTATGCCGCCAGGCGGAATCACGAAAACTAAACCGAGATGTGGTGAGAGGTGAAATAAACTTACCTTCACAAGTCGATCACCTCCGGTCGTCATCTGCATCCCACAAGGGATCAAGTAGGACCGGACAAAGCCAACGCCAAAATGCACAGTCATCTGCCATACCCAGCCAGGGAAGTTCATGCCCATGGTGTGGGAAAGAACGACATACTCGTGCTCACTGCCCTGCCAAAGACTCGATTTGCTCGAACTGTCACAAAAGAGGACATTACAAAAGTGTCTGCCGCAGTTCAAAAGTTCACGAGGTACAGGATCTGCTTGATGATGACTCGGACTTACCGTTCCTCTGTGAAGTCTCCAGCAACAAAGACTACTGGACAGCCGACATATCCGTCAATGGACACAAAACATGCTTCAAGTTAGACACGGGGGCAACAGTTTCTGTCGTCAGCGACGCCGAGCCTTGGCTAGCTGGACAGAAACTAAATGCAACGAGTCAATCACTACGTGGACCAGGTGGCACCCATCTTCCTGTACTTGGTGTGCTAGATGCAACACTACAGTATCGGCAGGGACAAATCAAGGAACAACTGTACGTCATCCAAAACCAGCACTGTTCCTTGCTCAGCAAAAGAGCATGCGTCGAACTTGGCCTCATCAAACGAATCCATGAGGTCCAACCAAGTTCACCACCAGCCAGTTTCCGTGCGAAATTTCCAGCTCTTTTCAAAGGTTTGGGCAAACTCAAGACGGAGTACCACATCACACTCCGCCCAAATGCCAAGCCTGTGAGTCAACATACGCCAAGGAAAATTCCGCATCCGCTTCTTCCAAAGGTAAAACTAGAAATCAAATCAATGTTGAAACAAGGAGTGATTTCGCCACTGACTGTACCAACTGCCCAGGTAGCAAGCCCATATGGGGCCCATATGGGAAGTATCTGGGCAACCTGGGTATGGGCAAACCTCTATGTATCCCATATGGGACCCATATGGGTTATCCCATATGGGGGTCTACCTGGGCGTTCCCATATGGGTGTCATATGGGAAGAAACTGGGCAAGCTTATTCGGGAAGAATATGGGCTGGCCCATATGGGTGTCATTAGGGAAAAAGCTGGGCAAGCCCATGTGGGGAAAATACAGGCTGACCCATTTGGGCGTCATATGCGATAAATCTAGGCACTGACCCTCATATGGGCAAAATACGGGCTGGCCCATATGGGTGTCATTAGGGAAAAAGCTGGGCAAGCCCATGTGGGGAAAAAAACGGGCTGACCCATGTGGGCGTCATATGGGATAAACCTGGGCACGCTCATATGGGCAAAATACGGACTGGCCCATATAGGTGTCATTAGGGAAAAAGCTGGGCAAGCCCGTGTGGGAAAAATACGGGCTGACCCATTTGGGCGTCATATGGGATAAACCTGGGCACGCTCATAATGGGCAAATACGGGCTGGCCCATACGGGTGTAATTAGGGAAAAAGCTGGGCAAGCCCGCTGTGTGGGAAAAATACGGGCTGACCCATGTGGGCGTCATATGGGATAAATCTGGGCACGCTCATATGGGCAAAATACAGGCTGGCCCATATGGGTGTCATTGGGAAAAAACCTGGGCAAACCCATGTGGGGAAAATACGGGCTGACCCATGTGGGCGTCATACCTCATATGGGATAAACCTGGGCACGCTCATACCTCATATGGGATAAACCTGGGCGCGCTCATAATTGTCAAAATACGGGCTGGCCCATATGGGTGTCATTAGGGAAAAAGCTGGGCAAGCCCATGTGGGGAAAATACGGGCTGACCCATGTTGGCGTCATATGGGATAAACCTGGGGACGCTAATATGGGCAAAATATGGGCTGGCCCATATGGGTGTCATTAGGGAAAAAGCTGGGCAAGCCCATGTGGGGAAAATACGGGCTGACCCATGTGGGCGTAATATGGGATAAACCTGGGCACGCTCATAATTGGCAAAATACAGGCTGATGGCCCATATGGGTGTCATGGGGGAAAAACCTGGGCAAACCCATGTAGGCAGAATACTAGTACTGGCTGGCCCATGTGGGTGAAATATTGGGGAAAAAACCCTGGGACACCATATGGGTGTCATAATACTGGGCAACTCCATGTAGGCAGAATACAGACTGACCCATATGTGGGTAATGGTAAAAACCGGGTGTGTGGGCAAAATACGGGCTGGCCCATGGTTGTCATTAGGGAAAAAGCTGGGCAAACCCATGTTTGCGCTGGCCTATAAGGGTATCACATGGGAAAACCGTGGGCAAAACCAAGTGGGCAGAACACCGCCTGGCCCATTATGGGTGTCATATGGGGGGAAGCGGCAATCCAATGTGGGTTGAATATGGGCGGGCTCATGTGAGTGTCACGTGGGAAAAACCTGGGCAAACTCGGGAATTATTCCAGTGCCCAAATCAAATGGCAATGTGCGCATATGTGTCGACCTCACACAGCTAAACAAAGGGGTCGGGCGCGAGATTTACCCCATGTCGTCTGTCGACGAAAGTCTGGCCAAGCTGGGTAAAAGCACGATATTCTCCAAGCTCGATGCCAACAGTGGATTCTGGCAACTTCCACTGGACGATCAGTCAAAATTGCTTGCGCCAATTATCACGCCCTTCGGTCGATACTGTTTCAACAGGCTGCCATTCGGCATAAGCTCTGCACCAGAAATAATCCAGCAGACAATGTCTGGTATTCTGGAGGGCCTCGAGGGAGTCATATACCACATGGACGATGTACTCATCCATGGTACTTCTCAAGCTGAACATGATCACAGAGTGAATGGGAATTCGGCTCGGGTAATTATCTGCATCCAGACACCAACCAGTCTTAAACAGAGTGTTTGAAACCGGCCAAGCACACATATATTCCCTTATGCATAACAGATACATGTAGGTGTTTAGAAGGATAACTTTTACAAGATTTAACCACTTGTACAATATAAATAGGCCAACAACAATGTGTTTATCATTCAGGTTTACGTAAATACACATTTCAAACGTTAAAAGCAAGTGGTACATACCCTAATGAGGTTTTTGCAAGGTTTTAATATTTATTATTACATTTACCATGCATATAATTTACGTTACACTGTAAATTCAATGTTTCAAAAATAAAGTTCACTACCATTCAAACTGAGTCTGGGTTCTTTTTTTTGTGGGCATTTATTTTGATCGATCGATTTTGACTCAGCTTTTCACATACACGTTTGTAACCATACACGCTTAAATATCACGTAGACATAGCAATACAATATAATTATGATATTGATAAGAGCGCATATTCAACACAAATATTTTAAGGACGACGAACCCTCCGCATTAACGGGCATTAACGGTGATAATGGACCGGCTTCAAAGAACAAACGAAAAAAATGGCCCCTGAACCAGCATTGATCCAGCCCCATGGAAGGCAATGATTGGCCAAATTTACAATACAGCACTGCACATGCGCTCAACCACCTTCGCGTGAGACTGACGCGCTCGTACGCAACACAGTTGCTATGGGTGCGTGCGCGTAAGCAAGATTTGAAACAACATCGTACAGTGGCAGTGCAGTATACTGAGGATGTTTACGACGAAAGCGTAGATCTACGATTTATTTTCTGTAAATACTTCGCCCATCGACATATTTACCTTTCCTAAACCAATCATCTTTGTAATTCTGGACACAAGGAATGTGTAAACGAGATTTCAGCTTCCTCCGTAAGGTAAAAATATGAAAACATTGTTGTAATTTGTTTGGCTACGGCAGCAGAAGTCGTACGCGTACGCCATGAGGACGTTGCAATTGTCCAGCGCAGCCTGGGCCCGGCTGTGGTGTATATAACAATGCTTACTGAAGAGACAGGGTACCACGCATAAGCTCAAATATGGCACATGAACATGAACACAAAAATAGTCTGGAAATATCGCCGGAAAAAAGTCACAAAGTTGGAGCATTTTAACTGTTTATTTCGTTAAAAAGGTATTTATTAATGGGAATAACAGTGCGAGGATCCGGTCTTCACTGCGTGATAATGACAGGGTTTGGGGTGACCGCTGTTAATGGACCTCGTCTCGGTCCATTAACAGCGGTCACCCCCACACCCGGTCATTATCACGCAGTGAAGACCGGCTCCTCACACTGTTATTCCCTTAGTATAACCTCACCAGGTTGCATAGATATTGATATATTTAATCATTTTCGAAAAAAAATCTCGATAAACAGACGATTTTTCATGAAATTCACCCCTTCGTGAAAACGGTGACGATATGGCCAACGCCCACAGCTCTTTAAATTATTAATCAAAGACTTTGGACATCTTTGCACACGGCAATGTTGCATTAGCATATCTGTCTCTTAGTGTGTCCGATTTTGTCAAACGCCCGACTCTGAATTTACTACGTCATCACTCATCAACAGTTGCGATCGACAAACCAGCTTCAATATTGGACGCCGAGGAGCGATAATCAGCCAGCAGCTACCGGGCCGTCATGATGAATCTACCCGTGGCTCTAGGCACACTTGCGACTGTCGTTCTTGGTAAGTTGATTTTTGTTATTGCGAGTGACGGTTTTCACTGTGAATGCCGGATGTTTAGTTATGTTTAACACGCACAATGCGCAGATGTTCAGGAAAGATCGACCTTTCATTGTGTACACTCACTCATGCATATTTCGTTGATCAGATGCAATAACAAGACCAATAACTTTGGTGCTAAGGATTGTAATGCATTCACCGGCAGATCCATAACCCATCAAAAAGCGCAGGGGAGGGGGGGGGGGTTACCGGCCGACGATTTCAAAGTCGAAACGCGGAATGGGGGAGGACCTTCTTTTACCCTAGGGACGCCCATTTCTCTTTATCTCGGACGCTTCCCTGGACTCACGCCACTGCCTCTTTCCATGGTCTTCAAAATGCCATACCTGTTAAATGTTTCAGCCGATTACATCCAAAATTGAACAGGATCATCCCCGACTCAAGAGCTACCTCAGATGGTCACCATTTTGCATTAATTCGCCGATAGTTTTATTCTTGAAAAATGAAACAGACATTAATTCGTGGATTTTCAGCAAGAAAGAAAATGAACAATGGTCAGTAAACATCGCGATTGCCTGACCAAAATGCACCGTAAATCACCGTTCCATTTTTGTTATGGTCAAAACGTTAGGGGACTAGATTCCCCTTTCCCCTGGAAATCTACGCCCGTGGTTATAGTTTTTGTCCCTCAATGTTAAGTTGCTCATCGGCAATTCCTTGCTTAGTGGCAATTCTAGGTCTGATCTGGAATGACCAGTTGGCGTTTTCTTTCATCATTCAACCTTTTCACTTTTTTAATGTATGTACATTCCAGGTGAAAAAACTGAGTCTGAAAAGCAATGCAGAGCAAATCATGCGCCCCATCTACTGCATGGAAAACAACTAACAATTGAAGATGTGGCTTTAAGACTCAGTTCGTGGGATTCGTCCACATTTACATTTTTACATTTACATTGATATTTAAACACATTTATTTCCTCCATGACAGAAATGAAAAATAATATAAGTATTGAACAAGAAATAAAGGCCACTAGAGGTGGCAAAGCCTTGAAAGCATATCTTGTATCAGGCATGCCATTACACAAAAACAGACGAATTGTTGCAGAGAGAAAATAAATTACACGCGTGTATGTTTCTAAGCAGTAAACAAAGTTGTGAAAAATAATAATAATGGACCACGAGTAGGATCGCCATACAAAGTCCAAGGGCAGAGACACATTAAATATGATACATGCATTATTACATTACATAAGGTACATTTTAAGTTTGCGTTTAAAAGTTTATATGACAATGAACATCTAAGAGAGAATGGTAGATTATTCCATAGTTTAGGTCCGGAATATTTAATTTTGTATTGAAAGGCCGATGTTTTATGTTGCGGTTATGTGGAAATCTAACACGAGTGTTATAGTTATGTAAATTACAGTACAAACATGTTTGAATAGGAAATGGGGCAGTATGATTGTTTTTATACTTGTGTATAAATAGTGCTTGTTGGTATTAATGTAGGTTTTGTTTGACCTGTGCGATCTTAAAAATGACCTTTACATTCAAAATTAATGTCAGCTTCCAACCCCATGTTGTTTCCGATCCCTTGACTGATTGATAAACAATAGTCATTTCCTGCTCTTACAAAATATAAAAACCGTCAGCAGTGAACACAAAGGTTATGTTGGCAGGACCACTTTGTTTACCTTGGAAAAACACAATTCTGACATCTATAATATTCATTTTCATCTGTGTTCCATTCTTAAAAAAGTTGGGGCTGAGGATAGTCTTTATATTCACCGGCAGATCCAGTTAATGTCCGGGGAGGGAGGGGGCGGGGACAACGGACAACGCTATGGACGCCTTTCTCCCATTATTTTATCTCACAACTACGCTATTAAATCGCATAACACTCAGGTATTAGAGTTCTCCTGCGTTTAGCGAAGCGGCAAAAACCTCAGTAATTGCACGTGGAGGAGAAAAAACCTCATCACTCCATAGTGTACTATACGTTTTAGTGTTTCAGGTATTTCTTCTGTTTGGTTGCATTCTTGTTATCATTATTAAGGACTTTCTCCTCATGGTCCGAAAGGTTGGTAATTCACACGGGGCGGTGGCAATCATCTACCCAATACCAACAAAGTGTGATCATCGCTAATTATTGTGGTGTCATTAGACACAGTCAATGGATTCAAGCATATTGCCACAAGGAAAGCGGAAAATATCGCTCAAAAGCAGATTGGTAACTTCATGACAATATTGCAAAATTGTCATAGCCAGTGCAATATACTCTCGTATCCCCCGAAAAAAACCCAACCTGATATTATTTATATCAGGCTGACTTGATTCGCAAGAAATACAATTCAAGACATTGTCTTCATTTCTCCTATTTCGTCAAACTATTTTCGAGCTGCCATTGTGATTATTGACATCAGTGCGCGTCTGTACCTGGCCTGCTGCGCGCTACGCTCTGATAAGTGGTTGACAACTGTGAGTTTCTACGCTTTTGACGGTGCGGGAACCAGCGAAAATGCCTGGATGATGCGCACCGGACAATATCAAAAGTAATATTGTCCGCTATCCGGGTACTTTTGCTGTCCTGTCACCCGAGTACGTTTTAAGCATACAATAGGCTGATTTTTTTTTACCGCTGGAAGCCTGATATAAATAATTATAACAATAATCACTAATGGCCGCAAGGAAATGATATAGTGTGGTGGAGCAGTTTTAAACGTCTGCTTTAACACCGGAATAGTGGTGGCCCTAAATAACGGACCGAGCTGAACCCATTCATAAATACAGTGCTAAGTGCAACCTTTAGTTTTGGGGTTTCAGGAGCTTCAGCGCTTGCGCTCTCGTTACTTCTTACACAGTGTTCCCAAGTGAGGTATCAAAAATTGAACCGGAAAGTTTGCATGACAAAAAGTATATTTCTCAATTTTTGTTTACCGAGAAATGTCCAAACAAGGATGATTGTAAAACCTGCCTAGTTTCTTTTTGTGCCAGGTGTACTTCTCAGACCCGCTGAGATCTGCGAATTCATTGGTACAGTGTTATGAGCACTTTACCCGAATTACTTATTTTATTTTACTACTGTCTTCATATTTTTCTTCTCACTCGTTTGATTGGCTATAACAAATTTGTTTTTGTTCACCAACATATGGGAGGGGGGGGGTGTTCCAATGACCCACCCCCTGGTTTAGTGGTGGAGAATATACCGTCGGTTGCGCCACGAACCGACGTATCGCATTTTTATGTGTTTTGAGAAAATCTGATTTAAAGTTGGTCATTGTTTTGTAGGAACATTCCATAAACTTCCTGTGTAAGAATTCAAGCTGTTTTGTTTTTGCTAGTAAATTATAGATTAAACTTTATAATATGCAATCCGTGTGCATCTGAGTTGCTTAGTTTTTGAGAAATTCAGTTCCCAAGATACTTCGTGAAACAGATTTTTATCATGTTTATCGTCAGATTTGAGGCTTTGCATGGTGCACGATGGAGATATAAATGAATGAAAGGTTTGCGGAAACACCATGTGCGGATAATTTCTCTACCTAGAGAATGGTTCTGAAAAGAACCAGAGGTATAAACTCACGTTCCGGTCAGTATGCTCTGACCGTCATCAGGCGAGTGCATGTTTATCGTATGTCATACAACGCGCGTAACAGTGGCCGTGTGCCAGATACGGAGATACGTCGGTTCGTGAAACGCTAAATTCACACTTTTCATTTCGACGCTCCTTGGTGACGTCATAGCACTATGGAAATTAGCGTGTAAAGCGGCGAATCGGAATACACCAGTTCGTGGTGCAACATTTTTGTTATTTTAGAGCCTACGCCGCACAGTCTAGTTAGCGTTAACCGTTCTTAGTTAATTAAAACTCAGATCGGAATAAAACTTTCTGACAATGAGCACTTTGATGAAGTAATAAAAACTCAATTTGGCAAAAAAATCGAGATACGCCGGTGTGTGGTGCAACCGACGATACACTGTAAAAAATTTGCCCGTAATTTTACGGTAAAAGCACTGTCAAACGGGTTGCCAACAAAAGACCGTGAAATTACGGTCAGTTACGGGTTTCCAAAAATGACGGTGACCGTAATTTTAACGCGAATTTCCCGTAAATTTAACGGCAATTTGCCGTAAAGTAATGGAATACAAAGTGGGTGGCGTCAGAGCTGAGTGTAGGGGTAGGGAGGGGGGTAGGTTCCAGTTGCAGCAGCTGGGAGTGGGGTATGCATACGTCTTGCAGCTTGTCTTTTACACGCATAGTGGTTTTCAAATCACTTAAGGTGAAATTATCTTTAAGTTGTAATTTTCATTTACAACTTTTTACCGATCCCACAGAAAGGGGTCAACATATTGCTGGTCAATACCGCAGGATTAGCTGCTTGACTCTTCAAATTTCGCAATACCAAAACTTTGACGTCCCAATGATCAGCACGTAGCGAACGTTGCGTGAGTGCACACGAATCACAGCTTTAAAAACTAGGCGGTTGTAAGGGTTTGAAAGGGGAGGGGTTTTGAAAAGTTACGAATACAAACCATTGTGAATCCCAGCCTGCGTCAGGGCACCAAGTTTTACTGGAAATGCACGTAGCACGTTCTTTCTTGTGACGGTTCGAGGAATAACGGTACTAAACCGTAAACAATACGGGAAATGGACAGTGTTTTTACGGGTTTTGTTTACAGTGTACATTCCCCTGTCCACCTTGGGATTTACCCCTAAGCTCAATCCAACCATCACAGTAAACAATATTTCGCCAATTCTGCAGGCTACACATTCACCAATGGTGATTGGTTCAATTTCAATCTGCAGTACAAATAGTTATTGCTGAGAGTCAGTTGAGGACTTGCAGTTACTTCGGCCTGGCACCGGAGCCGCTTCCCGGTGAACATTGGATGCAAGCAGCCTCTCGAGAACTACACCAACGATGCACAGGGACACGAAACTCGACTGGTAAGGAGAACTTAGTGATCAAAGCTATTTAGTTTGTTGATATCTTAAACACGCACTTAACCTACTTTTGGGCTTATCAATAGTTGTTTCCTATCAAAAATTCCTTGGGGGCGAATTCGCATTTCTTGTTTTTAAACGAGAAAAAATGTTTATTCAAGAAATCAGTAAATTGAAGACTTTTGTAAATATGTAAATGTTTGCACTAACTGAAACCAATCACGCTGCGCCACGCCGACAGATGTACATGTAATCTTGCTATAATAATGATTAATTATGAGAATCAAAACCTGCATTTCCCCATATGAGAGGAGGATTTTGTGAGAGGAAATCCCCCCCCCTAAAAAAAAAAGAAAAAAGGACGCCCTCACAAAATGTGGGACGTCCTAAAAAAGGGTTGACGCCAATGTCGCAATTACTTTTTTTTCTGCAAACAATATAGTCAATGACGATTATGCGCATGCGTCATGCTGGTGACGGAATGGTTCTCAATCGATAGAACATTATTAAGGTATGGCAAGATGAGTATACAGCGCCTCCCAAAACACCCGCAACATTTTGTTTGCGAGGCTTTAGTGTCGCCGCAAAAACACGCACCGACATTGTTTATATATCATTTTAAAGGTTGGAATCTTTGGTTATCTCTGGTTAGTGTAAGTTTGATTTTCAAAATGGTGTTCAATTGATTCGTGTTCAAATAAAGGCATGTCAACAACAAACCAAATCGATTTCAAAGAAAATCAATCCTGTGCATTTTTACTAATGTGGAAATGGTTCATCATGTTCATAAGGCCAAAATAAAAAAGTCTCCGGTTTCTGGTATGGAGCTTGCCCAAAAAGTGGTGCGGTGACGCGGCTTTTTTTTTTTTTTTACCTGATTTTTTTGCTTCAAATGTCGGCTGATGACTGCAAATGGTCCTCGACTAAACTTAGTGCAAATATATGGAAGTCCAGAGAGGCCACATAAAGCTTATTCTCGACCATAACCCAATCTAAAAACACGTTAAAACTGTGCAGCAGCAGGATTCCAGTCAAACCAGTGAGTATGGCGGTTTTGAGACATCATCTTTCATTGAATAACAACCTTTTTCATTTAGCCGACGCGCATGGCTACGGCGACGCGCGCGCATACCAGAAACCGGAGACTTTTTTTTGTTGGCCTTATGTGACAATCTCGTTATCTTTTACTTTCTGTGTGTCCTATTCTTTTCGATCCACGTAGACTACACCTTAAATGAGTTCACAGTGTTGTTCTTAGTTTCAAGTTCAAATTTGAAATTCTCGTGCAAGTACGTACCGATTCAAAAAGCGCGCTCCAAGTGTGACTCGAGTTTGCATCTGATGTACCGCATCATCGATTTTCCTTTAAATCTGCTGAGTATGTTTTCATCATTCCTCTTTTAAACACAAATAAGTATAAAACTCTTTGAAATATCAAACCGATACTCGCCAGGAATAATGTTGCGATTCAAAGCTTTAATATGGTATAAAAATAATGGCGGTACGTGTTTCCGCGCTGGCCTAGAGACTCCCCAAAAAAAGAAGTTGCGGGTATTTTGGGACGCGCTGTAAAGGGTGCATAGTGTCGAAGATGGAAGGAAATAAGAAGTTTGGACAGAACACCAATATTTCGAGAGATGACATATCAGCCCACGATATCATGTCATCAATAAACACACCCAGAAATGTAATATCATGAACCTTTGTTATTGGGTCACCGTCTATTTTGATGGATATGTTACAGCTGTGGTCTGCTGAATACGATATACTTGGTCTTGATGGAGTTTAATGACAGCTAAACCTTCCTATAGCTCAGTAGGACTTGATTTAACACAATTTAGGAAAGAAATGACTTTCGTGGCCTGCAGGAAAAAAATATATATTTACGCCCAGGTCTGGAAGGCACATGAGTTAATCCTCAACTATTTCTGCCCAAATACGTTTTTTTATGAAGCACCTTTCTCGTTTTTTGTCGAAATTTTGCAAAAAAATCTTGGACATTTTAAATAGTTTTCAATCAAAATAATAATATCATTTTAAACATTGGTAATACTCAACAAAAATCACATGCTTGTTTTCCTCCTTTCAAAAATTAACAAATCTTTACTCCAACCTCCCTGCCAATAAAAAGGAAAGGGCCAAAGAAACCATAAGGTGCTCAAATTTCTATGCACGAGGACGCAAGAACTAGGCAAGTTGATATCTACATGTATCATAAAGATTGTTTTTCTCTTTAAGGAAACACACACGACCCATCTGGTCAGAAAGTCGACGTGTCGACGGAATCCAAGGCGACTACCGACCAGCCAACCACTGAACTAACCATCTCGACTGTTGAATCGACAGAGTCATATACAGGTGCGACAAAAACTAAATACCGGCGCACACCTTTCCGATTTTACCGGTTCACCGGATAACTCCATCACCGTTGGGGTTCGACCGTACCGCAACGTTACCCGCACGTGTCCGATTACGTTCTATAATCGATCACATGATGATCAGTCACATAATGACCAGTCCCATGATTACAAAATGGCAGTCGTCGATCTTGAATCATGTGACTTCCTTCGTGAATATAGGTATTTTTCTGTGACATCGGTTCCGGTGAAATCGGATGCGAAATGCGAATGTTTGATTTCATCCGGCCGCCCGGTGTACGGTCAGATCGGTCCGAATTATCAGAGCACACCTATGTACGATGGTCGGATGATCCGGTGAACCGGTAAAACTGGAGAAGTGTGACGGGCTTTAGGCTTGAAACTCGTCGTCGAAACATACAAATATTTTGTGTGTGATTATAGTATATACATTCATGATCGATGATTTTTCTTAAGAAAGAGTGTTCAATTCAAAATCTAATTTTGCTATATTGGACGCAAAAGAGGGTTACGTCTTATTAAAAGAGATCCATTTGGTCATTTTATCTTCAATCCCGACATCAATTGATTAAAATGAATAAACAACATTTGCTTTTGCTGTTATTTTCGGAAATGGTGAATTTGGGGGGTAAGTATTTTATAGCAAATATTGTAACACTGACTTGTTTGAAGTATTGGGTTCGAAGACGCTGAAAACAAAACAAGAAAAACGATCATATTCTTGTAGTCTGTCCCTGACCCGCTCAGATTATACAGAGCAATTTATAAACGTTGAGGAATTGTAAGGTCAGGGAATCTGTCTAGCTGGCTTATACCCCTGGTGCGTAATCAATTGCAAATAAAATACGGACTAACTAAATATGACAAATTGGGAGCACTGAGTATTTGAAAAGAGCCAGTTTTTCCAACGCTGGTCGGCCGACCAGCGTTGGAAACTGATACAAAAATACCACTTTTCTTGATAATGCCAGCACACCAGGTCCATGATTTTACAGGATGCTTTAGACTGTCATTCACTAACAGTACATAAAAGTATTTCGTGATAATTTTGTAGTTTTGGTTTTTGATGTTTGCAAATGTTGTATATTCCTTTTAATTGATTGTAGATGGTCCCCGATATGCTGGCTGTCAGGAGAGTTATGATGGCGGGATAAATGGCGGTGTCATCACTATATACCCGCCGCAGTATCCAAATGGTTTGGCTGTTTTCTGCTACAATGGTTGGATGGTAAGTTCCTCCTGCAGTATCCCTGGATACACAGGCCCGTCCCCGCTGACCTGAGACGGGGAAAGGGGAGGGACCGGAGAGGGCAGGGGGAGGGGGCACCGTCAACCCCCATTGTGGAACTGTTCATGTCAACTTAATACCCAACATAACACATCATTCGTAGGCCAGTTTGATGCTTTCCTACAGATGGATGTTTGGTGAGCACAAGAGATAAACATAATGAGAACATGCTTAAGCAAGTTTCCAACCGAACCGAAGCAAGCAAAGCACATGCAAACCCAGACAGGCTTAACCCTCCCCCCCCCCCCAGCCCAACCCAACCCAATCCAATCGCCCGCGAAGCGGAAAAGCCGCCCATCCCGCGAAATGGGCAGGGTGAGGCGCAGTCTCGTCATGAATAATTATGAGCTGGTTTGCTTGATTGAAATTCATGAACAGGGGCGGATCTAACTTTCAGTATAAATGGAGGGGGGGGGGGGAATTGATGGGGGGAAGGCGGGGGGGTGAGTGAAGGCGTGCTTTGGCACCCCGCCCCCCGAATTTCGAAATCTGCGCTTTATGCTTCCTCATGTATTCTAAGGACCCGAACGAACGCCTTAGTCCAACCGTCCGCGTAAGCTTTTGGGGTGGTGCACTGGTGCTCATTATGGTAATAACCTGAGCTGACCTTAAAAAGTCGTTTTCTCATAGGTCGATTGTTGCGTACAAAGCAGTCAACGAATCGAGTTGATCCTGCATCAATGCCGTCCTGGGCGCGGTGAGGTATGGGCTTTGTGCTTGGTCTGAGCAGCTCTGAGCAGAACGGAGCTGCCTGAAAAATTATGGATTTCCCATCGATGGATTTCCCATAACCTGTCGGCAAATTCACGAAAACATCGTGACCATGAGGTATTATTAGGCCTTCCGCTGCTCGGGTCGAAAATCTTCGAGGAATAATTCATCCACTGCAGAATTCAAGCAACACGACATATCTTCGGATTACAAACAACGCTGAATCTCTGCCATTTGTGTTGTACACATTCTAGCGGACGACCTCGTATGCGAATACAGATACGTGTAGGCGGGGCTAATTTGTGGAGTGTCCCATCACACCTTGGTAAATCGCAATGTCATCCATTTATATATTGTATGACGTCGTGATTTACCAAGGTGTGATTGGACACTCTACAAATTAGCCCCGCCTACCTCTATCTGCATTCGCATACGAGGTAGTCTGGTTCCCTGACCAGACAATTTCCCCCGACGCCCAGACGTCTAAATTGTAGGTCAGGCAGCCTTCGTGGGTAAAGATAAATATGACGACATTGACGGCCCTTTTTCAAAGCTCGGCTTTGTTTACGAATTCGCTCTATCACTATAGCTTTTAACGTTCCAATCGTATTTTTTCAAAAACATTACCTGCTTCATAATATGTCATACAGTTTGATATTTCTGTAAGAAAACATTGACGAAGGTTGACCCGTAATCTTAAAAGTTAGGGACCCAAATATCATCTAAAAGCAGGCGAAGCCAAAATGGAGACCACGCCGAGTTTGGGAAAATCCCAGTAACCGTCGCCTGATTCAAATACGCAGCAAAGCTCGCCCCCTGGAGGATCCTAGTGCATAAATGATGCACACAATCATCATCGAAGTTTATTGATGCAATTTATGAATATTAATTATCAACTTAGTTTTTAATTTCTAAAAATAAACATTCGGCAAACTTCGGCCATTTTCGGAAAAAGGAGGCATTGCTCTCGTTTTAGTCACGTGCCGTATGTTTCTACATATTTTGTGTAGATACTAGCGGGTACCTGACCTACGATTCATCAGAAATAGCCAGAATCGATTGGTCAGGGAACCAGACTACAAACGAGGTCGTGCGCTAGAAGTCTAGCGCAAAATAAAGCAAAACATAAGCTTTCGCGGACGGTTGGACCGAGGCGATCTTTTGGATCCAGTTTATTTGCATATAAGAGGCTGCATGAGGTCGATGTTCGCATCTATGGGTTTTTTTTGCACTGTTGGGCGGCGAGAATAAAACTTTGGCCGCCGGTTACCGTGCGGACGGCTAATGACCGACGCCTTGACCAAGCTAGGCTAGTTAATTATTTAAGATTATTAACAATATTTTTTTAAATTATTAAAAATTATTTTTCCCCAAACAACATCCGCATTACATGGCTATTGAGCGCCCTCTACGAACTTTTATGATACGTACGCATTATTGCCATGAATTTCCAAGATTTTTGAGTAGTTTGATGGCTCAGTTGGTTAGGATCGTGATTTTGCATCGCGAGGGACCCTCGCGGTATGGGTTCGAATCACCATTAATTTTTTGTACGCGATTTTTTTTTTATCTGAGGCTTTTGAGGATATGTTTTTAAAGGGAAATAAAATCCAAATGTCATTACGTTCGAATTCATTTCCCCCCCCCTAATTTTATGTCTTTTCTCATGTTTTTAAGAGAAGTAAAGTCCAAAACGTCATAGCGTACTCCCCATACGGATGTCGTTTGAGAAGAAAAAAAACCGCCCCCGGCGTACACGCCTGCCCTGCAAAACCACTCGTCTAATATCTGTCATTGTTTATCCGTTTTAGGTGATTCAGATGCGCTATTCAGATGTGGTGAATTTCACCCGTAGCTGGGCCGAGTACCGAGACGGCTTCGGTGATCTGACGGCGGATTTCTGGCTGGGCAACGAGATAGTCCGCCAACTGACCTCGGAAGGCCGTTGGGAACTGCACGTACAGTTTCATGTGAAAGATGCACCCCAGCTGACCGATATATACCTGAAGCTGTTCAGGATTGCAGGTGATAATTACACACTACATGTGCAGCCATTGAGTGCATGGCCAGCAGGTAAGAACCCAGCAGGTATCAACTGATCTACTTGCCTTAAAAAAGTACTACTGTAATTACAATTCCTATAAGAACCTCAAAACATAATTCGAATTATACAAGGACGCGTCCTGAACACTTGACGGCTGAAATTACAATTAGCACGAACAGTCGCAAAAGTGGACACTAAGAGCCGTTCTCACACAGAAACAACACAAAAACACCCGGTTTTTGAAGGATGGTTGTGTGGATGCTTATATCTTACTTTTGAAATGTTCTTTCCAGTTAAAACCATTTCGTTCAAAACGCGTTTTGTAGCCCAATTGGGCGCTTTCCAGGACGCAGTGTGCCAGGACCATTGATCTCCATATACACATGGAGATCAATGGCCAGGACGCAGAAGGGCATATGCGCGTACGCCCTAGCTTATGCGCAAACGCGTAATTACCAAAATGTTCCCAGCAACAGGGCATAGGCAGAAAACATTTCAATGAAATTTAAGCATTTCCTTCGGAAATTAACACAATTGTTCCAAGAATTATGATTCATACTTGTGACAAATATAAAATCAGTACGATTTATAGTACGTATGGGGAACGTTAAAGCCTTTCTTTTCTTGAAAAGTAATTTTCGTGTCAGAACGCTCATATGCCCTTCTGCCGGGCACCCGACCCACTAATACTGCATTTAGCTTGATCAACATAAAAAAAAAAGCCATGCATTTCGCGTAAGCTGTGTTGACAAAGAATCTACTTGATTATCTAAAAAGAATTGCACAATACTTTTCGATAAACCTCAACACATGTCATTTTTTAATTTTCCGTTTGGTAGGCAAGTCTCTCGCTAACATTCACTCAGGCCAGCCGTTCTCAACCTACGATCGCGACAATGACGCCGATGGCAACGCCAATTGTGCCGCTCAGCTGAAGGGAGGCTGGTGGTTCAAGACTTGTACTGGAGGAGTCGGGAATGTGGATCTCGTGCCAACTAACCTGAATGGGGAGTATTCCTATCCCGTCAACTACACGGGGCAAGATTACCGCGGTGTCAGGTGACGAAATAAGATATTGCACCCTCGAGATTCGTCGCGTGTGACTTGGGTAGTAATTTTCTTGGTCTAACCTTGTTTTTCGGTTTGGTAATAAAGATTGAAAAGATTGTTTTTGCAAGATTCAAAAGAGAATGGAGTGAACCTGTCCGATATACAAAAAACGGGGTATTACACGGTAATGTCTTTAAACAAAATAAGACTTATGTCTGTCACCAGCCTGAAAAAGGTCCCCCCCCCATAATTTTGTAGTTTCTCCCAAAGTACTGTTTTCTTATTTAAATCTGTTCCATTATTATTTAAATAACCAACGGCCATTCACAATAGCCTTAGTCAACAGGACCCTGGTTAGCGTCATTGCAATACTGACCGGAGACGAGGAAAGACCATGTCATAATTTGCTTTCCTTTTCCCGTTTACGCAGGTAAATATTTGGTACTTTTACCTTTTACATTTCATAGTTAATTTATCATGAAAAGTTATGTAGATGTATAGATGTAATTTTCTCAACGATTCTGCTTGTAAGTGTTGCTCTTTCGAAGCACAGATTCATGTGAGCAATGTTCGCGTTAATTTCCAAGTTCGATTTATTCTTAACATTAATCAGTCTAGATTTAATGTAAACTAGTATTGCATTATCTTCTTGATCTTGTGGCACGAGTAGTTTGAAGTATTTTGTTTCATTATCTTGGATTTTGATGCTATTTTTCTGTAAAAACCGTTATTTTCCAGGATGGCGGCCGTAAGATACGGTTTGGCAGGAAACCACGAAAAAGCCGCCATTTTCCATTTTATTCAAACTTATCGCTAATATGTAAGTGTTTCTTAGATATAGAATATGATGCAGATAGTTTGCACTCTTATTTCGATTTATTTATTCATTTAATAACGTGTTTGTAAATATTAGTTGTCCTTGCAATGCTGACCGGAGACGAGGAAAGACCATGTCATTATTTGCTTTCCTTTTTCCCGTTTATCCAGAATAAACCAGCACAAAACAGAAACCAAGTCGCCGAGTCCTCTTCCCACTTTTCGGCTCTTTAACACCCAGGGTCACACGTCGAAAAAATTAGAATCCAGAATTTTAGCTGTCTTCGGCATTATATGTCTACCAATGCGTAGTTTTTATTTGTGAATGATATGGCATATTGAACTGTATTTAAAACATCAATTTATGTTCACATCAATATTGATGTTCACTCATTTAAAAGTTTGATTTCCACAGCTTTTGCGGATAAACTAAAAGCACAGCCAACGAATTTCTTTTCGCTCTCTTTAACTCCATTTTGGTTTACTAAAAAGAAGACAATATAGTGTCTTATTCTGCAAACACACATTTTGTGAGGACGCATTTTATTGGGAATCTGTATGATGCAGGGATGTAGTCAGGTCCATCACAAGTCCTTGCAAGTCCATCACAAGTCCTCCAGTCCCAATTCAAGTCACAAGCTATTCAAATGAGCTTTGACAACTGCATCTCTTTATTTGTTCTTCCACTGTTACTATCTTGTGACTGGACTTGTGATTAAATCGTGAATTGTGATTGTTCGACTAAACATCCTTGTCTCCGTAAAATGTATTAGAAGCGAAATTGTCAGTAGGTCACTTCACTGAAAATGTTTGAAACTTATGTAATTTAAAGGATGCAAATAATTCATTATTTTTTTTGGGGGGGAGGGGCTTGTGTTGTGGCCCCTCTAGATTCCGTTACAGCTTTTTTGAAAAAGCAATGGCACCTGCGTATTCTGTGTAAGTTTACTACTGATTTTTCGGAGCTTTTCAAATTTCACAAGGGGAAAATATCGACACAATTTTAGAAATTCGAATTAAACGTTCGAACCCCAATACACATGTGCTTCCTGCCTCACTATTGCTTCCGCGCATGCGCGCTTAATAAATGCATTTAGGCCTATAGTGACAGTATCAAATAATGTAGCCAACTGTTCCACTCAAAACAGATATTCTACAAATATAATAAAGGTGTAACAAAAGGGTTTACTGAAGATGCGATAGAAGAAAAATGAAACGGTATTATTACGTTTCAGCATATCGATCGAAAACATTCGTGAGCGCGCGCAAATGAAAGATGCAATAAATGCTTGTTGAGTGGGGGGGGGGGGGGGCGTGTACATGGACACGCTTTTGTGCTGATCTGAATGGCCTGGCCTCGGTTTTAATGCTTGCCCGGCTTGATTAATTTGCTGCTGGAAGCGTTTTCGACGTCCATAGTTCCAATAACACATACGCTGTTCGATTCCTATCAGGTACTTCACACCACGCGATAGTTGACAATCTGCAGGAGACCCACTGACGGTTGCCTCTCGTCAAACCCCCGGCATTCCGTGAGAAGATGGCTCCGCTGATTCTGTGGTCATTTCTTGTCTTTGGACTAGGGGGTAAGTTTTCTTTCTTTTAATTTTAACATGGAACAATTTGCATGCAAACTGCACCCGAATGGACGGACCTTTAAAATATACCAATCAAAAAAAAAAGTATGGTTAATATTATATTATTCATAAAGAATATTCTGCAGCCTTCTATATAATGATTTTATGCATAATTATAAAAGGAAAGTTTTCTGACATCGGGGCGGATTTCAATTTCCCCTAATAAAAAGTTCGCGCCACGTCGCCCCCCCCCCCCACCTAAAATTTGGCATTGGGAAAAAGAACAGCCATATGAGCTACCATGATTAGCTGGAAGAACCTAAAGTGTCCTTTTTTTCCCGCGATTTTGTGCGTATTTTTCACCAAAACTCTGGTTTTTCGTGAGTGGCTTTTTATTGTAACGTCCGTTGGAGAGCGAATAGCGGTAGTTATTGTCTAATATAGCCATCACATCGTCACCGTCACCACGAAGTGACACTAACATCTAAAAATCGATATTTTGCGATTTCGATTTTTTTCCCTAACTGTGATTAATTACACATAATCTATTACCTGAAGAAGTTTCTATACACAGAGTTAAAGGGAATATACATCATTGGCTTTTGCTGTAATTTTCAGAAATGAACTATTTGAGGGGTTAGTATCATAGATCAAATATTGTTACACTGACATGTTTGAAGTTTTGTGTTCGAAAATGCTGGAAAAACCAAGAAAAACAAAAATGTTCAAGTAGTCTGGTTCCCTGACTCCACTAAATATATCACTAAATGGATCAATTTACAGATGCCGCAAAATTGTAAGGTAAGGGAACCAGTCTAGCTGGCCTGCACCCGTTCATGAACATGTAAACCAATACCAAACAAAATTTCGACTAAAAAAAAATGGTAAATTTGGAGCAGTAGTTGACAAAATGTTAGGTTTTTCCAACGGTGGTCGGCGACCACTGTTGGAATTTTTTACAAAAATACCATTTTCTTGAAAATGACTTCACACCAGTTGCCATAATTTTACAGGATGCTTTAAACTGTCATTTTCCAACATCCTAGTAAGGTATTTCGTAAAAATTTGGCAGTTTAATTTTTCGATGTTTGCAAATGTTGTATATTCCCTTTAATTAGTTTTGCCAAAATATTAATTAACATTGAGTAAACTTTGAAACTTAATGGGTCAAAACCGAAAAACGCGTTTTCACGAAGTGTACTTTACCATTCTTTTGCGTGTAAAGTGCCTGCACACTACGCGTCAAAAACGGGTTTTGCGTTTTCACGAAGTAACACAAATATTAATGTCACGCGACTCACTCCTGGCGTTATCACGAAGTAGCGCTAACCCATTAGCTTATACACATGGTAAGCGTCACTTCGTGAAAATCATACATTAACGTGTCATACAAGTTTCCAGCTGTCAGACAATGCAACGAAATATGGATTTTGAGGCTAAAACGATATTTTGATCACCGTTTATAACATCGTCAACTTAAATCGGTTGTATCTCAAAACACAAATGTTCTACTTTGCGGGGGTTAAGGTTTCTTCGTGGTGACGCTGATGACATATACGTTTTGAACAGCTCCCCCATGAGAAAATGGCGTCCAGCTTCAAGACCTCCCCCCCCCCACCCCACACACACACACACGTTTGCTTTACATACGCTATGTGGACATTCCTTTGTTTTCGTGTAGTTAAGAAAACTCGGTACAAAAAATCACTTTACTTAAACTGTGAAAACTCTTTCAATCCAATTTTTTTCCTATGATTCCCTATAGTGTTTCTCTTCATTCTGTTACGGATAAACCTAAACCCAAAATGCGTTTTCCAGTGTCCTGTTTTCCAGAGAGGGCGAAACGTTATGTGGACACGGCTTAGTCCACATAACGTCAACACAACCTACATTATGTGGACATCTTTTGTTCACAAGTCCACACAGAGAATGTAATGCCTACCCACACCCACACACCCACACACACACATTCTCAAATTTGTATCCTTGTGGAGACATTCCTTTGTTCTCGTGTAGTAAAGTGTTCAATTTTGAAAGTGAAGTTTCAAAATGCTCTTATTTTAACCAGAATTAGTTTCCTTGGCTGAAATTTGGACTTAATATCCCTTTTCTAAAACTCTTTCATTTGCGACATATCAACCCACCTTGGAAATTCCTAGTTTTTGAGTAAAACCCATATATCTATTTCGTGAAAACCTTGTGGAGACCTATTCATCTATAGAAATTGCCCTGTGGAGACCTTTACAATGTTTTGTTCCCTATTGTGTGTGTGTCTCCACAAGGATACGAATTTGTAGTCACCCACACCCACACCCCCCCCCCCCACCCACACACCCACACACACAAATTGCTAACCATTCGGTGACCTTTTACCTAATTCTGTGTACATCCTGTATAGACCATAATCATGTTGCGGCCATCTTGATTTTTCCCTATTCAAATCAACGTAACTAAAGCGAGACTGGATGGAAAAAATAGTCTGGTTCCTTTTTGCGCACAAACATTATCATTCAGTACTTGTTAGTGGATACCGGAAACATGACTGAAATGGCTGCAGCATGTTAAACGTCTATAAGGCTCGGTCCAGGAATACAATTGACCAAGTGGGAGAAGAAATATCCTCGTAAATTTGAAGAAAAACGACCACTGGTGACCTTAAGTTATGACCATCGGCTGAAACATTTGGCAGATAGCATTTTGAAGACCATAGAAAGAAGATACAGAAGCGCCACAACATAAGCCGGTCCCACCAGCTGATTTCAGGAGGCAATGCGTCTGAATAGGGTAGTTCTTAAAGGTATAGTCCATCATTTGTAATTGGTTTCCATTTGTTCGTTGGAAGGAACATAAGTGCTCAAAATCTAAAGAAGGGTGCTGAACAACTAACCTGATGAAGTTTCAGCTCAGCTTCAGCTGTATATTTCAAGAAAAACAACATTCTAGGATCTCGATTTCAAAACAAAAGTTGCTGAATCATGTTTTGAATTGTGCCTGAATGCAGCGTCCGAGACACATTATCACTAGCCAATTGCAGCTACGCGATGTCGCGCACTGATCCGACGAATTATAGCAACCGCGCACGCGTGTGCGTTGTGTCAACGCTTGCGCCCGCTTCGCCGAATAAAAAAAACCGAACTACTAACAGAAATTTTCCAACGGTGCTTCTTAAGACGCACCGTTGGAAAGGCCTTCTTTCATTGATTTCTTCAAAATTACAGCTTGCCAGAAAGAATAATTTCACAGGGAATTTAGTCCCCTTACTATCTTTCAACCAACTATGTTTTTCAACAATAATTACGCCATGCAAACTGCTTACTGACTGGATGGACCTGAAATATATAAATCTAAAAATTAATGTGGCCTGACGTTGCGAACTTAGCAAGTTCTTCTTCAGAGGCTAAAACTTCTGTTTTAGCCTCTGAAGAAGAACTTGCTAAGTTCGCAACGTCAGGCCACATTAATTTTTAGATTAATAATTACGCCAGTTACTTTTTGGATAGCTGCAAATGATGGACTCTGGCTTTAATCGCAACCGTTCCAAGATTCATACCTCGTGCTCTTCAAACAAAAAGGATTTCTTTTTCTCCTGAAGACTTTTTAATTTTTGTATTTTTTTTGGCGTCTCCAACACTAGGAATAAGGAATTTTATCTTGCGCACAAATGATTCGCCCTCATGCGAGACCAGCATTAATTTCTGGCAGCCGATGATTCGATCGTTGTCAAGAAATATTTTAAAAACTACGCTAAACGTCGCTGTTTTTTTGTTGTTCGATATCTGATTTAAAAGAGAATACTTTCATATTTTTATGAAAGTAGTAATTGAAAACAAATATACATTTTTCGAGATGAGACTCGTAAATGTCACAGGGAACACGTCTTTGGGATAAAGGAAAAATTGTGCGCACCAAGGGTCCCCCTGCCCCATCTAACCACACCCCAGGACTCCCCCCCCCTCCACCCGCCTCCTTTGGATATGGTTATGCCGGTGGATTCACACTATATATAGCTGCTCAAGAAAAGGGACTACCACAAAAACGGTGAATGTTGCAAATGAAATAAAACGTCTTTATTAAACATATGTCCAGGTGTGTTAAAAAGCACTGTAGACTATACATGCATTCACAATGAAAAAGTAAAGTACGACAAAATCGTCAACTAACCGAGAACGACGGGCGCAAGTGTGCCGAGAGCCACGGGTAGATTCATCGTGACAGCCCGGTAGATGCGGACTAATTCTTGCTTAGTCCGATATTGAAGCTGATTTGTCGATCGCAACAGTTTCAGAGGTACGGCCGTTTTACAACACCGCCACTACTACCAGACAATGATTTATGGTGCGGCAACAATGCTGTGTTACAAAGATTCCTATAGCGTGTTTCTCTCTTCAGTAATTTATACTAGTCTAATATGAGTTGGCGTTCGTCATATGAGATATTCATATACGCATCACGCGTGGCACATCGCGTAAATGAAAAACATACATTATAAATCGACTAAAATTGCCAAAAAATAAGATGCAAAAGCCACATATATAATGAAACATAAATGCTGCAGTATATAAAGATGTCTCTGATTAATATACAAGTCATATACTGCACTGCGAACGTTTACAACTCTTCATCATTCATTGGTTGCTTTTCAGTCGATAGGTGGCAGCAGTCATGTTTAACTTTTCCCACAGATAAGGGCTGCGTAATAACTTGGCTACGACCGGTAGTAACGTGCAGTGTATGGGAAGTCCAGCCGTAGCCAAGTCATGTGACGCGGCATGACTCACATAAGGGTATCGTTATAGGCGTAGTTCCAGTCGTGCCTCCCAGGCACAATTAACAACATCGGCACATTCATGTTCTTACCAAGTAGGTCTACTTTAAATGTTATCTTCTCTAAAATACTCTAAAGAACCACAAGATTGCATTTTTTTTTCTCGGCCAAAGGTCTACAGACAACTCCCCATACGAAAAGGATATCCTCTTATCAATAAAAAACAAAATATGTATCCATTTTATCTTCATTAATCGAAAGAACAAATTTTGTTGTTAATCAGCATAAAATGGTCTTATTTTTGTATCGGTAATGTAACTTAGCTTGCAGTGTTCTCGTGGATTATAGTGGTTATTCCATTCTTGTAAGATCTGCGCGTGAATATTATAGTAATATTGGACATTTATAAAGCGCAAACATATCCACCATGAGGTGCTCAAGGCGCTATACATAATTGTATACAAGCAAAACAGCAGCAGAAATAGGTTAACAAAATCAATATGAATTAATAAACAAACTAAACAAATTAAGGTGTTTATAGTGTTATAAATTAATTCTGTTCAGCCTAATTTGTACAAAGATTGCTGTATAGTTTTTGGCTTTTATGTCTTTTGGTGTTAACTACTAGATAATTAATAGTTCTACGTACACTAGATATAATTCAAAATAGTTAATTAAGGCCGATGACATGAGATGAAAAACCTGTACCTCTACTTGAAACACTTTTCTGATAAAATTCAAATTAAGATAAATAAAAGATTCCTGTTGTATTATTTTCTTTTCATTAACATTACTGAAACGCTTCGGTTTGTCATGAAAATCAGTGACTTTATCCTACTGTTAAACGTCGGTCAATTTAATTTGGTTAAAAAATTCAAAGTCATTACCAGCCCTCTCGTCCTCACCCCAAAGAGAAACCAAACTTTGTAAATATATTGAATAAAAACTGTAATGGGTTTAATTTCCGTCAGCATTCGTGGTAATTTGCTTAAGCGTAATTTGCTGTCGAGTTTGTCTGACATCAATCCCACAGAAGAAAACACGCTCAACAACCATTACAATGCGCTGTGAAAAGTATCATAATAATGATCAGTTTTGAAGAGCGTCCCCATTCGGAAGATGGGTACCAGCCAGCCCCCCCCCCCCCCCGCCGCTTTTTCATTTTACGGAGGCCAAGTGTCCGGAGAAAAAAAAGTGTGTACATTTCGGCGCGGATGTGCGGTTGTCCCCCCGCCCCCTTCCCCCTCCCCCCCCCCCTGCCGACATTAAAAGCTGGATACGCTGCTGAAAAAATGTTTTTTTTTGTGTTTCATATCGATCGATAATACACGTGATGAGCCCGCTTAAATGAATTGTCATTTAGCTTTTTGGAAAGATTCTGATGCTTGTCAGGCGGAGGGGCGTGTAGATAGTCACTCTTTTGTGCTGTTCTGGCCTTGATTTTCATGCTTGTCTGGCTTGATTAATTTACTGCTGGAAGCGTTTGCGACGTCCATAGTTCCAATATCACCTACGCCGTCGATTCCAAGCAGGTACTTCGCACCAGGTGATAATTGACAATGTGAAGGAGACCAACTGACGGTTGCCTCTCGTCAAGCCCACTGCATTCCGTGAGAAGATGGCTCCGATGATTTTGTGGTCATTTCTTGTCTTTGGACTCGGGGGTAAGTTATTTTTTTGTCTTTCAAAATCAATTTTATAATATCCTTCAAATCTAGCAATTATATGCAGAACTAAAAAAAAACAGGTTTCCAGTGAGCAAGAGAAATGTCAAGGGGAATGACGGCTTTCTCACGCACATAATCTCTACGCGTTCAATACAAAGGTCAGGTACGCACGTCTCCCTCCCTTTACAGAAACCTTGATATGCCCCTGAATAGAAAACACGGTGCTAAGTGCTAAGAATGAGCTAATCATGGAGGCATGGACACTTCTCTTTTCACTTGATAATGCAAAAAAGAGTCTTAAAAAAGCTTAGTCTTACAAACTCCTGTGTGCTCGAAAAAGAAGATCAGTAGTTTATCGCTGTGGATCCGAATTCGGTAATTTTGGACAAAGGGATACTGCATCCTGGGTCAGCCCAATTGGGCTACGAAACGCGCTTTGAACGAATTATGTTGATGGGACAGAACATTTAAAAGAAAGTTATAAACATCCACACAATTATCCTTTAAAACCTGGGCGTTTTTGTGTTATTCCTGTGCGAGAACGACTTTCGAAGTCCACTTTTGCGACCCCGAAATGTCGAGGTGTTTGAGTGTTAGTTGTAATTTCATCCGTAAAGTATTCGCCTTTGCCAACGTGTAAGAACCACATTTTGTGCATTAGTGATTGGTCACCGCTGTTCGCGTGTACGGTGCTGCATATGTACGTTATAGACACACACAACGTGGTTGGTTTCCTTTCACTAACCAGAATGTTTGAAATAGGATAAGTAAACAATCCAAAACATGAAACTTTAGGGGATTTCTGGACCTAGATCTCGTTTAACTTCCATTTGGTGTGATTCGAACACTGCAAAAAAAAATAAAAAATAAATCCGTACTCATTGGAGGGGCTTTAACTTTGTGATGACGCCATTTATATAGACCTTTCGAGAATTTTGATAGCTACATTTTTATTCCCCGTTTGCGTAGATTGCCAACGCTTTATGAAAAATGTTGCAGTTTGAAAAGCTGCAAATTTAAAGATTACGCGAGATGAAACTGCTAAGCGTAACCACACATGCCCGTAATTATCCCCTATCGGGTACTGCACAGTGCCCGAACAAAGCGCGGATAATTAGTTTCCCGTGCTCCCATGTATACAATGCAAAGGCAGCCCTGCGCGATCGATATCCCCAGCAGTTCGTTTCTGGCAGCGTTGTCACAAAGCAATTTCCACTTGCGTACCCATTAAGTTAATTGGTAACGTTTCAAATTGCACCATTTTTCATTGACAGCCAGTTTTCAATTTACAGTCTTTGGTAGCAAACGGGGTCTCAAAATGTAGCTAACAACATCCTAAAAGGACTATATAAATGACGTCATCATAAGACGACCAAATCCTAAATTATGACCCCTCAAGTGCGGGTGGACTTTTTTTTGGCGGTGTTTATGACGAGCTCATATGATTATCTCATTTTTCAGAGCACCGGTAACGGTAGGCTTTATGATTGAGATCGGTGACACAAATGACACTGTTTTTGTGTATTCTTTGTTTGCTATCTGTAAGTTACATAGGCCTACTTAAGTGTTTTTTTGATGTTGGTCATCTGAGGTATAGGGGAAAGGGCATGTCACTAAGGATCATCGGCAAATCACTGCCATTAATTAGGTTTGAAGACTAGGCTGGGCTTTGGAATACAAGTTTTAAAGTAACAAATCGTTACATTTGTTTGTACCATTTCGTTTATTATTGAAATCATCACGATGGGTAGGAAAGAATTATCATCGAATTGTTGGTTTGAATTCAAATCTTCATAAACTGCGAACTCACACCCAACCACCGATAAAACTGGATTGCTTTGTGTACTGGTATTTCAAACGCACAGGTAAAATTATAAAGGGTGTTACGATAACCCAATGACATGCAAGTGTGTGTTCTGACTGATTGATGTGTTGTGTGTCGTACCGGATAACCAGTTCTATCGAAGACGAACAAACCATACTGGTCGAAACGTCGAGTGAACCGAATTTTCTTGAAATGACACGTACATGCACACCAATGCGGGGTAATACAATTCTGAATCTCCATCAATTCCTACAATGTTCTTACTTGTCTTAGTGTGGTGAATGAACATTTTGCGAAATTGGCCAGAGAAAAAAAAACATACTTACTAAAGGTAAAGAGTCCTGCTTCTTGGTTTGTATCTGGTAGAAAAAAATAGAGATGCGCAAAGACTGTCATGGCAACATTTAGGTTCTTATAAGAATTGTGTTTTAATTTCTATCGTACGTGTTGGAAGGAGTGTTCGGGGATGAAGGTGTATGGATATCCTTTGAATTCAAAGCAAGGCCGCTCGCCTGGAAACAATTTGGCACAAATCAATTTCGTCTCTTCTTGTAGACCGATTGATGTGCAATCAGGCGTCGTAGAGGGCCGCGCTCCGTAATTGGCAGCGCTGACTCTGCTTATGCAACGGGCTTTAAATGTTTTAATTGTTTCTTCTTCCAGCAATACTAAACTTAGTCATGTATATGTGGCGATACGACTCGAAACAAGACTTCACTCCGCCTTGAGAAAAGTCCATTGTTTACTGTTTACAGCGTCTCCATGTAACGCTGCAACCACATTACCGCAACCATGCCATGCATGCACTCAGGTAAAATAAGCCCATAAATTAATGTAATTGATCTATCTCCATACAAATTATTAGACATAATCAATATTTGTAATGAATCATGATCGTTGCATTTGAATATTCCTGTCATAATAATAGCGAAACAATAACAAACTTTGTAAATTGTTATATTATGTCCGATATGTAGGCCCAGTACTGTAATCTTACGCGACGTGCTTCGGCACACTACACGAAACCATCCTCTCGCTTGCTGGAGTTCCCTTCGTAAAGAAGAAGGTTCCACTTTCTCTGTAAATCTCACTTATTTTGTACATTTCATTCACCGAAATACCTTATTATGAGCTAACCATGTTATAAATGCAGGTTCATAGAACATGTGGACCGAGTGTAGGCTCAAACCCAAATCAGAATCTGCCATTTTGGACAAGTTTTCTGTGTACCATTCTCGGGAAACTGTGTGAGAAGTTTTGTGTGAAGATTAATCGTGTGACTTTCACGTGAAGCATACGGCTGTTTCATGTAAGCTCTCGACGACTATTTATGTATTCGCTCTGTGTGTTGTTTACACAGGTTGACTCTTATAAGTGGAGAGAGCGGGTCTGCACAGTGCTCATAACTCATAACTCAGATAACTATTTACTCATAATTAGCTCGGACTACATTTTACTCAGAGTATATTTTACTCATGTCATAATTAAGCTCGTAGCTCATATTTGAGATTTAACTCATAATTAGCTCATATCCTAAACTGTATTACACCATAATTTGTTTTGGTACATACATCTGGGCTATATATATTGCTGGACGTGTTGATACTTGTTCAAAGCAAGACACTGAGATAACCGTATTTCAATATTTTGACGATGTTCTTGTAAGCTGATGTGAAATATATTAGCATATAGTTCAACATTGCAGATTTAGTTGAATATTTGTAGTGATACAGTGCTTACACGTCGAACATTTGCACTATGATAGCTGAGCATATCTTTGACGTACTACACATATTGCCAAACATTCTTATTTTGTCGCTGGTGGCCCACCACAGACTGGTATTCTTTGGCATAAGCTGTGGTATAGGCTTTTTGATATATCCTTTGTGTCTTAGCAACTTGTGAACATCCTTTAACTGATTTGACGTGACAGATATTTCACACAAACTTAGAATATTTTAATTGACTGATTGCTGGATATCATAGTATTAATATCTCTCACTAATAGTCTTCAATTTATTCAAACAAGATTAAAATTTATTAAATCATTGGAAAACATCTGGACAGTAATATTGCCTGGAATTCGTGCTCATTTCTGATTGTTTTTCCCCTTTAATTGCCAAGGAGATCTATTCCTAATTAATCATTAAGCGGACTAACCACGTTAGGCAGCAATTACCCTACACGTAACCGTGACATACATTAGAACTATAAACTCGTGAAATAATATTTTACAATTGTTAACCTACTTGCGGCACGACAATTGTAGCCTTTATTCACGAGTCGGCCTTATTAAATTGAAAGCGAGGTAAACTCTTCATTTTCATAAACTCTTTTTTTTTTTTTATTTGCGAGTAGAAATGAAAGCAATGAAATAGAGGTATATTACAAACTCACACCAGCCCGCGGCTCATTCATGGCAAAGCAGCCTAACTCGAAAAACGGTGTTTTGAGAAAATGGAGTTTAAACTTTAACCTACTATTTTTGTGTGTGTGAATAAGTGGGTTTTTTTTGGCTGTCAAAGTGTGATCATGCGACATATTTTATTTTACTTTCCTGTTAAATTTGACAGTACATTTCTGGCTAGTTTCGAAATTATAATACATTTCAGAATTTATTTTGCTTTGCCGCATTATAGTCACATATATACAATAATGCATCATTTTGATGGCAAAACAGTGTTAAGATAAATTTCATGACACGTTCTTTTGCATTAAATACAATTTTAATCAAATTTAGGACTCAAAACCGATTTAACGTTAACTTACAGTTTTTTTGCCATAAAAACCATTGATGTTCGTAGCTTAAGATTGACATAAGATGTTTAGCCATTGAGAAAAGAGGCAAAGTCTTTCAAATAGTGTGAGATAGGTGGTGCTATCACCGCGTGTGGTCAACGCGAGCCCAGCACGTAGCTGCTACGTGCTGATGAGCTAAAAAAAAACCCAATAAATATAACTAGCCAATTAAAGAACACTATTCTTGTTTGTCGGTCGCGCGATTAAAAACGTTGTGGACAAACGCCAGCATGCAGGCTTTAGAAGATTTGCACACAAAAAATATCTTAAAATCACGTGTACAGACTAGAGTACGTGATTTCATTGGCTAGTTAATCTTTTTGCTCAGCACGTAGCTCCCCTTGACCGCACCACACGGTGAGGTTTTCGCCTCGCGAGGCGAACGAAATCAAACAGGATAGATATTTGCCTCACAGCCTCGAGAGGCAGAAAACTCAGCACAAATTCACCGCACAAATTTGATTTTTTTGAGCCACGTGCTTAGCAAACGGCCTCCAATTACAATTGCTCAGCTCCGTAGCCGTAGTGTACGGTGGGCTTTAGGAGAAAAACATACTTTCGACCCGAGTCTGCAGGTGGTGTGTTCAGTGCCAACATTTGAGAGAGGTCCGTTAATTGTTAAGATGAGTGATTAGGCCAAAAAAAAATAGTCGGTCTCTGGTCAGACCGAAGTTCCGGAATTGATGCGGCGACGCGTTTTTTTTTGTTGTTTTTTTTGGTGGCTTTTTTTCAAGCTTGTATTGTACAGACAAGGTGGGTACTATTTTGCTTTTTTGTGTCCTCATAATACATTGGTGTCCTCCATAATTTGCCTTGGTGCCCTTTATCATTTGCCTTGGTGCAATTTCCCCATTCCTTGGTGCTCCTTGGTACAAAAATTGAGGAGGCGCGGCAATAGAGGGCGCTGTTGTAGCTTCCGTGTTAATTTGAAGGGGAAAAAAAAGGTTGACGCGCATGATTAAAATCGATGCGCGCGCTGACCAGAGACCGAGTATTTTTTTTGGGGGGGGGGTCTTAAGGGAGCGTCTCATAAGTCGGGAACGTTCGCGGTCCAATGGAACGTTCCGTAGGAACGCCAGGCGTTCCAACGGGAACGTGCCGTGTTCCCGATGGAACGCGGGTGCATTCCGCGGCTTGAAGGGAACGCACCGAGCTGCGGTCCAGCTAGAACGGGGAGGGAACACCGTGTTCCCGGCGGAACGCTGCACGGATGGGTATTCGCGCTCGGGTATACGTGAGTACGTCCGTGCAGCAGGACCTGGAGTCAGAGTTTAGTTTCAAACGTGGAATTTGTCTGACAAAAAGTACATCGTCAAAATTAAGCTCTGCTTTTATCTTTTTCCATTTTTATTTCGTAAAAGTATCGCAAAGTACCATGACAAAACATACAGGCCCTCTCGTTCATTTTATCAGCGGGGCTGTTTTCGAGATGAAGGCTATATTGTTTGGAAATGATTTGTTTGTAATTCAAAATCCTTCACTCTTTCTACGCTGTTTTGTCGGGTGATTTTAGTAAACCTATTACGTACTAGTGTCAAAGACACTTTTTGTTCTTGCATGCATACTGCAAACATGCGCCCTGTATTATTTGTAAACGTGAATATACAATCACCGTAGCGATGTAAAAGTTCATGGTGAAATTTCACCAGAGAACTTCACATCTTCCGTACCAACAGCCACTGTGTTTCGTAATCGATTATATTCAACAGAAATTCACTTAACATATTTCGAAATCCCCATACCCCTTCTCTATCTACGATTTTTTTGGGGGAGATTTCCCTTAATCTAGTACGCATTATCAAAGTATTATTAAACAAAATATTGTTCTTGTACAAGTATACTTTGACGTGAATACACACTCACCACAGCGTAGCGATTGCAAGTGATGTGAGGTTCGGGGCTACTGACGTTTCACCACAGAAACGATATTTACATCATTAGATTTACCAAGATTCCATCCGCATTAACAATCACTCGTACCTTGTGTTGAACTATTTAGTACCCAAACCATCACAGAAATTTCATAATCACGTCCAAATATTATAAATCCTCAAAAACAGGCAAAAGCTACCGTTCAGTGACACACGGTTTGCCGGAGATCGCGACGCCATTTTCCCTGACGCAATATGGGCAAATATTCGAAACTGGGCCATCGTATACGCGCTATGCTAGGAACGCTCTGCTGGAACGCGCAAAAGAACGCGTGTTCCCGACCGTTCCGCTGGACCGTTCTCGCAAAGGGATTTTGCCGTTCCAACGGAACGGTCCCGTGTTCCCAATGGAACGCCGGAGCGTTCCAGTTCGGGAACACTCCGTTCCAATGAGAACGTTCCGAGCGTTCCAACTTATGAGACGCTCCCTATCTAGAATTACATGAATGATAATCAAGATCCGATCGCTCTGGAAAAAATAAGAATGAACATACAAGGATATTCGTTACATGTACAATTGTTAAATGGCATAGCTGCATGTTATTTGTATACTGGTATCAATATCAGATTTAGTGGCCTTAACATATGTACAAGGCACAAGTAGGTGCTCAGGCCTACATTCCCATATCGCGGCGTGCGATCATCGGTACATGTGAAAGGGAAGTCGTCTATTCCTGACACCTGGAAATGTTTACCCCATTTTGATCGGTTAAATTAGTTTCAATAAGAAGAAATTTTGCTTTTATATCACTTAGTCATTCAAAAAATGACTGTCATGTGTTCACTATCAATTTTTCAGTACTTACAGATGTTGTTGAGAGCCAGATGAAGACTTGTTACTTCGGTCCGCCACCGGAGCCGCTTCCTGGTGAACATTGGATGCAAGCAGCCGCTCGAGAAATACGCAAACGATGCCCAGGGACACAAAACTCGACTGGTAAGGAGAACTTAGTAAACAAAGCTTTGAACACATTTTTTAAAAGTTACTTCGTAAAAACACTGTTAAAGCGATTTAAATTTCAGTAACCTAATTGATGGAGGTATAGGATAAGCAAAGACAATTACAAGAACATCTTTTTGATATTGTGAAATGAACGCACGTTATGGTACTTCCTTCCTTTACCTCAATGTGAGCTGCCTTGAAACCAAGAAGTTGTTTAACGTCAGAACAAAACTAAGGATTTCCCATTTTTTTATATTTATTTGTTTTAAAGAAAACTGTAGGCCTCCCCATGAATAGTTATAATATATATTTAACTCTCTCCTTTCAAATATTGCAAGTTTGAGCTACCCACTTCCCAGGCACGGTTCTAGAGCCTATTTGTTTTTGGAAGGTTGGGGTGGCGGGGGTAGATCCAGAAATTAGTGCAGGGAGGCGTGCTGAAATGTTGACCTTTTTTCTCCGGACAATTAGGCATTCAAAAATCTATGGGGGGGGGGGGGGGTGTTGTACCACATTTTCAATGGGGAGCGCTGATAAAATCCCAAACAAAGTGGTTAGTAAATTATAGGCTTCGGGTAATTTCTTTAAACGACTCGATTCCCAGGCCGACGACGTACAAACTTGGTGGCTTTTATTGTTCGAAAAGTACGAAGAAGCTTCACGCGTTTGTGCTTTGCGAATAGCACACTGCAAACACATGGCAGCCACATGGCGGGCTTTAGGCCAAAAAAAACAAGTCGGTCTCTGGTCAGCGCGCGCGTCGATTATAATCATGCGCGTCGATCTTTTTTTTTTCCAAAATGTTCCGCGGTAGCTCCAACAGCGCCCTCTATTTCCGCACCTCCTCAATTTGTTTTACCAAAGAGCACCAAGGAATGTGAAATTGCACCAAGGCAAATGATCGAAAGCACCAATGCAAATTATTAGGAGGACACAAAAAAAAAAAATAGCACCCACCTTGTCTGTACAATCCAAGCTTGAAGAAGAAAAAAAAAGCCAAAAAAAAAAAAAAAAGCCGCGTGGCCGCGTCAATTCCGGAACTTTGGTCTGACCAGAGACCGAAATTTTTATTTATTTTGCCTTACCTTCGAATCGGTTATCCATACATAATGGATGACAACTTTCATTGCAACTTTGTAAGGTTTACCATTGGAAAAGTAAAATATCGGACGTGTTTACGCAACTCGTGAAAATGTACATATTTACATTTTAAAATGTTTTTTTTTTTTCAATCTACATTATAATTCTGTAAATTCTTTTCGTCAATGTTTACTGAAACTGTGTATTTGCTTACACAACTTTTTTACCTATTATATTTTTACTATTCGTTCTGTGTGAGTACAATCATGCACACTATAATACCCTATAATAGTGTACAAATGCCCTCTTCTCACCACTTTTTTGGGGGAGTGAGATAATTTGCACGTCAACTTCTAAAATTGGCCACTGCCATTGTTTTCATGGATTTTTATTTTTATTTTTATTTTATTTTATTTATTTTTGGGGGTGGGGGTACTACACACGGCTACGGCCCCCTACCCCCCCCCCTTCCCCCACACCCGCTCTTCCCCTCCGTAGAACCGCACCTGCCACTTCCCGGAATATAAAAGGGACAAAGGAATGATGCTTGTGCGCAATTTTTCTGACCTTGACGAATAGGCTGAAATATACGCGACTGTGTTCTTCATCAAAGAACATCAAAGCATTTTGAAAATGAGACAAAAATTTTAAATAAAGTATTTTGGTTTGATTTTTTTTCTCTAAATTATTTAGAAGTCAGCCAGGCCAATGTCGAAGTTGAAGTCGATATTTCGACAACGGCCTCAGCTCCCCGATATGCTGACTGCAGAGAGAGTCATGATGCCGGGGTACAGTATGATGCCGTCACTATCTACCCACCGCAATATCCAAACGGCTTGGCCGTTTATTGCCATTTAGATTGGGTGGTAAGTTCCTTCCGTTTATGTCACTCGAAGACGCAGTTCATTGGACTTGAAATCATCATTCAGGGCTGTCAGGCCCATTCCTTGACATGAGAGTCGGTGGTTCGTCAACTCCCCAAAGTCGAACTTTTTATGTCAACCTTAACGTACGCAAATATTGTGCTTGTGCAAGGTGGTATGCTTATCCTACTGAACGATTTTTGTGTGTGTGTGCGCAGAAAGGGCATAGAAACAATGAACAAAGCCGGGGATCACGCAGAGCTCTTTGGTGACCGCGCGGCTCTCTCATTTCCAAAGAGTAAAGAATTCACTCTTGAAATTCGACTGCAATTCAATGTATACCACTGAAAGAGGGAAAGATGATTTAGAATGAAAATTATTCAAATTAATAGATCAAGTTTCCACTAATTTTTTGACTATTATTTCAGTGTAAGGTATAAATAGGGTCCCTTGTTTGACTCTGTAGGAACAAACAAGAGCGGAGATTGTTTTTCAATATCACTCCCCATCTGAACACCACCAACGTACGAGTTTGCGCAACAAGCAAAATACCCGCAATATGAAATATTTACTTAATTGGTGGTATCATTTTAACCAATCGTCCGATATTAATGTGGTGTTATGATGATTTATCACGGCATGTCTGGTAGTGTCATTTTGATGTCGCCGTCTTCGATTTTACTGTCCGTTTTTATAATAACAAAAAGTGATCAATTCGTTCCTTTGCTGTTTTCTCGTTCAAGGTGATTCAGAAACGTATGGACGGGTCGGTGAATTTTACCCGTAGCTGGGCCGAGTACCGAGACGGCTTCGGTGACCTGAAGGGGGAGTTCTGGCTGGGCAACGAGATAGTCCGCCAGCTGACCTCGGAAGGCACTTGGCAACTGCAGATATTTGTAGGTGGTGGAGACCGCGGCAGTAGAATACTTCTTGAGCAATTCCAGATCGCAGGTGACAACTACACACTATATGCTGATCCATCGCCTCAATGGCCAACAGGTACTTTTGTAGTGTAATATCCAAAGCCATATATGCCGTGAACCGGACCGTCCGGACGGCATATAAGACAGATAAACCCCAATGAGTGTTCTTGTGGAAAGTGCAAGTTATTCCAGTTCCAGGTGGTAAAAAAAAATGTTCTTTATTGACAATGCATACTTTCCTGCCCGGTCCACATTTGTATTGGGTTTTCAGTCCCGACCTGATTTCGTGGGTTTTATCTCCCACGTGTAAAACTGTAACTTCTTCTCATTGTCTACTTCTAGCGGTTTCGAGCTACAGTGCCTAGGACACTTTAAAGGAATCCTTGGTTTCCTTGTCTTACCAGAAAATAAATAAATAAAATGTATAATGAGTGATTCTTAAAAATTTCCTCGCAGGTTGTATTGAAAGGGGTCCGCTCATAAGTCCGACGCCTCATAGGTCCGACGCTTCATAAGTCCGACATTTCGGACTTATGAGGCGTCAGACTTTTAAGGCGTCGGACTTATGAGGCATAACATTTATTTACTCCGCCTCATAGCTCCGGCGCTTCATAAGTCCGAAACAGTGTTTGTCCATTGTAGGACTTATGAGGTGTCGGACTTATGAGGCGTAGACCTATCAGGCGTCGGACCTATGAGGCGTCGGACTTGTGATTCGGCCCCTTGGAAAGACTCACAATTTTCGGTTAAGAGTTTACTTCATTATTCAAAACGCGTATGTCTCATATTAGTTCTAGTGATGCTTTGTGATAGACACCACCTAGTCTAAGTATTTCACCCGTTATCCACGGAGCATAGTCTCCTGTATAACGTCTGATATGTCAAAGCATACAGATTTATGTGATCTCGCGCCTCAGCCAATCGGATTCGACTTTACAAAATCATTACGTCATTTCATTCCAAAGTCAGCACTAGACTATGATTGGGCAATTTGAATGCAGAGTTTTGTAATACCACAGCCGGGCGTGTATCGCGTAACATAATACAGAGCGCGTGACCACAGACTTTGTTGCTGTGTCTTGTGTATTTTGTATGCATGTCTGATCTACGACGCGACAACGCTGAATGACCGGAGAACCCGATATAGAAAGTGCCCGCTGACTGGTCAAATCTGGAGGTCAAGATGCGATTGTCTTGCATAAAGAATCAGAGAGTATGCTAAAATGTTATAGACCATGACTTTCGCCACAAATGTAGTATGACGAAATTGAACGAACTTTCTGAATAACATGGTGTGGCGTAGACATTCGAAATCGCATAGTCTTGGACGAAAACGTGTGTTCATTGTTTGAATTTGCTTGAGCTATATTTGAAATTGTCTGACGAAAGACGAAATTTAATACTGGAAATACACTGAATATAATTAAGGTTTCTGGACATTAATTTAATTATTGTGAATTCGAATGCTAAACTTTTTTAAAAATCGGGGAAAAAAACTATAATGGCTATGACTTAAGATGTGAAAAAGTGTGTACGTCACTGTTTGAACTATATACACTTTTAGTGGAAATACAGGTTTTCCCGGCTATTGTAAAAGAGTTTTCATTGAAATTCACCAACTCTAACATTCAACACCGTCCGAGAAAAGTGTCACACGCTTTTTACAAAACCAATTCTGTCATTTACCATTCAATTTCAAAGTTCGGTCACCCTCTTTATAGTACCGGGTGGAGAATATTTGTCAGTACATATCAAAGTGGTCTAAGCTGTTGCCAAATGGCAGCTTTCAGAGATCGAATTCGTCTTATATAAATCAATTATACGAATCTAATTTCTTAATAACAAGGTTGGCGTAGACGAGACAAAATCGAGTACTCCGAGACAAAAACGTGTGCTCATTGTTTGAATTGTCTTGAATTGAATTTGAAATTGTCTGACAAAAGACAAGATTAAACATTGGAAGTGCACTAAATTGGTGTTGATGGAATAATTTGAAAATTAGAAACGGGCATTCTAATGACAAACGTTTTTAATTAGCCGGGAATACATATACTTTTTTCCTTCTGTTTCCCAGGCAAGTCAATGACTGACGTTCACTCAGGCCAGCCGTTCTCAACCTACGATCGCGACAACGACGCCGATGGCAACGCCAATTGTGCCGCTCAGCTGAAGGGAGGCTGGTGGTTCAAGACTTGTACTGGAGGAGTCGGGAATGTGGATCTCGTGCCGACTAACCTGAATGGGGAGTATTCCTATCCCGTCAACTACACGGGGCAAGATTACCGCGGTATGAGGTGGGCTGGTGCATTGGATGGCCAAATGTCGCGTTCCTCCCTCATGGTTCGTCGCGGGAGTATGAATTAATGTTATTTCCCTTGCTGCAAATTACACGATTCCTTCGTGAAATGTTTGTCATTTATTTGGAAATATCTTCGGAGGGTCTTGTTAAACGGTCAAATGGAAGCTGATTTGATTTCGCAGTTTTGTCCTCGCTAGAACAGGGTTTTTTTCAGGCCCATCAAACGGTTCCAACATAAGGGGTCGTTTAGGCTTTTGGTATCAATATTAAAATAATAAACATAGAATAGAGTGGTAATCTGTTCAACATTATGAACAGGTGTTTAGTATGAGGTTTTTATCTGTTAACGAGATGAGCTTAAGATACAATTATTAATGGTATAATAAAATGATAATTAATTTTTTAGCATTCAGAGAAGTGAGTAACTAAACCTATTATCTCAAAATGTAGGGTTCCATACCTTTTCTCGTGAATATGATGATTTATTGACTATGAGGTTTTTCCGGCTTTTTTTAAAGGAGTTTTCGTTCAAATTCACCCGCTTTTAAGAGAATCAATCGAGTCAATAACCAAAAAAATTCAAAGTTCTGCTACCCTCTTTAGTCAGCGGGTCGATAATATTCGTCATTACAGATCAAATTGGTCCAAGCTGTTGCCGAATGGCAGCATTCCGATATCAAATTCGTCTTAGACTTTAATTTCTGAATAACAAGGCTTGGCGCAGACGAGGTGAAGTCGAATACGCCGGTACAAAACCGTGTGCTCATTGTTTGAGTTTTCTTGAACTGAATTTGAAGTTTTCTGACAAAAGACAAATTGAACATTTGAAATGCAATCAATCGATGTTGATGGACGGATATTGAACGTTAAAAACAGTGAATTAGAATGATAAACGTTTTGAAATAGCCGTGAAAACCTATAATAGGCAGCCATATTTACACAATTTCTTAATTTCCCATAGGCCTTAAGGTTTTTTGTAAAATTATGATGTAAGTAAACTGCATTATGTCACTGCTTCATATTTTGTGCAATAAAAACATATGAAAAGAAAGTTTGAACAAGAAGGTACAGCTGCGATGTATCTTTTCCGTGCTAGTAGAATCAAGAACTTTAAAATTAAGCTTGTTTTCGTGAAAACTAAAGGATAAGAAAGTGATACATTTTTAAACACTCTGAATAGCACACTTAAATAATGAAGATATCAAACATTAATAATGAAGTGATTATAGATAACAAGGTTTTCAGACAATTTTGCCTCTTTTCAGAGACCATAAATATGGGAAACAAATTAATAGAGTGGCTTGCATTATGTTTTCAAGGTGAATTTCAAATATTTATTTTCAAATCAAATTAGGTTTTTGCCCTTCACCGACGTTTTTTAAACACTGTATACTCAGTGTGTTACCTCCCTAGTGAAAGTTGGAAAAAAATCACTCGGGTGGGACTCGAACCCACGACCTCCTGCTTTCTAGTGCAGATGTCTTACCACTCGACTACCGAGCTAACGGGATCGGTTGGTCGGTTCGAATCTAATGTACATAGCAGTCGGTTCGAATCTAATGTACATAGCAGCGGGTACCGCAAAAACTATTATAAGATGGAATTTTATGGTAATTGTTATTAATAATTAATTATTAGAATTAGTATGGCTTAGTATGATTTTAAGCATGACTTAGTCTTTGCCGGTTATGTCCGATTGAAATGTAGAGTGGGCGGACATAAGAGATTAAGTGACTATGATAGGTTGGGTAATCAAATGTGATTAAAGGTGCGAGCAGAGGATTATGTTCGCAAATCCTCTTGTCAGCAATAGCATGCTTTCGTGCCTTGCTGTATGGACACTCTTCAGTTAGGCCAAAAAAAAAAAGTCTCCGGTTTCTCGTATGCGCGAGCGTCGCCGTAGCCATGCGCGTCGGCAATGAAAACTTTTTTTTTTCAATGAAAGATGATGTCTCAAAACCGCCAAACTCAAAGGTTTGACTGGAATCCTGCTGCTGCACAATTTTAACGTGTTGTTAGATTGGGTTATGGTCGAGAATAAGGTTTATGTGGCCTATCTTGACTCCCATATATTTGCACTAAGTTTAGTCGGGCAACATTTGCAGTCATCAGCCAACATTTGAAGCAAAAAAAATCAGGTAAAAAAAAAAAAAAAGCCGCGTCGCCGCACCACTTTTTGGGCAAGCTCCATACCAGAAACCGGAGACTTTTTTTTTTTGGCCTTATAGATTGGTGATTTAAAAAAGAATCGAAGCTGACTCGGTTGGCTGGCGGCTTTTCTGAAGGCAATGAATTGGGATTTCGGAAATGTTTCCGTAGAGTAGTTTATTGCCTTGGATTATGTTCCAGTGCAGGTCACGGTGTGTTATGGCTGGGTTGTATGTTGTGGTGAAGACAGGTGGAGTTTGTTTTGATTTTTCTTCATCCTAGAATTCAATGTGTTAAACTTGTGTGCAAGCTTAAATTTAGTGGTTTCCGGGTATTTTTCTAGCATTTCACTAGAGGTTGATTTCGGATGCCAATTGGTGGCTGGTTTGAAAGAATGGTTTTTAGAGCGTTTGTTACGCATTAGTGATGTACATATTAGTCTTCGGTTGAAGATACATTATTGATGTTGCTTACGAGTGATTTGTGACTTGGTTTAGCATAAGCAGGTACATGTATGACATAGAGACCTTGTCCAAAAAGCAATTATTTCGGTTTGCGATAGTTTTGCTTTTGATAGGTATGTTATGAAGGCTTCATAATGTTCTGCTCATGAGCGCAAATGATTGGATTTTCCTCGGTTGGTTTTAGATTTTCATTTAGGCGAGCCCTCAAATTAGAATCCCTCCCCGGACCGTTCGGGGTTGAGCTCGCCCAGTATGTTGAAGGGATTGGGACCTTGCACGGAACCGATCGGCCTGGATTAACTCCACCAGGCTTCTTCACCATGGCTCTGGCTCATCACAAAGGAACCAATTTGCGACGCGCTAATCCTCCAGTAGGCAACAATGACTGTGATGAGCTTCATAGAAGTTGCCGCTGGTAATCCCAGTGGGCTGGATAATCCTCCAACAATGGCCAGACTTCAATTTATGTTGCCTATTGTGAAACCCTGAGTCACCAGTTTGGACCGATTGGGGCGTCACGCTTCAGTGACCGGGTGGCTTCTAGCTTCGTACCGATTGGGGCGAAAGAAATTAGCATACCGGACCCGGTACCCGAACGGTCTGTTATCTGATGGCTCGCCTTACCAGAAAAGTGATTTGGTTTTGGTTGTTTCGTGATCTCTTAGTTTCTTTGTTGAATGTTTCATCTTGCCATGATTTCCTGTGGAAGTTTTGGTTTGAATATAACGGATAAGGTATAGATTGGGTTATATTCCAGATATTATAACGATGTTATTATGGATGGTGGATGGCAGGATATCTCTTTTGAGTAGCTACAGCATCTTTCACTCGGGAGGTAACACACTGAGTATACAGTGTTTAAACGTCGGTGAAGGGCAAAACCTAATTTGATTTATATCACCCCGACGCAAAAATTCCATCTTATATAGCATCTTCATTGATCTCCAAACCCAACGGTCTTTCTCAAGACCACCCCATCTTCTCAAAAGAGATATCCTGCCATCCACCATCCATAATAACATCGTTATAATTTCAAAAAAGTAGATTTAAAAATCAAATTGTTTCCCTAAACAGGGTTGTTGATATAGATATTGGGTACTACATGTACAGTTGGTGATAGTTGTTGAGACCAGTATTCTGTGTCATTTTCTGTGTTGTTCCAAACAGTTAAAACACACAATAAATTGTGTTTTTTTTTACAAGACAGGTTCAATGGGTCATTGCGTTTAAATGGTGATATTCTTTGAACAGATTGAGCAATTTCATTAATGTTTTCATCTAAAAGTAGCTTTTGAAATAGGCTTTCCAGTCATTATTATTTTTGGTGCTACATGTTTTTGAAATAAGAAATATATTTAGGGGGGTTCCGCTTTTTTTCTCACCCTATAGCTAAAGGGGTGTTTCGAAAAAAGTACAATTGTTGAACAAAATCGTTGGAAATTTTTTATTTGTTGACTGGTTTCACTTTTGGACCGTAAAGTCTTGAGTCTTTTTTTACCGAAAAGGTATTAAGGAATGGGAATTAATATGTGCTTGGTCGGTATTAAACTCGAAGACTGGTTGGAGTCTGAAATGCTGATAGTTACCATCGGCTTCGCCTCGGGTAATCATCGGGCAACTAAAAGTGGGTATCCATGGTGAGCGCTGTACAAAATAAATATCATCCTCTATGGGCTATCCAAAAGACGGAATGAGACAAACGGTTCAATATGTTTTGTTCATGTTGTTGTATCCCTTGAATCTCCTGTCTTACTACTGGCTGGGTTTGCAATGTTTTACCCCAAACTGTACCAAGTCGGTTTTCACATACCATTTTCAAGACAATGGAACTCAGTGATGCATGACCAGAGGAATGCATCCACTATCAATGGAGAGCTTTACAGCCCCAGTTTATGATAAAAGCATAATTATAGTCATATTGTCTAAGAGGGAGGGAACCAAAGTATTTAGAAGGATCATATTCACGTTGCAGATATAGTTCAATTAACGTAATTCAAGGCAGACGAATTCCGCCAGGGCTTCGCTTTCCGAATGTTTTGTAGCATTACCTGGCAACCGCAGCCGTCACTCAGTCGATAATTGACACGCTTGATATGGTGCGGTTTTTATGCATTTGTGTCAAAAAGTCCGTCCGATTTCAGTCTTACTGACAACAAAGGCTTTTCCTCCAGTCCCAATTCAACTCGCAAGCTATTCAAATGAGCTTTGACAACTGCATCTCTTTATTATTTTTCTTCCATTGTTACAAACTTGTGACTGGACTTGTGATTGAATTGTGATGGACTTGTGATTGTTCGACTAAACATCCTTGTTAAGTCTCCGTAAAATGTATTAGAAGCGAAATTGTCAGTAGGTCACTTCACTGAAAATGTTTGAAACTTATGATACAAGGTAATTTAAAGGATGCAAATAATTCATTATTTTTTTTTGGGGGGGAGGGGCTTGTGTTGTGGCCCCTCTAGATTCCGTTACAGCTTTTTTGAAAAAGCAATGGCACCTGTGTTTTATGTGTAAGTTTACTAACGATGTTTCGGAGCTTTTCAAATTTCACAAGGGGAAAATATCGACAAAATTTTTGAAATTCGAATTAAACGTTCGAACCCCAATACACATGTGCTTCCTGCCTCACTATTGCTTCCGCGCATGCGCGCTTAATAAATGCATTTAGGCCCATAGTGACAGTATCAAATAATGTAGCCAACTGTTCCACTCCAAACAGATATTCTACAAATATAATAAAGGTGTAAGAAAAAGGGTTTACTGAAAGATGCGATAGAAGAAAAATGAAAAACAAAAACGGTATTATTACGTTTCAGCATATCGATCGAAAACATTCGTGAGCGCGCGCAAATGAAAGATGCAATAAATGCTTGTTGAGCGGAGGGGCGTGTACATGGACACGCTTTTGTGCTGATCTGAATGGCCTGGCCTTGGTTTTAATGCTTGCCCGGCTTGATTAATTTGCTGCTGGAAGCGTTTTCGACGTCCATAGTTCCAATATCACCTACGCTGTTCGATTCCTATCAGGTACTTCACACCACGCAATAGTTGACAATCTGCAGGAGACCCACTGACGGTTGTGTCTCGTCAAGCCCACGGCATTCCGTGAGAAGATGGCTCCGATGATTCTGTGGTCATTTCTTGTCTTTGGACTCGGGGGTAAGTTTTCTTTCTTTTAATTTTAACATGGAAAAATCTGCATGCAAACTGCACCCGAATGGACGGACCTATAAAATATACCAATCAAAAAAAAAGTAAGGTTAATATTATATTATTCATAAGGAATATTCTGCAGCCTTCTATGTAATGATTTTATGCATAATTATAAAAGGAAAGTTTTCTGAAATCGGGGCGGATTTCAATTTCCACTAATAAAAAGTTCGCGCCACGTCGCTGCCCCCCCCCCCCCCCCCCCCACACTGAAAAATTGGCATCGGGAAAAAGAACAGCCATATGAGTAATACCATGATTAGCTGGAAGAACCTAAAGTGTCTTTTTTCCCCCGCGATTTTGTGCGTATGTTTCACAAAAACTCTGGTTTTTCGTGAGTGGCTTTTTATTGTAACGTCCGTTGGAGAGCGAATAGCGGTAGTTATTGTCTAATATAGCCATAACATCGTCACCGTCACCACGAAGTGGCACTAACATCTAAAAATCGATATTTTGCGATTTCGATTTTTTTTCCTTAACTGTAATTAATTACACATAATCTATTACCTGAAGAAGTTACTATACACAGAGTTAATTAGTTTTGCCAAAATATTAATTAACATTGAGTAAACTTTGAAACTTAATGGGTCAAAACCGAAAAACGCGTTTTCACGAAGTGTACTTTACCATTCTTTTTGCGTGTAAAGTGTCTGCACACTACGCGTCAAAAACGGGTTTTGCGTTTTCACGAAGTAACACAAATGTCACGTGATACGCGCGACTCACTTCTGGCGTTATCACGAAGTAGCGCTAACCCATTAGCTAATACACATGGTTACGGTCACTTCGTGAAAATCATACATTAACGTGTCATTCAAGATCCCGGCTTTCAGACAATGCAACAATAAATGGATATTGAGGCTGAAACGATATTTTGATCACCGTTTCAAACATCGTCAACTTAAATCGATTGTATCTCAAAACATACATTTTCTACTTTGCGGGGGTTAAGGTTTCTTCGTGGTGACGGTGACGACATATACGTTTTGAACAGCTCCCCCATGAGAAGATGGCGTCCATCCCCAAGACCCCCCCCCCCCCCCCCCACACACACACACACACCTTTACATAGGCATAGAAGTGGGGTACTTCCTTTGTTCTCGTGTACTAAATGTTTGCAATGTCGCGCACTAGTTTCAAAATGCTCTTATTTTAACCAGAATTAATTTCCTGCGCTAAAATTAAGACTTAATATCCCTTTTCTAAAACTCTTCCATTTGCGACGGATCAACCCACCTTGGCAATTCCTAGTGTTTGAGTAAAATACATATATCTGTTTCTTGACAAACTTGTGGGGTACCACATAGTACCCCACAAGGTCACAAAATGGCCTTGTGGGGTATCTCCCATTGTTCCGGTCCCCCATAAGGCAGTGGTTATACACGCACATACACCCAAACGTGTGTGCACCATCGATCGTGGACGTCATATTGTCCCTCTTTTGTTTGTACTCTAACTTTTTTAGGAAGACTCCCATACGTTTTGTACACGACCCCAATGGCGGATGTAAGCTGGGAATCGTGGACGATATTGTTCTCTTTTGTTCTCTGTTATTTTTCCACCACGGTTTGAAAAGATGAACACGTACACCATTACTTTATGGGGTACCACCCTAATCCTCTTCTTTTGTTCTCCTTTGTTCTCCTTTGTCTCCTTTGTCTTTTCAAAAAAGTAGATTTAAAAATCATATTGTTTCCTTAACCAGGGTTGTTGATAAAGATATTGGGTACTACATGTACATGTACAGTTGGTGATAGTTGTTGAGACTAGTATTCTGTGTCATTTTCTCTGTTGTTCCAAACAGTTAATACACACAATAAATTGCTTTTTTTAACGAGACAGGTTTTAGGGTCATTGCATTTAAATGGTGATATTCTTTGAACGGATTGAGCAATTTCAGTAATGTTTTCATCTAACAGTAGCTTAAGAAATTGGCTTTTCAGTCATGATTATTTTTGGTAAAACATGTTTTTGAAATATGAAATATATAGTGGGTTTTTTTGGGAGGGGGGTGTTAGGGTTCCGTTTTATTTTTTACTCACCCTGTAGCTAAAGGGGTGTTTCGAAAAAAGTACAATTGTTGAACAAAATCGTTGGAAATTTTTAATTTGTTGACTGGTTTCACTTTTGGACCGTAAAGTCTTGAGTTTTTTGACCGAAAAGGTATTAAGGAATGGGAATTAATATGTGCTTGGTCGGTATTAAATTCTAAGACTGGTTGGAGTCTGAAAAGCTGATAGTTAAACTAAAAGTGGGTATCCATGGTGAGCGCTGTACAAAATAAATATCATCCTCTATGGGCTATCCAAAAGACGGAATGAGACAAACGGTTCAATATGTTTTGTTCATGTTGTTGTATCCCTTGAATCTCCTGTCTTACTACTGGCTGGGTTTGCAATGTTTTACCCCAAACTGTACCAAGTCGGTTTTCACGTACCATTTTCAAGACAATGGAACTCAGTGATGCATGACCAGAGGAATGCATCCACTATCAATGGAAAGCTTTACAGCCCCAGTTTATGATAAAAGCATAATTATAGTCATATTGTCTAAGAGGGAGGGAACCAAAGTATTTAGAAGGATCATATTCACGTTGCAGATAAAGTTCAATTAACGTGATTCAAGGCAGGCGAATTCCGCCAGGGCTTCGCTGTCCGAATGTTTTGTAGCATTACCTGGCAACCGCAGCCGTCACTCAGTCGATAATTGATACGCTTGATATGGTGCGGTTTTTATGCATTTGTGTCAAAAAGTCCGCACGATTTCAGTCTTATTAACAACAAAGGCTTTTTCACGGAAAAAAATCAATTGCGCGACCATGATATTGGGAGAGAATGGGGGGGGGGGGGGGAGCGTGTTCCTTTTAGATTGAATTGTCTTATCACGTGTTCCCCACATGCGAAAAGGGAAAAATATTGCCATGCGGCGAAGTCAAACTGTTAAAAGCAGTCGTCATGACAACCTGTAGGTCAATATTGCATTTTTAATATCGCTGAAAATGGGAATCACATCAATGGCGGCACTCGGTTCATAGATGCTGAAAAAAATTCTTTTACGGCACATCTTTTGAAGTTCACTCATTCCATTGTTGATGTAGCGACGTTTAATGACGAACCAACCATTGAGCAAAGCGATGAATTGCCGATTTTTGGCAATTTTAGATGTTTTTTGTAGGAAAAAAATGAAAAAAAAACACCCAATAGAATAAATGTGTGAGTGGCGGCTTTTAATCACTACATTTGTATGTCTAAGACCGGTTTGAGTCTGCATGCTAATAATGACCAGTGTTTAATTCCGGCCAAGCTCATATCCCATTAATAAATTCCTATTTTGTACAAAATTATCAAAATGTTTCGGTCCAAAACGTTAAAACAAGTCAAAAATTAAAATTCAAACGATTTTGTTCAACACTTTTACTTCATGTTTTTTTTAGAAAACCGGTACCCCTTTACCTATGATATGGAATTGCCCTCTCGCGAGCAGTGCTAAACAACCCCTTATATGGAGATTGGCGCGAGCGTCGCGCGTACTATTTGATGTGTCGCAGAACGCAGCTGTGACGGTGTAGTGACCGACTTGAGAATGATCATGTGGTGTGAATTAAGGAAAAGAAATACAGACTGATAGTATTGCACATGAAGATTGTGAACGTTTTCGTTTTGCTGAAAGAACACTTACCTTTGTGTGATCAAAGGACAGAACCTTTAAAACGGTGGTTGTTTTTAGAATTCGGTAACTTGAAAATTACACCAGTGATTTGAATGATTCTTGTACTAAAAGAAAGCTTATGAATTGGGCTTTAATATAATATATTTTAAAAGTGCTACATGTAGAACTTACTAAAACAATGGTCCCAACATGTGGGTTTCGGGGGTTTTTTTACTCGCATTTCGGTTTTTTCATACGCATATAACACAGCAATTGCTTTTAATAAGTGTCATGAAACCAATGTACTTTATACCTACCAGAACCAGCTTTTTTGGCATCGACAATCGTTATACCCTTCTGCCCCACTATTAAGATGTATTTTCAGACGTCATTAAAGAGGTTGTGGAATGCTCGAAGACATTTCCGTCATTTTTCGGGTATATGTAGCCTAAGGTGTGATGAAATAAAAACGACTGTTGTTTCTGTCATGAAATGAATACAAAAGGTACTTTTGAGAGCTGTTTTTCAGGTCCTGTTTCGACCCGAACGTGCAATTTGTGTAAAAGTCGTCGTTGGGGGCAGCAAACAAAACATAGTAACTCGTGACGTACTAAACAGGACTCCCGATGCAGCCTAGTTCATGTAGTTCCAGCGAAACTTTTTGCAAATCACTCCGCGCAACGACATGACTTTGTTTACAATTACACTGAGCGACCTTTTGTATGGGCAGCCACATGCTCCATAAGTTCAACCCTAGTTGGCAACAGCTTTTACCCCCGAAATTCTAATGGGCAAGTTCAAAATGTAATAGGAAGATATCTCCATTGACTTTTTGGTACTTTCTATTGATTATTTAGTGTTTTGATAGATACACATAATTTTATTATAGATCGGGGATCATTCTTTTGTGTTTGCCCCAACGGCCAACCATAGTAAGAAATGTCTGCGTTTCATCAACATGCACATCGCATCACCGTGACACGCGCTATGTAAAGCTGGCTGGAAATTCACGGGTGTACTGCCGCTGGCCCGGCCGCTGGGACCGTAGATTTTGACACCGGTAAACGGTGTTGGAATTTCAAAATAATTCGTTGCTGATACGTGTACGGGTAGCGAACGCACTAGGCCAAGGCAAACCTATATGCCTATAATTGTGTCAGTCGCTGGTAATCGCACCACATTTTGTTTGCAATAAATTTCCAGTTTTCCCGTCCGGGTGTCGGCATGGAGGAATGAGAATCCTCCGTAGCCATGCAGTTTGTCTGAATGGTACCGTGCGAAAACACGAGATCGGATTTCAGCTAAATTAACGGATAGAGCGCTGATCATGCACTGTACATTTTGTACGGCAAAAACCTTCTTTTCTCAAGAGATTTGTTGAAAATGGAATAATAGAGATATGATTTGTTAATGATTTATAGGGAAGACTATTTTGGACCATTTGTCCATTGCCAATCTTGAAGAACCGTAGACCCATTCAAATGTATCCTCGACCCTCCATTATCTGCGCAGCATACGCGCACGCGTTGTCACACACAAATTGAAGGTAAATGCGTAGAAAAAGGACCGCGTATAGTTTCCTTACGTTAGTGCTGATTAATGTGACAGGCCTCCATTTTCCCGAGAACTTCTTTTGATCGAATGACAAATTCTCTGCCACTGGAATTTCTTGAATAAAGTCTTAATTAGGTACTAAAAATAATGATAGTGCTCGTTAAATTTCGGGACCAGTGAATTTTGTTTTCAACCGGGATCCCGAACATGTCGTAAGTCCAGAGATTTTTGTTTTATGAACGGAGCATGACTATGATTTATGAATTGTACTTTTTTTGTAGCCACGTTTACAGGCCGAGGTGAAGCGGTAGTCCCATGGTCTCCTGGTGTTGTTTTACGGCTTTTTTTTTTTGGTAAACAATAAAGTTAACAATTTAAAAATTCAAGTAAATTCGTAATTATCGTTTCAGGATGTTAAAACAAGGGTTAAAAATAAAATGCACAAGGAAAGAAAAGAGAAGAGGACTAATTTTTTGTGGCGAACGTATACATAAAAAGCACCAGGCAACGCAAGGAACTTGACCGGGGCCCGCGACGCTGCTAACCGTACAACATTAGTTCTGAACACGGTCGACCACATCCACTGCCGTGATGCGTTATGCGTGCCGTACGCGTATAATTCGAAAACAACCTGATGATTTGTCGTCTCTTTGGACTGAATATTCACCAGAATAACGTTTAAGATTGTCTGTAAATCACGAAGAAAGTTGCGGTAGGACTGTTGATGCTCATCTAAAAATGTTATCATGAACATAATACTTTGAGTCCTTGGATAAAACGCAGCTGTTTTTTTTTCACGCAAACGTCGCAGACCTACCACTCATCAGAGCCGCGTTGCCTGGCGTTTTCAGCTGGCCAGTTGCAGTATCCGTGTTTTCGCTGGTCTCTTTTTCGGGCAGTTGGGGCTCAAATTTATACGGAAGAACATCTCAGAGGTCACCGTGTCCTTGTTCAATATACTCATCCAAAAATTAAGCAATGGGAAGGAATATCAATCTCCGCGAGTCTTTTACAAAATGTTGATTTTTCACTGCTTGACTGCGAGTCACACATGCTGACGGGGCAGGTTGGACAGCAGTAAACAGTCGTTGTATAAACGAGTCCTGTTTATTACGTCACGCTTTTTCTGATTTTACGAAGAGCCCGACGACTGTTGATTTCAATTATGTGCTCGCCGACCAACAAATTACTCGATGAATTTCAGTTTTATAAACATATAAACGCACATTAGAAAAGAATGGGAGTTTGTCATTATGCTATACAAGCTGGTTTACCCGATCATAGATCGGGTAGGGCGTAGTGTTGGGGATGAAAATGTGGGGAGTTAAATGTAAATGGGGGATATAGCTGGTGAGACATGCAGTTAAAGAATATTAATTTCTGTGGTGTGATCTGAGGCAATTTCTGATCACTAAAACCAATTTGAGCAAAAGATCATCTGTGAAAGTTTTGAGTAATTGAATCAGCTACATGTATTCTGAGCAATAGAATCATTATTGTAGGCTACAATATTTTTATTCGGGGAAGAAAAAGTGTTGGGGGGGAGACCAAACAATGTCCCCCCTCAAAATGTGGGGGTGTGTGTGTGGGGGGGGGGGGGGTTCCCCTGTCCCCCGTCGATTTACGCACATGATAATTATGTACCATGGCAACTGTCTGTAAATGTTGCCGTTGGTCTGTTAAATTGGCTTTTTGTGAGGCAGTCGCATTTGGAAAACGAAGATCATCTTTTAAACATCATTTTCGAGTTTGGTGTCATTGAATCAGCTATTCTGAGTAATGGAATCATTATACATGTAGTAGCTACAATTTTTATTCGGGGAAGAAAAGTGGGGGGGGGGGACCAAAAAAGTCTCCACCGCTTTAAAATGGGGGGGGGGGGGGTGGAGGGGTTCCCCGTCCCCCACCGATTGACGCCCATGATAATTATGTACCATGGCAACAGTCTGTAAATGTTCCCTTTGGTCTGTTAAATTGGCCTTTTTGTGAGGCAGTGGCATTTGTGAGAAAACGTACTTGAAAGGCTTGCCGTAGTACACAGGCGAAGGCTGATTAAGAAGGTCATAATTAAGTTTCAGTATATTGGACTCTTCAACAAACGTAAACTTGAACGTCTTACAATTTGCGAGACTGTCTGCGAGGAACTTGTCGAGTCAACTGTTATTCAACTTGGGTCAACCATCTATATAAGAGCAAATTTTACTCGGCCTCCGAGAAATGTTTGCTCCTGAAACGATCTGAGACCGCGGTCTTTCGCGACGCCAAAATCGCTCCACGTCCGTGGAAAAATGTGGAGGGTGTCTTCCGCCGGATCGGACACATTTTCGTTGATTTTTTGTGTGACTGCGTTTAAGATCGCGATGTTTGAAGCAATGCATCGATCCTTCGTTGATCCCAGACAGGCCCCCGAAATTATAACGCAACACTGTGGCGGGCAGCGAACTCACAACGCTCAGCCTTGGTGGAAGCATGGAGCTGTATTAACACACGATGGAAACAACAGAGCACTATACACGTCACTCACATGCTTGTGCTTCAAATCATGCAAATAGCGAGCACCGTAGACCCAACCTCGTTTCCAGGGTGTGGAGCAGGCTGCAGTACGCGTTGCCATCGACAGTTTTGCATAGCCCAGATATACTACGCAGTGTAGACTTTCGATTGGTCAGACCGCGCAAGGCATACTTAATGTGTAGTCCTTCTGAGTATTCGTTGCACTCGGCGCAGGGGCGGCAAGCGAAGCATATGAAAGAATAGGGGCACTCGGTGGCCACGCACCATGGAGAAAAAATATTTTACCAAGGTCACCCCATATCACAATTTGGTGAACGCTTTGGCAGTACGGCTGAGTAGAACACGTAAACGAAACCCCTACGTTGACCTCGCTGACCTCGCACAGTCTAGACTCGCAGAAAAGCCAGCACAGGGGGCGGCCAGGCAGTCAACGTGAAAGCGCACACGACGGAACATTCCTGTGCAAAATGCTGTCACGAAAAATAGACGAAAAGGATCGCCGGTCCGTACGGGAAAATCAGGACGACCCGAAGTGTCCGACCCGGCGGAAGACACCCTCCGTATTTTTCCACGGACGTGGAGCGATTTTGGCGACGCGGGAGCCCGCGGTCTCGGATCCTTTCATGAGCAAACATCGTCTCGGAGGCCGAGTTAAACTCTCTCTTATATATATAGATATGGGTCTACTCTACAATATAAAAATATAAAAAACAAACGATTTTCAGCATTCCACAACCTCTTTAAACCTCGAAATTATTCAATAAATGTACTGCTTCACTATGGAGTCATAGGAAAGCGCACATGTAAACCAAGCGTGACGTCATTATGTCTTAGGTACATTAGTCGACAAGCTTAGCGTAATGTACATGTACAGTACAGGGTACATGTACACCGGAAACGTACAGTCAAGAATGATGAATGATGTATACGTACGGGTGAGGGGGGGGGGGGAGGTGTGGGGGTGTAGCCCCTAAGTATTCCGTGCGTAAGGGGGGGGGGGGTCTAAAAGTCGGCATTTCGTGGGCTACGTACAGCCAGAGTGAAAACAAACTGTGCTCACCCAATGACTAACCAGTGGAGGGATTTAGGTTATATAACGTTACCAGATTGAACTGATATATATAATCTCAAGAAAATACGTTTGTAAGTTGGCTCACAACCTGTCAAGCACACCAACTGATACCATCTTCCAAGAGAACAATCATGAACAAGATCGGACGATAGGTGGCAATCGATTTGTTCAGAAAGGCCAATGTGGTCTTCCCGAATTTGCTTCTCTAAGCGTCTCGATTTCACTTTTCAAATCTCTAGTCTGCACCCATCCCCACCTCTAGTTACGCCACTGATTAAAACCAAACATGTGAATACAACTTAGATTTTCGAATTTGTGTGGATGTCATTTCCACCGATATACTGAGATTAAACTTCCAAGACAGTGAAGCCAATACTGTAAAAACAAACAAAATCGAACTATTTTCAAACTCCTTTCCTTTGAAAACATTGATTCTCGAATTCAAAAAAGTATTCCGCTACTGAATGAATGTCTAGTGATTTATGAAAATATTGTCCTTGATTTATGAATGTGAATTAATAGGCCTACCTATAAAATGTGATAGCATGAACCGTGTAATTTCAATTTCCATCCGCTATATACATATACAGTCGTTGTTGAGAGTCGGTTGAGGACTTGTTACTTCGGTCCACCACCGGAGCCACTTCCTGGTGAACATTGGATGCAAGCAGCCGCTCGAGAAATACGTAAACGATGCCCAAGCACACGAAGCTCGACTGGTAGGGAGAACTTAGTGATCAAAGCTCCGAAACATTCATTTAAAACAAATTCGGTTAGAACACATAAACAATATTTGCAATGTGTTACATTTCAATCGTCCTATCACAATGCTAACATACAGGCATGCATGGTCTCCAAAACGGCAAAATGGTACCTATCCATGTGAAAATAATATCGAAAATTTTGTTGCAAACTTTGCAAAATATTTACAGGCGTAGAGAGGTACCTTATTGTGGAAACAAATCTCCGTTTTGGAAAGTAACGTCAGACTTGCGCATATTCACCATTTGCTGCTCGTAATTTTCTCGTCTTCTTTTGGAATTTAAGTGTCCTTTGAATAATTTTAAAAGTTATATCCTGGTTGCAACGGCAATTTAGAGCAGGATAGGGTTTTTGCGTGTTTTTTTTTGACAATCTCGTACTGTACAGTAAATACTTTATGCATGCCTGTTTAAAGTAAACTGGTTTACATAGCTTTATTATAGGTAAATATTTCCAAAAACTGTGAATGGAGTAATGCTAATAAAAAAAGCCGTTGGACAATCTGTCTCGACCGTTGAACCAACGGAATCAACAACAATATTCGGTACGTTTTGTACACACCAATCGGGAGCCAAGCACGATGTTTGGTATTGTCAAATGTTCAGTGTAGCGGTGTTCGGTTAAGTGACGCTCCACTGTGATTATTTTCCATGTAGAAATGTTTTTCAATCGATATATATTTGCATATCATGCCAAAGAGGGTTGGAAAGAGTGCACTCCAGATTCAATATCTAATTTTGACGCCATGTCCTATTTTATCGTCAATAAATTGATTGATTTGATTGTAGATGTTCCCCGATATGCTGGCTGCCAGGAAAGCTACAGTGGTGGCGGGATATCCTATGGTGTCGTCACTATCTACCCAAAGCAATACCCAAACGGTTTGGCTGTAACCTGCAAACAGTCGTTCATTGTAAGTTTCTCCAATCGTGTTCCAATTCATGTTCAAACTAAGTGGAGTTCAACAAAATTGTCCTTAAAAAGAAAGCGACAACTTTGCAGACAACTGGCGTTATATAAATGTATGTTATTAAAAATTATGATTATCATTATACGTGTAATGGTGCCATTAAGGAGACACGTTATCGTAGTTTCTTCGCACGATGAGAGACATCGGTCATTAGGGAGACATTTTCATTTCTCCCTAATGTCACAGCCCCCTTTAGAGGCAAAATTTTACCGTCGCAATTAGATTATATTTGTTGCTGGTGTCTAATTAGTAAACATACCGAAATTCGTGGGAAAAGGTCAAGGGAACATTGGGTAAGGGCACAAAAATTCTGTGCTCAAGTCTATAGGGAATGTCTCCCAAATTAATGTCCAATCCAAGGAAATTAGTATTATTATTTTTAACTGGTGTAAAGATCTGAACCACGCGTTTTCAATGTACCACGTGGTATTGGAATAACGTGGCGTTCATTGCAATGATATATATGGGCTAGGAGCATTAAACTGTTGCGCATTATAATACCACATAATAACTTAACTTTGTTTCGGGGTAACTATTTGTTCCAGGTGATTCAGAATCGTAAAGATGGATCGGTGAATTTCACCCGTAGCTGGGCCGAGTACCGAGACGGCTTCGGTGATCTGACGGGGGAGTTCTGGCTGGGCAACGAGATAGTACGCCAGCTGACCTCGGAAGGCACTTGGGAACTACGTTTTTCACTGAAAGGAGATAAGAGCTCTGGTACTTCCCGTTTTCGACAAGTCCAGATCTTGGGTGACGACTACATTTTGAATACGGATTATAGGAGTCTATCAGGTATGGTTAATTTACAAAATGATGAAATTCGTAGAATTCTGGATTTACTTTCAACACGCACGTAGTTTATACAGTTTACAGAATATTTTCCCGCATGAGCTTGTCGTAACCTACTCAAATGCGCTTGCTTTCAAATGTAGCCTTAGTGCAACCGATCGACAAATGATCAAGGGCTCTGACTTGCCTGGGCCAGCTGGTTGCGATGTATAAAATCCAAACTATGAGCAAATGGTCAAATTCACCTCTCGGCGTAGGGATTTTACACACACTCAAACTGTTCCATTCAAAAATAGCTATGAAGTTATTTTTCGATTGTAAAAACATCCCCTGTCTACTAATTATGATTTCAAATCACGGTTTGACGCGCACGACTGTCTGTTAGTTTACTATTGTACAAAGGAGGGCGCCGCTGATTAAATTTGTGCAATAGCATCATCAATTTAGCGTTGATTTGAAAGGGCATGGGCTTCGTGCAAAAGTGCCCTCTCATCGGTAAGAAAGGGATAGTTAGGGAGACACGGGAGAACATTCGAACGCATTACACCGACCACGCCTGACGGAAAAACGCCATGGCTGTGTGCACATTTTGAATAAAATCAGTCGTGCGTACTCTGCGTTATACACGCGCGAATCGGAACGCACACGCGTTGTGTCCAGCATAGCCCTGCTTAACAACCGACTTTGTGCTTACCGAGCCTCCATCTATTTTATAGAAACCGTTTACAGTAAGCACAGCGAAAGCACGCTTAAGAACAGAATAAAACAGTGATGTAACAACAGAAATCTCCATGCACGCGCAACCGTTAGCAGATTCACGGCATGAAATAGTGCTTAAGCAGCAGCATGATTTTCTGCTTTAGAAAGCACGACTTTTCTGCTTACCGTTAAGCAGCTCTGTGATATTGGGCCCAGAGATCAGTGGTCGTGTCCCGTCCAAGGGGCTCTAAAAAGTTGTCAAAAAACGCCGTCTCTTGTTGGCGCACGGAACACGTGCAAAACGTTTGTTGGCAGCGCGTTACCGGGCGACGCACCCTTAATGTGCCCAGTGTAAAATGTGATTCGATAAAACCCATATTTTCCATGCGTTCGTTTACTGAATAATTTATTTTTTAAAAGACTTTATTGCTCAAAATCTGTACGATAATGTTTGATACCGCATGGTTTTAAATCTACGTGAAACAGATTAAGTACGCCTGCACTAGGGATTTTCTTTTTACAAGTCGAAACATAAATTGGTGCGTTTTTGGTCCGTTTTGATTGCTGCGAATGTCGATTGTTCACAATGCCTTTGCACTTTTCATTCCCTCATTTAAAACTACAAATGATTCGAGATCTGCTCAACCCATTTACAAATGAAGCAAGATCAGTTTGCTGCACCAGGTTTTATATCGAAATTGAGTCACATCCGAGAATTGTCGAAAAATGTTCTGTGACAGCACATTGAACATTATTCCGACATTGAATATCAACGCCTTTACAGAATAAAAAGCGGTGCTTTTCATTTCTTAACGTATTTCTTGTCCGTTTCTGCTCAGGCCAGCCGTTCTCAACCTACGATCGCGACAATGACGCCGATGGCAACGCCAATTGTGCCGCTCAGCTGAAGGGAGGCTGGTGGTTCAAGACTTGTACTGGAGGAGTCGGGAATGTGGATCTCGTGCCGACTAACCTGAATGGGGAGTATTCCTATCCCGTCAACTCCACGGGGCAAGATTACCGCGGTATGAGGTGGCCTTCTTCTTGGTTATCTGTAGGGCAAATAGTGTCCAGCTCCATTTGGTTGTATCGAGTGCCGTAAACGGGCATCTAAGCCCAGGCCTTTTCCTATCTCACCCATCCGCGCCGTTCAAAATCCCTTTCGAACCCTGAAATCCAAGTTTTCAATATGTTTCGATCATTAGATGGTATTTCCATCATTTGGTATGCATTTAAATAGAATGTGTCAGATTAAATATGTGGCTTTTGCCATTTATAAAAAATAATAAAAAATATCAAACTTTGCCAAAAAGTAACTTAAGTTAAGGACGCGTTGGTGTAAAAAAGTTCATCAAAAGTAAGGACTATTTTCCTTAAGAATACGATAACCACAAAGTTATAATATACATACATAACTGACTGTTCACATTTTATCTTTCTTAGCTGTTTATGGATATGTTACTAAAGGAAGCCCTACTTTCTATATATAACACGTTATCTTTACCACAACTGCTAAGCGCTAGCATGGGGGAACAGCAACTGATCTAATTTAAATACAATTCTTGTGACACAAAAAAAATCGCTCAGGGTAATAAACCACTCAAACTCAAGGGCACACGACGCACCCCTTTTTCATAAATTTAATACACCCCCTATCCGTGAGTTATATAAATACCACCTCGGAGTCATTATGTTTAAATATTAAAGGGATCTATTGCCTACTTCACTCTCGAGTCTTTTCACAAAGACATCCATCAGAATAACATAGGGAATTCAAAGGACTTGCATTTTTTAGAGTATGGTCATCTAACTATTTATTTGCAGTTAAACATCAAAGATCCGTGTTTCTCTTCCCACTCCTTCCTCTTAGATCAATCGGTAGTTGAAAACAAAACGTTTTAAGACATATCTCTTAAAAATCTGTATTTAAACCGGTATTCATGATTACTACACCTCATAAATATTCATGATCAAATTGAAGCGCATCATTGGCCAATTTCGCCGCGCGTCCGGGAAGTAAAAATGATATGCGCCCAGGTGACGTCATACCGGTGAGTATCCAGGTCGCTGCCGTGCGGTAGTTTTTTCTGGTAGCACCAAAATTCCCTATGGAACCCGCCTCGAAGACATGTTGTCTTTGACATGTAATCTTTACGGAACCAGTCTGTTGTTGCAATCCTTGTTACAACCACAGTAAAAACACTTCAAAGTGTGTTGGCACCAGACTATTTCATACTGTGACAAAGAACTTGAATTGTGCTGAATAAATATGCAAAATCTAGGATCGCCGTTATCGACAAGGCAGAGAGGCTACTAAAAAGACAGTGAGCCTACTAAATATTTATGAGCTGTAGTAAAACGAATACGGCAGGGTTGATTTCTGGAAAATAGTTGGAATTACTGGTCCCTCGGTGTAGGTCAGCTTGACTACCTCCCTCTGCTTCGTGTCGGGAGGTAGTCAAGCTGACCTACACTGAGGGACCAGTAATTCCCACTGCTTCCCCTCAAACCATTGTCTAATACCCGAGACTTTTACCCTTTCCTATTGGTCGAGAGCCTGTCACATGGGGGGTTTTCAACGGTTGCTAAAACAACGGCTGGTTGGTTTTCAACACTTTTTCTGTGTCACATGAACATATTTGGACTCCTATGAAATCTTACCCCTTTAAGTTTCCCTTTTATTGGTTGAACGTTCACAATCTTCACTTAGGCATGCGCAATACTATCAATGAGTCCGTATACGCCGCAGTGTTGATTACAGTCAGATACGAAGCACTGTCCCATATTACCAGTCTCATTTATTCTTTAAGGGACATTACGGCCTGAAATCCCGAACATTTTATGTTTTGCATTGTTTGGTTTATCCTATGTTCTTTTTAAGGGAATTAAAGTCCGAGAACCATTTCGGTACCAACTGACGCATGCGCATTATAGTCATTTACTATACTTGATTGCAGAAAAAAAAGTAATGGCTATAAGGAGATGTTTAGACTAATGGCGAGAGGCACATACCGTAGCATAGCTAGAGGGGTGTTCAAAAAAATGAAGTAAAACTGTTGAACAAAATCGTTGGAAATGGCTGCTTTTTGACTTGATTTTTTGACTACAAAGATAAATTGAATGGGAATATATATGTGCTTGGCCGGTATAAAATAATTACGTATAAAACCGGCTGAGGGGCCTGGTCGCCTATAGTTTCCCTCGATTTTGGCTAGGGCCATTATTGGCGTCCAAGCCGGTTTTAAAAGTACTTGTTTAAAACCTTCCAAGCACATATATATTGTTATTATTATTATTATTACAAGAACAAATAATGTTTTACGTCTAATATTACAAGAAAATTGTTTTACGTCTAAATATGCTATTCAAAATGTTTCGCTTATTAATTCAACGGAACAAATAATAGTAGTAATAGTAAATAAATAATAATAATGCTTAGTAATATTATTAATGTACTTCTGTTATAATTCACAATTAGTTCAGTTTTATATCTATTTATTTAAGTTGAAGTGTTTTTTTTTCTGCTAAATTTATTGTAATTGTTTACTCACGATGACCTGGCCTAGTTCAGGCTTACGGCCAGACTCCTCCGTTCATCATTTCATTGCTATATATTCCGTTAATTCCAGTTGTTCATTAATGTAAGAATGATGTTTGGAAAATAAATCATATCAAATGGTCAGGTCGTATTACATTTAACAACCAAAAAGTAAGTGTGGTATAGTGCCGCATAGTATAGTTAAATATTTGCAAAAACGGAAGTTAATGCAAATGTGTGATGTTGTGGAACATTTTGTTTATAAAGTACAATATAGACGCTGTAAACAGCAATAATAATGAATTTTTAGCATCGATTCGGAATTGGAAAGAAGCTGTTATTAAAGAGATATAAAAAGGGTCATTTTATTTAAACATTTTGAGCACTGTAAGAAAATACCCTGATATCAATTCAATACAAGTTTTTTTATCGACATAATTTCACAAATATAAAATTGCAGTGTCATAACTCATTTGGTAAGATTTGCATTTTGTATACTAATGATAGGCCTACCTTTTAAAAACAAACTGTGTGTGGGGTGGTTTTTTTTTTGGGGGGGGCGTTTTTGATTACCAGTTGTGTACGAGTATGGGTTTTTAAAATTGGATAACTTAGTTTACATTTACATTCTAAATAATTTTGGATTGACAATTCTTGGATTGACTGAGTCCGAGTAGTCGTTGTGGCAACATTGTTAATGTATCATATTGTTTTATTATCAAACATAATACAACCGCATATACAGTGAAATGAGCCTCATTTTGTGCGGCTGAAAGAGATTCAAAACACACACAAATAAAGAGTAAAATATGAAATACATGTAACATTATGATAATAATAACAATTTGTTAAAGTAAATTATATAATACAGTAGTAAAAAGGGGCCCCTAACCAACTATACTGGTACATCATCATAAAACATCATTGACAATGCGAACTGCTGTTGGATAAAAAACTAAAACAGCTAACGATTGGAGCCTGATTTCATTAATCTGTATCGGTTGTTTTATCTAATGGGCTAGACAAAAAATTGTGTGCTGGATAAAAAAAAATTATCTTCTATGATAGTCTAGGCCCTTTTCTTTACAAAGCGTCAAGGGTTGGGAGTTGGCATCCAATGATCCATTTAACAACACAAACGATTCGGTTGGGACACTTCCGGTCATTGGCTGTGGCATTGCCCCACCTAACGATGATTGACTGTGCCAAGACACTCTCAATCACCGCCCGGTAGAACTTCAACAGCAGTCTTTGACTGACATAAAAGCTTCCCAAGAAGCCGTCTAAAGAAAAATAAGTTGAGCAAGGCAGCCGGGAGGCTTTCACGAGCACCTGTCCGTCTTTAACATTTTGGCTGGTTACCGCCAGCCTACCTCTCCTTTGCTCAGCAAATGTTCAGTAGCTCTATACAACTCACGTCCGATTCATAATTTGTTTCATAACAGAGCAGTGAAAAGTGTTTTCCGTTCGGTTTAACGGTTTGTGACTTTGCTTCTAAGTATCACTTAATACTGAACCTCGGTCAACCTCTGAAGGAGGGATTAAGCGCCATTGCTTTTACGACAAAAAAAATCTGTGCCAAAGTATATCACAAGACAAACTCTAAGTCAGTTTCGAAACTTTGCATGGTGGTAGTGTGGACTAGTGAAGGTTTGCGGTAAAACCAGGTGGACAATCTCTTTTTAGAAGTGTGGTTCTGAAAAGAACTGTGAACTGCTGCTTCACTACCAACTGGTTCTTTTCAGAACTACACTTCTTCTCAAAAGAGATTTTCCACATGGTGTTACTGCAAACTACCACTAGTTCACGAGTTATAAATAAAGTCCCCTCTTTCAGCTCAACAGCTTCCAATGGTATTTAGTATTTAGTAAAACATGCACAACTTCTGATAGCATGTATCAATTTCAGTAACTCTTTTTTTATACGAGTGGAAGAACATGCTCTTTTCAGACATACTTACTTGGTGTATACAATTTGATTGCTTTTTATGAAACAAATCATTTATGCAGGTCACTTTCTTGTTTTCTCACCCTGTACAATTTGGGATACATTAACTTCAATGTATATACAGAGATGTTTAAATAACACTAAAATGATACATGTTGTGTTATAAAAATGGAACAACTTGTAGACACTACAGTGTGTTAACTTATCATCGCACAATGCTTTGCACTAGGAATCAAATAATAAAAGCGAATGGTACTTGGTTTCGCAAGGTAATATGCTGTTTATAGCTGGATTACATGTATTTACAATACTACGCAAGCTGATTCAATTTTTCACTAAAAGAATTCAATTCTATTCTCGTTCCATTCAAACTGAGTGCGGGTTCTTTTGTTGTTGTAGTGAGTACAGTAATTTTGATTGATCAATTTTGACTCAACCTTTAACATACACGATATTCATAACTATACACGCTTAAATATGTAGATAGACGGTACAATAATAATGAGAAGAAATATATAGTCAAGCACAAAATTTGGACTTTTGAACATTTTGAAAATTACATTTTCAAGGATGTAATCTGTTAAAGGAGTTGAAGAACATGCTTTTTTCAGACATACTTACTTGGTGTATACAATTTGATTGCTTTTTATGAAACAAATCATTTATGCAGGTCACTTTCTTGTTGACTCACCCTGTACAATTTGTGATTCATTGACTGCAATATATAACAGAGATGTTTAAATAACACTAAAATTATACATGTTGTGTTATAAAAATGAAACAACCTGTAGATACTATAGTGTTTTAACTTATCATCGTATAATTACAATGCTTTGCACTAGGAATCAAATGTTAAAAGCGAATGGTACTTGGTTTCGCAAGGTGTTTGCTGTTTATAGCTGGATTACATGTATTTACAATACTACGCAAGTTGATTCAATTTTTCGCCAAAAGAATTCAATTCTATTCTCGTTCCATTCAAACTGAGTCCGGGGTCTTTTGTTGTTGTTGTGAGTACAGTAATTTGGATTGATCGATTTTGACTCAACCTTTAACATACACGACATTAGGCCACCAAAAAAAATATTCGGTCTCTGGTCAGACCAAAGTTCCGGAATTGACGCGGCCACGTGTTTTTTTTTTTTTTTTTTTTTTTTTGCTTTTTTTTTTTTCTTCAAGCTTGGATTGTACAGACAAGGTGGGGTACTATTTTGCTTTTTTGGTGTCCTCATGTACATTGGTGTCCTCCATAATTTGCCTTGGTGCTTTCGATCATTTGCCTTGGTGCAATTTCCCATTCCTTGGTGCTCTTTGGTACAAAAAAATTGAGGAGGTGCGGAAATAGAGGGCGCTGTTGGAGCTACCGCGGAACATTTTGGGAAAAAAAAGATCGACGCGCATGATTAAAATCGACGCGCGCGCTGACCAGAGACCGACTTATTTTTTTTGTTGGCCTTATACAAATATTGAATGCTTCGAGTGGTGTAGTAAAACTAGCCTCCCGAGGTGATCCATGGACCATTCTATTTTCCCGAAGCGAAGCCGAGGGAAAATAGAATGGTCCATGGATCACGGAGGGAGGCTAGTTTTACTTCACCACGAGATAAAGCATTCAGTATTTGTTTTATAACACTTCACCCACAGATTCTGCTTGATTTTAAATTTTTACATTATTTAAATCTGAACACAGTTGAAATAAACTTCAATTTCAATACAAAATTGGTGGAAAATGTATTTCTCTCTTAAAAACTACCCCTTCACAAAATGTTTGAACCCAAGTCTGCGGCGCGTTCTCTTTTGAATAATACGCGCTACGCACAACGCGCACACCAGCATGCATTTGCACACAAATACCGCGCCGTGGAAATAGTACTTTGGTTGCTAATGGTAAAGCACTTTGGTTGCTATGCGCATAGTACTTTTGGCCGTGCACAGAAAGATAGCAAAATTAGAAAGTAACATGTGACTCGCTCTCGGCCAATCAAGACACAGAATCTGTGGGTGAGGTGTTATAATCATAACTATACACGCTCAAATATGTAGATAGACGGTACAATAATAATGAGAAGAAATATATAGTCAAGCACAAAATTTGGACTTTTGAACATTTTGAAAATTACATTTTCAAGGATGTAATCTGTTAAACAGGTTTTTTGTAAATAATAAATGTCATCGAAAGAATATCCAATGACCCCACGCAATCCCATTCGGCGAAAATCGTCTTTGTCAAAGTTTTTCGACATGTCTGAAGCGGAAACGAACCATTATCACGTTATCGTACAAACCCACCAGCTTAAATTGTTTACCAATCTGTGAACAAGTTTCGTAAGTTCATATTTTTGCGTATTAAGTAAAACGTTTCTAAATCTATTTCCTTAAAGGATTCTACTTTCAAAGTTGTTTTTCAGCATCTAAACCTAATTAGGCACTATCTTAAGAAACTTGCCTGTGGGTGATCGCTTTAGCCCAGGTATTTACAATTATTTACTGATTTGTTTTCATCTCGTGTTCAATCTCCTGACTGTTTCATTTCCCCTTCTCGTCTCGGGCATTTCTTTGTTACCCATTGAGGCCATCAGCCTGATTTGGTCGGTAGCAAAATGAGGGGTAAATTGGTTGTGATTTTTGGCAAGGTGTGCACCCCTGTAGTTGGAAAATATGTGATAGCATTTCAGCGGAGGCAGCTTTTTGGGTGCTATCACTTTTGTTTAAAAAATGGCAGTCATGCTTGTTACCATAATTAATCCGGTTCAAGCTTATTGCCACCGCTCACACTACTACCAACCGGTTCTTTTCAGAACTACACTTCTTCTCGAAAGAGATTTTCTACATGGTGTTACTGCAAACTACCACTAGTTCACGAGTTATAAATAAAGTCCCCCTCCCCCTTTCAGCTCATCAGCTTCCAATGGCATTCCATGGATAGCTATAAAGATAGGGGTTTCTTTTTTTAGTAAAACATGCACAACTTCTGATAGCATGGATCAATTTCAGTAACTCTTTATTTATAGGAGTTGAAGAACATGCTCTTTTCAGACATACTTATTACTTGGTGTATACAATTTGATTGCTTTTCATGAAACAACTCATTTATGCAGGTCACTTTCTTGTTTTCTCAACCTGTACATTAACTTCAATGTATAACAGAGATGTTTAAATAACACTAAAATGATACATGTTGTGTTATAAAAATGGAACAACTTGTAGATACAGTGTGTTAACTTATCATCGCATAATGCTTTGCACTAGGAATCAAATAATAAAAGCGAATGGTACTTGGTTTCGCAAGGTAATATGCTGTTTATAGCTGGATTACATGTATTATCAAAACTACACAAGTTGATTCAATTTTTCACCAAAAGAATTCAATTCTATTCTCGTTCCATTCAAACTTAGTCTGTGTTCTCTTTTGTTGTTGATGTGAGTACACTAATTTTGATTGATCGATTTTGACTCGACCTTTAACATACACGATATTCATAACTATACACGCTTAAATATGTAGATAGACGGTACAATAATAATGAGAAGAAATATATAGTTAAGCACAAAATTTGGACGTTTGAACATTTTGAAAATTACATTTTCAAGGATGTAATCTGTTAAACAGGTTTTTTGTAAATAATAAATGTCATCGAAAGAATATCCAATGACCCCACGAAATCCCATTGGGCGAAAATCGTCTTTGTCAAAGTTTTTCGACATGTCTGAAGCGGAAACGAACCATTATCACGTTATCGTACAAACCCACCAGCTTAAATTGTTTTCCAATCGGTGAACAAATTTCGTAAGTTCATATTTTTGCGTATTAAGTAAAACGTTTCTAAATCTATTTCCTTAAAGGATTCTACTTTCAAAGTTGTTTTTCAGCATCTACACCTAATTAGGCACTATCTTAAGAAACTTGCCTGTGGGTGATCGCTTTAGCCCAGGTATTTACATTTATACTCTTTTGTTTTTATGGATCAATTTCAGTAACTCTTTTTTTATAGGAGTTGAAGAACATGCTTGTTTCAGACATACTTCATTTGTGTATAAAATTTGATTGCTTGTTATTAAACAAATAATTTATGCAGGTCACTTTCTTGTTTTCTCACCCTGTTCAATCTGGGATACGTTAACTTCAATGTATAATTAAAATATGAACTTACGAAACTTGTTCACCGATTGGAAATCAGCAGTGGTTTTACCATTGCTTAAAAAGCCTAGTCTAGACTTAAAGATGGAAAATGTTAGGCCTGTTAGTAATCTTCAATTCATATCTAAGTTGGTGGAAAAGGCAGTCGCATTCCAACTACAATCTCATTTAACATTGAACGGTTTATATCCAATTACTCAGTCGGCCTACCGTAGTCACCATAGTACTGAGACGGCCTTATTGAAAGTTAAAAACGATTTACTAATGGCTATGGACAAACAACATGTTTCTTTATTAGTCTTACTTGATTTAAGTTCTGCTTTCGATACTTTAGATCATACGGTTTTGTTGAACAGGCTCCAGTCCAAGTTTTGTATTGATGGGACTGTTCTCCTCTGGTTTAAATCTTATTTGTCTGACAGATCTCAACGGGTCTCTGTTCATGGTAAACTTTCTCAGAAATTTGACCTTGAGTGGGGTGTACCCCAAGGATCCTGTTTAGGTCCTTTGTTGTTTATTTTATATACCAGTAGTTTGTTCGAAATTATTGAGACTCAACTTCCAGATGTGCATTGTTATGCTGACGATACGCAACTTTATCTTTCCTTTTGCCCAGATGATGCATCGAGCCAGGCGTCTGCTCTTTCTGCAATGGAGGGTTGTATACATGTTGTGCGTAAATGGATGCTCAGTAATGGGTTGATGTTAAACGATGATAAAACTGAATTTATTATCATGGGTACTCGCCAACAATTGGCTAAGGTTAATATTGACAGCATCAATGTTGGGGAGTCCAGACTTTCCCCTGTCTCCGTTGTGAAGAGTCTGGGTGCCTGGTTCGATGCAAACTTGACAATGTCTACTCATATCGCAAAAACGTGTGGTACAGCTTTTTATTATTTACATAATATTAGACGTATCAGAAAGTATCTGACCAGGGAATGTACTGAAACGTTAATTCACTCTTTTATTTCTAGTCAGTTGGATTATTGCAATAGCCTCCTCTATGGATTGCCTGACGTTCAAATATCACAGCTTCAACGTGTGCAAAATTCCTGCGCCAGACTAGTCTGTAATGCTTACAAGTACTGTCATATCACCCCACTGTTTTTTGATTTACATTGGCTTCCGGTGAGATTCAGGATTGAGTTTAAAATTCTGTTAATAACTTATAAAATTCTTTATGGTCTAGCTCCCTTATATTTATGCCATCTAATCCCAAAACGATCTTCATCCAATTACAATCTCAGATCTTCCAATGACAAAACACTCCTCAGTTACTCAGCAAGTCGAACCAAGGTCACCCTTGGTGATCGTGCATTTGAGTGTGCTGCACCTAAGTTATGGAATGCACTGCCATTAAATATCCGAGAAGCAAGTAGCCTGAATGTTTTTAAACAATTACTTAAAACTCATCTTTTTATGAGAGCTTTTTATTGATTTTTTGTACCCTGTATCAGTGTTCATTGTATTGTTGAATTTTGCGTATACGTCTGTTTATTTTAATTTTTTTATGACTGTAATGCGCATTTGAACATATTTTAAATGGAATTTGCGCACTATAAATTAATAAATTATTATCATTAATTATTATAACAGAGATGTTTAAATAACACTAAAATGATACATGTTGTATTATAAAAATGGAACAACTTGTAGATACAGTGTGTTAACTTATCATCGCATAATTACAATGCTTTGCACTAGGAATCAAATGTTAAAAGCGAATGGTACTTGGTTTCGCAAGGTAATATGCTGTTTATAGCTGGACTACATGTATTTACAATACTACGCAGGTTGATTCAATATTTCACCAAAAGAATTCATTTTCTATTCTCGTTCCATTCAAACTGAGTCCGGGTTCTTTTTGTTGTTGTGAGTACAGTAATTTTGATTGATCGATTTTGACTCAACCTTTAATATACACGATATTCATAACTATACACGCTTAAATATGTAGATAGACGGTACAATAATAATGAGAAGAAATATATAGTCAAGCACAAAAATTGGACTTTAGAACATTTTGAAAATTACATTTTCAAGGATGTAATCTGTTAAAACAGTTTCTTTTTGAATAATAAATGTCATCGAAAGAATATCCAATGACCCCACGAAATCCCATTCCACGAAAATCGTCTTTGTCAAAGTTGTTCGACATGTATGAAGCTTGTTTTTTTTCTTCTCAATTTTATAGTGCCTTTTGCATTATAATTCACTCGAGTTTCTCTTTTACCAAATTTGTATTTTTTAATGCCCATTTGTGCTTTTAAAGTTTTAACTGCTTGTATAGTTCTATATTCTTATACTGTAAGCCATGTTTTAATAATGTCCATTTGTAAGGTCCTTTTGTATTGTCTCTTCTTAAATTGTGGCATCAGGAGATTAACTCGATAGTAATTTAGTTTACTTTTTTTAAATCCATCAGGGGTGCTACTTTTTTTTTTTTCTTGTTCTCTCTCCTAACTGTATGTGCATGTTTTTGTTTTCTTTACTGTTCTTATTGTCTGTACTTGAATTTTTACCTGTGAAATTAATAAATGAAATGAAATGAAATGAAATGAAACGAACCATTATCACGTTATCGTACAAACCCACCAGCTTAAATTGTTTTCCAATCGGTGAACAAGTTTCGTAAGTTCATATTTTTGCGTATTAAGTAAAACGTTTCTAAATCTATTTCCTTAAAGGATTCTACTTTCAAAGTTGCTTTTCAGCATCTACACCTAATAAGGCATTGTGTTTAGAAACTTGACCGTGGATGATCAGTTTAGTGCATCCTATTTACAATTGTTGTTTTTATCTCGAAGTATTCGTTTTCAATTTCCAAACTTTTTCCATTCCCCGTCTCGTCTCGGGCATTTCTTTGTTACCCATTTAGGCCCATTAGCCTGGGGGTTTTGGTCGGTATCAAATGAGGGGACAATTGGTCATTATGATTGGGTTTTTATTTCGTCACATTTACGTACAGGCGTGGTTGCCCCGGTGGAGAATTAAATGGTGCCCGTGCTTGGGGTAGCAGGCATATGCATATTCCGGGTCATCGGCCGCCAGCTGCACCGAGTCGCTTGTTTGGCTGGTCGTAGAAGTCCCTGAGTTTATTTCAGCAACTCCTGGATTGCCTTCCCCATCTTGGTTTACAATTGAGTAAGTGTGTGGTTCCCCAGGGTCATCCTGGGCTGGTACCTGGCCCTGCTGATCATATGATGCATATGCGTATTCCGAGTTGTCGGACACCAACTGGACCGAACCTTTTGTTTCACCCATCGGGGTGGCTTGTGGGTTCATTTCCCGAACTCGTACCTTATTTCTCTTACCTTTCTTGCTTACATTTGAGTACGTGTGTGGTTCCCCCGTGTCAGTCTTAGCTGGTACCCGTCCCTGCTGATCCGATGATGCATATGCGTATTCTTGGCTTTCAGAAACTGGTTGTTCATATACATGTACTTGTAATTGCAGCTCTGGCTTGGGTTCAGCATCTGAGGAGTTATTTATTCAAACAATATAACGCAAATAACTAGTTTGGTTGAGTTTGCTTGATTTTATAGGAAGACAAAAGACACATCATATAGGAACATTAAACAGAAATTATCTTTAAAAAAAAAAGATAAACAAATAACGTGCTATCAGGCTTTTAAATTTTCTGCATCAAATTTATAATTTTCTTCGCATTTTGATTTAAAAACGTAGTCTTATAAAAAAGGGCCTGGAATACCTACACTCCTGATCCAGTTCTTGTGAAGAGGTTTGTTCGTTCTTTCTGCAAAAAGAACAAAATAATAATATTTCGGCAAATATGTACTTTTATTTAGTCTGCTAACATGAGTCTGCTCTCATGTTAAAGCGTTGCAGTTTCATGTTTGGACACAAGTTACTAGACCGCGACAGCGTGTCTTGACAAAGCTCATGTCAAAAACGACATACAGCATTTGGATTTACATGTGTAATACACCGTACCATTGCACGTTGATGTTTTGAAAAACCTTGGCTTAAAAAAGAAATGTGTTCTGTATAGCCCTCTATCTACCCTTGGAGACATTATGCATCGTTCCAGATTATACAATCATCTTGGTCCAAAACAATGAACCGCTTTTGCAAATCTATACATGGCACATTCCCTTCCTGTAATGTAAACATACGTAGTTTTCTTACGTAGGCAAAAACCTGTTTTTCCTTCTTCGGCAGACGACGACGACAATAACAACAAGCAGACCAAGGGACGCTGGAAGCCCTATAGCAATGGCTACAACGCTGGCTTGACCACCGTCACTTGGTGTCGTAGAACGAATAGTCGTCTTGTCTTGATCACTGTGTGTCGTATGTTTGCTGTCATCAATTGTCGTGGGCTGAACATTCGTGTGTTGACCATCCGGTGTCATAGGTTTATTGTCACCAATTGTCGTGGGCCGAACGGTCGTTTCTTGGTCACCAGGTATTCTTCGAGTCATCACTGTGGGATCTGTGGCAGTTGCTGGTGTTGTGTGCCCAACCACTGCGCAACTACATTTTCAAACAAGACACACCAAGATGACAAACGTGACACATTTCTAAATACATTTATTGTACATGCACGGAAATCGATCTTTTCTTTACGAGCCCAAACTCGACACTTTGAGGCATTCAACCTATATTAAAACAAAAACCTGTCTTTTGAATATTAAGTTCTGAACAAGTGATTTTTGGATACATTTAAAGCAGCTTAAGATTGACATTGACTTCTGAGTTTGTCAAAGGTTCTTAGTATTTAGGTCCAGGTTCCTCGCTTGCCTACCTTGTGGATAGCTGTCCATCCTCCGGATTTCCACATATACAAAACGGCGGCAGTGACCGTTCATATATACACCAACCACTCTCGTCTACATACTGACACGCGATCCCATCGGCGTATCTGCATTTCAAAGTTTGGTTTGATCCACAATGCAAGACAAGTCCTGTGATTCAACGGATAATATGACAGTTGAAAGCATGGCACATTTTTAGACTGTTCAAAGGATGATGTGATTGATATCACGGTTGATCCATGTAACAGCGGCAGCAACAGTACCAGTAATATAAAAGTCTTAATGTTGGTATATACGTGCTTTCTTTCATTTTTTTTTTCTTTTCCGAGCGAAATTTAATAAGGGAATAAATGTGTGTTTGGGAGGTATTATAACACTCTGTTAAAGACCGGTTGGATTCTGGACGGGTTATTATCAGCATTCTTGACTCCCACCGGTTTTAAACAGAGTGTTTAATAACGACCAAACACATATTTATTCCCATTCATAAATACCTTTTCGGTCCAAAACAAAAACAATCTTTTCGGTCGGAATATCAAAACAAGCCAAAAGCTACACGTTGCCAACCATTTTGTTCAACACTTTTACTTCATGGTTTATGAAACACTATCTGACTATAATATAGAAAGTCCCTCTACAACTCCTTACTTTATTAAGGAGATTGGCGTGCGCGTCGCGCGTACTGCGCGATGTCGTGCAAAACGCACCTGGGCTGGTGTAGTGTTAATTTCGGATTGTAACACCTCACTCAGAGATTATGTGTCTTGATTGACTGAGAGCGAGTCACATGTTACTTTCTATTTATGCTATTTTTCAGTGCCGGCCAAAATTACCAATAGCAGCCAAAGTACTATACCCGTAGCAACAAAAGTACTATACGCACTGTGTGCAAAAATGCAGGGATGTTTGAGTTGCCCGTTGCGCGTTTCGCGTATTGTTTCCAAGCGCGTGCTACAGAACTGGGTTCAAACCATACAGGTATGTTAAATTTAATATAAGTAAGATTTGAGGCTTTGCATGGTGGAGATACTAAATAATGAAAGGTTTGCGGAAACACCATGTGCGAATAATTTCTCAACTAAGAGAATGGCTCTGAATAGAACCAGAGGTATAAACTCGACGTTCCGGTCAGTATGCTCTGACTCTCCTGAAGACGGTCAGAGCATACTGACCGGAACGTCGAGTTTATACCTCTGGTTCTTTTCAGAGCCATTCTCTTAGTTGAGAAATTATTCGCACATGGTGTTTCCGCAAACCTTTCATTATTAAAATTTAGTATAGCTTTATGGTTCAAACATTTCTTGAAGGGGTAGTTAGAAAAAGTGCAAGTTAATTTTCAACTAATTTCGTATTCAAATAGAAGTAAATTTGTATTATATTCAGATTAAATTGATCAGTTATCGCCTAAAATCAAGCATAATCTGTGGGATAATCTCAGTGATCAATGGAGCATTCTATTTTCCCTCGGCTTCGCCTCGGGAAAAATGGAGTGCCTCATGGATCAACTCGGGAGGCTAGTTTTACTACTCCACTTGAAGCAGTCAATATTTGTATCCTATGAAATACTGATTCACTGGTAGTATCGCGCATGTATACGTGAGGAACGTGAACGTTAAACCAATGAGACGTTTAAAGGCACCGGATTTCACGGGAGTCCGAATTTCATGTGACACTGGAAAAGTGTTTAAGACCAGCTAGCCATGTCTTTATCATCCGTTTAAGACCGGCCACGTGACGGGCTCTCGACCTATCGGAATGGGTAAACTGTATTAGTTATTTATGAATGGAAAATATTGTCCTGTAAATGGCGCACCCCAGTATAGAAAGTTTAGAAACCGTGGTTTTCAAAGTCTTGCTTTACGGTAAAATTGCGTGCAGGTGCGGTTCTAAAATTTTGTCAGGCCCCCCCCCCAAAAAAAAAAAAACCCACAAAAATTCCATTAAAAAAAAAAATGCACTAGCAAAATGTAAGAATTTGACGTACATGGGAACGGTCTTCCCCTAAATGAGAAGGGTGCATTTGTACACTTTTGCCCGATTGTGGGATTTTATCAGCGCTCCCCATTCGCTCGTACCCCCCGCCCTGCAAACAGGGCGCTGGGAAGGGCAGATGGGCTTCACAGAATCTTGTGAAGGAAGTGGGGATGACATTCTGGGTAATTTATCATGACCTTTGTATAAAGCATCTGGCTGCAGCTGTAGACCGCGGTTAGCCCATGCCCGCAAATACTATCCGAAAAGTTTGCCATAGAAATGCATACACACCATACCGGATATGATTACTTTTTCATTGCGGACCCTGTGGACACATTTTGAGCGTCACTGGCGGGAGTTGAAAATTTACAAAACAGATAAGTTTTACAGATTTTCCTAAATTATTATGCTTTTTAACCAAAAAAGGGCGCCGCATTTGTGAATGAGAATAACAGAGTGACGAATGACTCAGTCTCATATTTGAGATTTAACTCATAATTAGCTCATATCCTAAACTGTATTACACCATGTTTTTTTGGGTACATACATCTGGGCTATATATATTGCTGGACGTGTTGATACTTGTTCAAAGCAAGACATTGAGATAACCTATTTCAATATTTTGACGATGTTCTTGTAAGCTGATGTGAAATATATTATAGTTCAACATCGCAGATTTAGTTGAATATTTGTAGTGATACAGTGCTTACACGTCGAACATTTACACTGTGATAGCTGAGCATATCTTTGACGTACTACACATATTGCCAAACATTCTTATTTTGTCGCTGGTGGCCCACCACAGACTGGTATTCTTTGGCATAAGCTGTGGTATAGGCTTTTTGATATATCCTTCGTGTCTTAGCAACTTGTCAACATCATTAACTGATTTGACGTGACAGATATTTCACACAAACTTAGAATATTTTACTTGACTGATTGCTGGATATCATAGTATTAATATCTCTCACTAATAGTCTTCAATTTACTCAAACAAGATTAAGATTGATTAAATCATTGGAAAACATCTGGACAGTAAATCGTCGTGTGCCCGGCAAAAGGGCATATGTGCATATGCCCTTATGCAATAGCGCGCAATGACCAAAATGTTCCCAACAAAAGGGCATATGCAGAAAACTGCCTCCATTTGAATAAGGGAATAAATGTGTGCTCCGGAGGTTTTCATCACTCTGTTTAATACCACTTAGAGTCTGGGTGCTGATAATTACCCGAGCCGGAGGCGAGGGTAATTATCAGCACCCAGACTCTAAGTGGTATTAAACAGAGTGATAAATACCGACGGAGTACATATTTATTCCCATTCATAAATACCTTTTCGGTAAAAAAAAATCATATAATTCGTGCAAAACATCCCGATTTTGTTCAACAAATTCACTTTATGCTTTTTGAATCATCCCTCCTGCAAAATAATGGAGTGTTCAGCTGGCGAGTAAGATGAAAACAACCCTTTTATGGAGATTGACGCGCGCGTATCATGTTCTATGCGATGTCGCGCAGAACGCACCTGGCGCGTTGCGTTTTGAATTTAGAACTATAAAATTCTAACTCCCTGGTAGTGTTGCGCATGCCTACGTGAGGATTGTGAACGTTCAACCAATTAAACGATAAGAGGCACTGGATTTTTAGGAGTCCACATTTTATTGTGACACTGGAAAAGTGTTTAAGACCAGCTAGCCATGTCTTTATCATCCGTTTAATACCGGCCACGTGACGGGCTCTCGACCAATAGGAATGGCTAAACTGTCTGAGGTATTTATGAATGAGAATTAAACATTTTCGTTAGAAATTAATACAAGTTGTTTCAAAACTTATGATCCATACGTGTGACAATTTTAAAACTCATACGATTTATATTACGTGTGGGGAACATTGGATACAAAATGCGCGCGGGGGAACAATGGAATCTTTCAATGCAATTTTCTTGAAAATGATTTTTACGTCAAAACGCTCATATGCCCTTCTGCCGGGCACCCGACGAAATATTGCCTTTAATTCGTGCTCATTTCTGATTGTTTTTCCCCTTTAATTGCCAAGGAGATCTATTCTTAATTAATCATTAAGCGGACTTACCACGTTAGGCAGCAATTACCCTACACGTAACCGTGACATACATTAGAACTATAAACTCGTTCTGCGTTTATATATGAAATAATATTTTACAATTGTTAACCTACTTGCGGCACGACAATTGTAGCCTTTATTCACGAGTCGGCCTTATTAAATTGAAAGCGAGGTAAACTCTTCATTTTCATAAACTCTTCTTTTTTTTAACTTGCGAGTAGAAATGAAAGCAATGAAATAGAGGTTTATTACAAACTCACACCAGCCCGCGGCTCATTCATGGCAAAGCAGCCTAACTCGAAAAAACGGTGTTTTGAGAAAATGGAGTTTAAACTTTAACCTACTATTTTTGTGTGTGTGAATAAGTGGTTTTTTTTGGCTGTCAAATTGTGTGATCATGGGACATATTTTCTTTTACTTTCCTGTCAAATTTGACAGTACATTTCTGGCTAGTTTCGAAATTATAATACATTTCAGAATTTAGTTTCCTTTGCCGCATTATAGTCACATACATGTATATACAATAATGCATCATTTTGATGGCAAAACAGTGTATCTTAAGATAAATTTCATGACACGTTCTTTTGCCTTAAATACAATTTTAATCAAATTTAGGACTCAAAAACGATTTAACGTTAACTTACAGCTTTTTTTGCCATAAAAACCATTGATGTTCGTAGCTTAAGATTGACATAAGATGTTTAGCCATTGAGAAAAGAGGCAAAGTCTTTCAAATAGCCTCGAGAGGCATAAAACTCAGCACAAATTCAGAGCACAAATTTGATTTTTTTTTAGCCACGTGCTTAGCAAACGGCCTCCAATTACTTTTTTTGCTCAGCTCCGTAGCTGTAGTGTACGGTGGGCTTTAGGAGAAAAACATACTTTCGACCCGAGTCTGCAGGTGGTGTGTTCAGTGCCAACATTTGAGAGAGGTCCGTTAATTGTTTAGATGAGCGATTAGGCCAAAAAAAAAAAAAGTCCGTCTCTGGTCAGACCAAAGTTCCGGAATTGATGCGGCGACGCGGTTTTTTTTTTTTTTTTTTTGGTGGCTTTTTTTTTTCAAGCTTGTATTGTACAGACAAGGTGGGTACTATTTTGCTTTTTTGCGTCCTCATAATACATTGGTGTCCTCCATAATTTGCCTTGGTGCCCTTTATCATTTGCCTTGGTGCAATTTCCCCATTCCTTGGTGCTCCTTGGTACAAAAATTTGAGGAGGCGCGGCAATAGAGGGCGCTGTTGTAGCTTCCGTGTTAATTTGAAGGGAAAAAAAAGGTTGACGCACATGATTAAAATCGATGCGCGCGATGACCAGAGACCGAGTATTTTTTTCGGGGGTCTTAACTAGAATTACATGAATGATAATCAAGATCAGATCGCTACGGAAAAAAATAAGAATGAACATACAAGGATATTCGTTACATGTAGAATTGTTAAATGGCATAGCTGCATGTTATTTGTATACTGGTATCAATATCAGATTTAGTGGCCTTAACATATGTACAAGGCACAAGTAGGTGCGCAGGCCTACATTCCCATATCGCGGCGTGCGATCATCGGTACATGTGAAAGGGAAGTCGTCTATTCCTGACACCTGGAAATGTTTACCCCATTTTGATCGGTTAAATTAGTTTCAATAAGAAGAAATTTTGCTTTTAAATCACTTAGTCATTCAAAAAATGACTGTCATGTGTTCACTATCAATTTTTCAGTACTTACAGATGTGGTTGAGAGCCAGATGAAGACTTGTTACTTCGGTCCACCATCGGAGCCGCTTCCTGGTGAACATTGGATGCAAGCAGCCGCTCGAGAAATACGCAAACGATGCCCAGGGACACGAAACTCGACTGGTAAGGAGAACTTAGTAAACAAAGCTTTGAAAACATTTTTTAAAAGTTACTTCGTAAAAACACCGTTAAAGCGATTTAAATTTCAGTAACCTACTTGATGGAGGTATAGGATAAGCAAAGACAATTACAAGAACATCTTTTTGATATTGTGAAATGAACGCACGTTATGGTACTTCCTTCCTTTACCTCATTGTGAGCTGCCTTGAAACCAAGAAGTTGTTTAACGTCAGAACAAAACTAAGGATTTCCCATTTTTTTATATTTATTTGTTTTAAAGAAAACTGTATGTCCTCCCCATGAATAGTTATAATATATATTTAACTCTCTCCTTTCAAAAATTGCAAGTTTGAGCTACCCACTTCCCAGGCACGGTTCTAGAGCCTATTTGTTTTTGGAAGGGTGGGGGTGGCGGGGGTAGATCCAGAAATTAGTGCAGGGAGGCGTGCTGAAATGTTGACCTTTTTTCTCCGGACAATTAGGCATTCAAAAATCTATAGGGGGGGGGGGGGGGGTTGAACCACATTTTCAATGGGGAGCGCTGATAAAATCCCAAACAAAGTGGTTAGTAAATTATAGGCTTCGGGTAATTTCTTTAAACGACTCGATTCCCAGGCCGACGACGTACAAACTTGGTGGATTTTATTGTTCGAAAAGTACGAAGAAGCTTCACGCGTTTGTGCTTTGCGAATAGCACACTGCAAACACATGGCAACCACATGGCGGGCTTTAGACCAAAAAAAAACCAAGTCGGTCTCTGGTCAGCGCGCGCGTCGATTATAATCATGCGCGTCGATCTTTTTTTTTTCCAAAATGTTCCGCGGTAGCTCCAACAGCGCCCTCTATTTCCGCACCTCCTCAATTTGTTTTACCAAAGAGCACCAAGGAATGTGAAATTGCACCAAGGCAAATGATCGAAAGCACCAAGGCAAATTATTAGGAGGACACCAAAAAAAAAATAATAGTACCCACCTTGTCTGTACAATCCAAGCTTGAAGAAAAAAAAAAAAGCCAAAAAAAAAAAAAAAAGCCGCGTGGCCGCGTCAATTCCGGAACTTTGGTCTGACCAGAGACCGAAATTTTTATTTTTTTTGCCTTACCTTCGAATCGGTTATCCATACATAATGGATGACAACTTTCATTGCAACTTTGTAAGGTACCATTGGAAAAGTAAAATATCGGACGTGTTTACGCAACTCGTGAAAATGTACATATTTACATTTTAAAATGTTTTTTTTTCAATCTACATTATAATTCTGTAAATTCTTTTCGTCAATGTTTACTGAAACTGTGTTTTTTGCTTACACAACTTTTTTTACCTATTATATTTTTACTATTCGTTCTGTGTGAGTACAATCATGCACACTATAATACCCTACAAATGCCCTCTTCTCACCACTTTTTGGGGGAGTGAGATAATTTGCACGTCAACTTCTAAAATTGGCCACTGCCATTGTTTTCATGGAATTTTATTTTTATTTTTATTTTATTTTATTTATTTTTGGGGGTGGGGGTACTACACACGGCTACGGCCCCCTACCCCCCCCCCCTTCCCCCACACCCGCTCTTCCCCTCCGTAGAACCGCACCTGCCACTTCCCGGAATATAAAAGGGACAAAGGAATAATGCTTGTGCGCAATTTTCCAAAGTTGGTATTTCAAAAACAAATTGGCCCTGACCTTGACGAATAGGCTGAAATATACGCAACTGTGTTCTTCATCAAAGAACATCAAAGCCTTTTGAAAATTAGACAACATTTTTAAATAAAGTATTTTGGTTTGATTTTTTTTCTCTAAATTATTAAGCAGTCAGCCAGGCCAATGTCAAAATTGAAGTCGAGATTGCGACAACGGCCTCAGCTCCCCGATATGCTGACTGCAGAGAGAGTCATGATGCCGGGGTACAGTATGATGCCGTCACTATCTACCCACCGCAATATCCAAACGGCTTGGCCGTTTATTGCCATTTAGATTGGGTGGTAAGTTCCTTCCGTTTATGTCACTCGAAGACGCAGTTCATTGGACATGAAATCATCAGTCAGGGCTGTCAGGCCCATTCCTTGACATGAGAGTCGGTGGTTCGTCAACTCCCCAAAGTCGAACTTTTTATGTCAACCTTAACGTACGCAAATATTGTGCTTATGCGAAGTGGTATGCTTATCCTACTGAACGATTTTTATGTGTGTGCGCAGAAAGGGCATAGAAACAATGAACAAAGCCGGGGATCACGCGGAGCTCTTTGGTGACCGCGCGGCTCTCTCATTTCCAAAGAGTAAAGAATTCACTCTTGAAATTCGACTGCAATTCAATGTATACCACTGAAAGAGGGAAAGATGATTTAGAATGAAAATTATTCAAATTAATAGATCAAGTTTCCACTAATTTTTTGACTATTATTTCAGTGTAAGGTATAAATAGGGTCCCTTGTTTGACTCTGTAGGAACAAACAAGAGCGGAGATTGTTTTTCAATATCACTCCCTATCTGAACACCACCAACGTACGAGTTTGCGCAACAAGCAAAATACCCGCAATATGAAATATTTACTTAATTGGTGGTATCATTTTAACCAATCGTCCGATATTAATGTGGTGTTATGATGATTTATCACGGCATGTCTGGTAGTGTCATTCCGATGTCGCCGTCTTCGATTTTACTGTCCGTTTTTATAATAACAAAAAGTGATCAATTCGTTCCTTTGCTGTTTTCTCGTTCAAGGTGATTCAGAAACGTATGGACGGGTCGGTGAATTTTACCCGTAGCTGGGCCGAGTACCGAGACGGCTTCGGTGATCTGACGGGGGAGTTCTGGCTGGGCAACGAGATAGTCCGCCAGCTGACCTCGGAAGGCACTTGGGAACTGCAGATACTTGTAGGTGGTGGAGACCACGGCAGTAGAATACTTCTTGAGCAATTCCAGATCGCAGGTGACAACTACATACTATATGCGGATCCATCGCCTCAATGGCCAACAGGTACTTTTGTAGTGTAATATCCAAAGTCATATATGCCGTGAACCGGACCGTCCGGACGGCATATAAGACAGATAAACCCCAATGAGTGTTCTTGTGGAAAGTGCAAGTTATTCCAGTTCCAGGTGGTAAAAAAAAAACATGTCCTTTATTGACAATGCATACTTTCCTGCCCGGTCCACATTTGTATTGGGTTTTCAGTCCCGACCTGATTTTGTGAGTTTTATCTCCCACGTGTAAAACTGTAACTTCTTCTCATTGGCTACTTCTAGCGGTTTCGAGCTACAGTGCCTAGGACACTTTAAAAGAATCCTTGGTTTCCTTGTCTTACCAGAAAAAAAATAAATAAAATGTAAAATGAGTGACTATTAAAAATTTCCTTGCAGGTTGTATTGAAAGGGGTCCGCTCATAAGTCCGACGCCTCATAGGTCCGACGCTTCATAAGTCCGACATTTCGGACTTATGAGGCGTCAGACTTTTGAGGCGTCGGACTTATGAGGCATAACATTTATTTACTCCGCCTCATAGCTCCGGCGCTTCATAAGTCCGAAACAGTGTTTGTCCATTGTCGGACTTATGAGGCGTCGGACTTATGAGGCGTAGGACCTATGAGGCGTTGGACTTGTGATTCGGCCCCTTGGAAAGACTCACGATTTTCGGTTAAGAGTTTACTTCATTATTTAAAACGTGTATGTCTCATATTACTTCTAGTGATGCTTTGTGATAGACACCACCTAGTCTAAGTATTTCACCCGTTATCCACGGAGCACAGTCTCCTGTATTACGTCTGATATGTCAAAGCATACAGATTTATGTGATCTCGCGCCTCAGCCAATCGGATTCGACTTTACAAAATCATGACGTCATTTCATTCCAAAGTCAGAACTAGACTATGATTGGGCAATTTGAATGCAGTGTTTTGTAATACAACAGCCGGGCGTGTATCGCGTAACATAATACAGAGCGCGTGACCACAGACTTTGTTGCTGTGTCTTGGGTATTTTGTATGCATGTCTGATCTATGACGCGACAACGCTGAATGACCGAAGAACCCGATATAGAAAGTGCCCGCTGACTGGTCGAATCTGGAGGTCAAGATGCGATTGTCTTGCATAAAGAATCAGAGAGTATGCTCAAATGTTATAGACCATGGCTTTCGCCACAAATGTAGTATGACGCAATTGAACGAACTTTCTGAATAACATGGTGTGGCGTAGACATTCGAAATCGCATAGTCTTGGACGAAAACGTGTGTTCATTGTTTGAATTTGCTTGAGCTATATTTGAAATTGTCTGACGAAAGACGAAATTTAATACTGGAAATACACTGAATATAATTAAGGTTTCTGGACATTAATTTAATTATTGTGCATTCGAATGCGTCACTGTACGTCACTGTTTGAACTATATACACTTTTAGTGGAAATACAGGTTTTCCCGGCTATTGTAAAAGAGTTTTCATTGAAATTCACCAACTCTAACATTCAACACCGTCCGAGAAAAGTGTCACACGCTTTTTACAAAACCAATTCAGTCATTTACCATTCAATTTCAAAGTTCGGTCACCCTCTTTATAGTACCGGGTGGAGAATATTTGTCAGTACATATCAAATTCGTCTAAGCTGTTGCCAAATGGCAGCTTTCAGATATCGAATTCGTCTTATATAAATCAATTATAGGAATCTGATTTCTGAATAACAAGGTTGGCGTAACGAGACAAAATCGAGTTCTCCAAGACGAAAACGTGTGCTCATTGTTTGAATTGTCTTGAATTGAATTTGAAATTGTCTGACAAAAGACAAGATTAAACATTGGAAGTGCACTTAATTGGTGTTGATGGAATAATTTGAAAATTAGAAACGGTGCATTCTAATGACAAACGTTTTCAATTAGCCGGGAATACATATACTTTTTTCCTTCTGTTTCCTATATAGGCAAGTCAATGACTGACGTTCACTCAGGCCAGCCGTTCTCAACCTACGACCGCGACAATGACGCCGATGGCAACGCCAATTGTGCCGCTCAGCTGAAGGGAGGCTGGTGGTTCAAGACTTGTACTGGAGGAGTCGGGAATGTGGATCTCGTGCCGACTAACCTGAATGGGGAGTATTCCTATCCCGTCAACTACACGGGGCAAGATTACCGCGGTATGAGGTGGGCTGGTGCATTGGATGGCCAAATGTCGAGTTCCTCCCTCATGATTCGTCGCGGGAGTATGAATTAATGTTATTTCCCTTGCTGCAAATTACACGATTCCTTCCTGAAATGTTTGTCATTTATTTGGAAATATCTTCGGAGGGTCTTGTTAAACGGTTAAATGGAAACTGATTTGATTTCGCAGTTTCGAGGACGCTAGAACAGGGTTTTTTTCAAGCCCATCAAACTGTTCCAAAATAAGGGGTCGTTTAGGCTTTTGGTATCAATATTAGAATAATAAACATAGAATAGAGTGGTAATCTGTTCAACATTATGAACAGGTGTTTAGTATGAGGTTTTTATCTGTTAACGAGATGAGCTTAAGATACAATTATTAATGTTATAATAAAATGATAATTAATTTCTTAGCATTCAGAGAAGTGAGTAACTAAACCTATTATCTCAAAATGTAGGGTTCCATACCTTTTCTCGGGAATATGATGATTTATTGACTATAGGTTTTTCCGGCTTTTTTAAAGGAGTTTTCGTTCAAATTCACCCGCTTTTAAGAGAATCAATCGAGTCAATAACCGAAAAATTTCAAAGTTCTGCTACCCTCTTTAGTCAGCGGGTCGATAATATTCGTCATTACAGATCAAATTCGTCCAAGCTGTTGCCGAATGGCAGCATTCCGATATCGAATTCGTCTTAGACTTTAATTTCTGAATAACAAGGCTTGGCGCAGACGAGGTGAAGTCGAATACGCCGGTACAAAACCGTGTGCTCATTGTTTGAATTTTCTTGAACTGAATTTGAAGTTTTCTGACAAAAGACAAATTGAGCATTTGAAATGCAATCAGTCGATGTTGATGGACGGATATTGAACGTTAAAAACAGTGAATTAGAATGATAAACGTTTTGAAATAGCCGTGAAAACCTATAATAGGCAGCCATATTTACACAATTTCTTAATTTCCCATAGGCCTTAAGATTTTTGGAAAATTGTGATGTAAGTAAACTGCATTATGTCACTGCTTCTTATTTTGTGCAATAAAAACATATGAAAAGAAAGTTTGAACAAGAAGGTACAGCTGCGATGTATCTTTTCCGTGCTAGTAGAATCAAGAACTTTAAAATTAAGCTTGTTTTCGTGAAAACTAAAGGATAAGAAAGTGATACATTTTTAAACACTCTGAATAGCACACTTAAATAATGAAGATATCAAACATTAATAATGAAGTGATTATAGATAACAAGGTTTTCAGACAATTTTGCCTCTTTTCAGAGACCATAAATATGGGAAACAAATGAATAGAGTGGCTTGCATCATGTTTTCAAGGTGAACTTCAAATATTTATTTTCAAATCAAATTAGGTTTTTGCCCTTCACCGACGTTTTTTAAACACTGTATACTCAGTGTGTTACCTCCCGAGTGAAAGTTGGAAAAAAATCACTCGGGTGGGACTCGAACCCACGACCTCCTGCTTTCTAGTGCAGATGTCGTACCACTCGACCACCGAGCTAACGGGATCGGTTGGTCGGTTCGAATCTAATGTACATAGCAGTCGGTTCGAATCTAATGTACATAGCAGCGGGTACCACATAAACTATTATAAGATGGAATTTTATGGTAATTGTTATTAATAATTAATTATTAGAATTAGTATGGCTTAGTATGATTTTAAGCATGACTTAGTCTTTGCCGGTTATGTCCGATTGAAATGTAGAGTGGGCGGACATAAGAGATTAAGTGACTATGATAGGTTGGGTAATCAAATGTGATTAAAGGTGCGAGCAGAGGATTATGTTCGCAAATCCTCTTGTCAGCAATAGCATGCTTTCGTGCCTTGCTGTATGGACACTCTTCAGTTAGGCCAAAAAAAAAAGTCTCCGGTTTCTCGTATGCGCGAGCGTCGCCGTAGCCATGCGCGTCGGCAATGAAAACTTTTTTTTTTTCAATGAAAGATGATGTCTCAAAACCGCCAAACTCACTGGTTTGACTGGAATCCTGCTGCTGCACAATTTTAACGTGTTGTTAGATTGGGTTATGGTCGAGAATAAGGTTTATGTGGCCTATCTTGACTCCCATATATTTGCACTAAGTTTAGTCGGGCAACATTTGCAGTCATCAGCCAACATTTGAAGCAAAAAAAATCAGGTAAAAAAAAAAAAAAAAGCCGCGTCGCCGCACCACTTTTTGGGCAAGCTCCATACCAGAAACCGGAGACTTTTTTTTTTTGGCCTTATAGATTGGTGATTTAAAAAAGAATCGAAGCTGACTCGGTTGGCTGGCGGCTTTTCTGAAGGCAATGAATTGGGATTTCGGAAATGTTTCCGTAGAGTAGTTTATTGCCTTGGATTATGTTCCAGTGCAGGTCACGGTGTGTTATGGCTGGGTTGTATGTTGTGGTGAAGACAGGTGGAGTTTGTTTTGATTTTTCTTCATCCTAGAATTCAATGTGTTAAACTTGTGTGCAAGTTTAAATTTAGTGGTTTCTGGGTATTTTTCTAGCATTTCACTAGAGGTTGATTTCGGATGCCAGTTGGTGGCTGGTTTGAAAGAATGGTTTTTAGAGCGTTTGTTACGCATTAGTGATGTACATATTAGTCTTCGGTTGAAGATACATTATTGATGTTGCTTACGAGTGATTTGTGACTTGGTTTAGCATAAGCAGGTACATGTATGACATAGAGACCTTGTCCAAAAAGCAATTATTTCGGTTTGCGATAGTTTTGCTTTTGATAGGTATGTTATGAAGGCTTCATAATGTTCTGCTCATGAGCGCAAATGATTGGATTTTCCTCGGTTGGTTTTAGATTTTCATTTACCAGAAAAGTGATTTGGTTTTGGTTGTTTCGTGATCTCTTAGTTTCTTTGTTGAATGTTTCATCTTGCCATGATTTCCTGTGGAAGTTTTGGTTTGAATATAACGGATAAGGTATAGATTGGGTTATATTCCAGATATTATAACGATGTTATTATGGATGGTGGATGGCAGGATATCTCTTTTGAGTAGCTACAGCATCTTTCACTCGGGAGGTAACACACTGAGTATACAGTGTTTAAACGTCGGTGAAGGGCAAAACCTAATTTGATTTATATCACCCCGACGCAAAAATTCCATCTTATATAGCATCTTCATTGATCTCCAAACCCAACGGTCTTTCTCAAGACCACCCCATCTTCTCAAAAGAGATATCCTGCCATCCACCATCCATAATAACATCGTTATAATTTCAAAAAAAGTAGATTTAAAAATCAAATTGTTTCCCTAAACAGGGTTGTTGATATAGATATTGGGTACTACATGTACAGTTGGTGATAGTTGTTGAGACCAGTATTCTGTGTCATTTTCTGTGTTGTTCCAAACAGTTAAAACACACAATAAATTGTGTTTTTTTTTACAAGACAGGTTCAATGGGTCATTGCGTTTAAATGGTGATATTCTTTGAACAGATTGAGCAATTTCATTAATGTTTTCATCTAAAAGTAGCTTTTGAAATAGGCTTTCCAGTCATTATTATTTTTGGTGCTACATGTTTTTGAAATAAGAAATATATTTAGGGGGGGGGGGGTTCCGCTTTTTTTCTCACCCTATAACTAAAGGGGTGTTTCGAAAAAAGTACAATTGTTGAACAAAATCGTTGGAAATTTTTTATTTGTTGACTGGTTTCACTTTTGGACCGTAAAGTCTTGAGTCTTTTTTTACCGAAAAGGTATTAAGGAATGGGAATTAATATGTGCTTGGTCGGTATTAAACTCGAAGACTGGTTGGAGTCTGAAATGCTGATAGTTACCATCGGCTTCGCCTCGGGTAATCATCGGGCAACTAAAAGTGGGTATCCATGGTGAGCGCTGTACAAAATAAATATCATCCTCTATGGGCTATCCAAAAGACGGAATGAGACAAACGGTTCAATATGTTTTGTTCATGTTGTTGTATCCCTTGAATCTCCTGTCTTACTACTGGCTGGGTTTGCAATGTTTTACCCCAAACTGTACCAAGTCGGTTTTCACATACCATTTTCAAGACAATGGAACTCAGTGATGCATGACCAGAGGAATGCATCCACTATCAATGGAGAGCTTTACAGCCCCAGTTTATGATAAAAGCATAATTATAGTCATATTGTCTAAGAGGGAGGGAACCAAAGTATTTAGAAGGATCATATTCACGTTGCAGATATAGTTCAATTAACGTAATTCAAGGCAGACGAATTCCGCCAGGGCTTCGCTTTCCGAATGTTTTGTAGCATTACCTGGCAACCGCAGCCGTCAATCAGTCGATAATTGACACGCTTGATATGGTGCGGTTTTTATGCATTTGTGTCAAAAAGTCCGTCCGATTTCAGTCTTACTGACAACAAAGGCTTTTCCTCCAGTCCCAATTCAACTCGCAAGCTATTCAAATGAGCTTTGACAACTGCATCTCTTTATTATTTTTCTTCCATTGTTACAAACTTGTGACTGGACTTGTGATTAAATTGTGATGGACTTGTGATTGTTCGACTAAACATCCTTGTTAAGTCTCCGTAAAATGTATTAGAAGCGAAATTGTCAGTAGGTCACTTCACTGAAAATGTTTGAAACTTATGATACAAGGTAATTTAAAGGATGCAAATAATTCATTATTTTTTTTTGGGGGGGAGGGGCTTGTGTTGTGGCCCCTCTAGATTCCGTTACAGCTTTTTTGAAAAAGCAATGGCACCTGTGTTTTATGTGTAAGTTTACTAACGATGTTTCGGAGCTTTTCAAATTTCACAAGGGGAAAATATCGACAAAATTTTTGAAATTCGAATTAAACGTTCGAACCCCAATACACATGTGCTTCCTGCCTCACTATTGCTTCCGCGCATGCGCGCTTAATAAATGCATTTAGGCCCATAGTGACAGTATCAAATAATGTAGCCAACTGTTCCACTCCAAACAGATATTCTACAAATATAATAAAGGTGTAAGAAAAAGGGTTTACTGAAAGATGCGATAGAAGAAAAATGAAAAACAAAAACGGTATTATTACGTTTCAGCATATCGATCGAAAACATTCGTGAGCGCGCGCAAATGAAAGATGCAATAAATGCTTGTTGAGCGGAGGGGCGTGTACATGGACACGCTTTTGTGCTGATCTGAATGGCCTGGCCTTGGTTTTAATGCTTGCCCGGCTTGATTAATTTGCTGCTGGAAGCGTTTTCGACGTCCATAGTTCCAATATCACCTACGCTGTTCGATTCCTATCAGGTACTTCACACCACGCAATAGTTGACAATCTGCAGGAGACCCACTGACGGTTGTGTTTCGTCAAGCCCACGGCATTCCGTGAGAAGATGGCTCCGATGATTCTGTGGTCATTTCTTGTCTTTGGACTCGGGGGTAAGTTTTCTTTCTTTTAATTTTAACATGGAAAAATCTGCATGCAAACTGCACCCGAATGGACGGACCTATAAAATATACCAATCAAAAAAAAAGTAAGGTTAATATTATATTATTCATAAGGAATATTCTGCAGCCTTCTATGTAATGATTTTATGCATAATTATAAAAGGAAAGTTTTCTGAAATCGGGGCGGATTTCAATTTCCACTAATAAAAAGTTCGCGCCACGTCGCTGCCCCCCCCCCCCACACTGAAAAATTGGCATCGGGAAAAAGAACAGCCATATGAGTAATACCATGATTAGCTGGAAGAACCTAAAGTGTCTTTTTTCCCCCGCGATTTTGTGCGTATGTTTCACAAAAACTCTGGTTTTTCGTGAGTGGCTTTTTATTGTAACGTCCGTTGGAGAGCGAATAGCGGTAGTTATTGTCTAATATAGCCATAACATCGTCACCGTCACCACGAAGTGGCACTAACATCTAAAAATCGATATTTTGCGATTTCGATTTTTTTTCCTTAACTGTAATTAATTACACATAATCTATTACCTGAAGAAGTTACTATACACAGAGTTAATTAGTTTTGCCAAAATATTAATTAACATTGAGTAAACTTTGAAACTTAATGGGTCAAAACCGAAAAACGCGTTTTCACGAAGTGTACTTTACCATTCTTTTTGCGTGTAAAGTGTCTGCACACTACGCGTCAAAAACGGGTTTTGCGTTTTCACGAAGTAACACAAATGTCACGTGATACGCGCGACTCACTTCTGGCGTTATCACGAAGTAGCGCTAACCCATTAGCTAATACACATGGTTACGGTCACTTCGTGAAAATCATACATTAACGTGTCATTCAAGATCCCGGCTTTCAGACAATGCAACAATAAATGGATATTGAGGCTGAAACGATATTTTGATCACCGTTTCAAACATCGTCAACTTAAATCGGTTGTATCTCAAAACACACATTTTCTACTTTGCGGGGGTTAAGGTTTCTTCGTGGTGACGGTGACGACATATACGTTTTGAACAGCTCCCCCATGAGAAGATGGCGTCCATCCCCAAGACACCCCCCCCCACACACACACACACACCTTTACATAGGCATAGAAGTGGGGTACTTCCTTTGTTCTCGTGTACTAAATGTTTGCAATGTCGCGCACTAGTTTCAAAATGCTCTTATTTTAACCAGAATTAATTTCCTGCGCTTAAATTAAGACTTAATATCCCTTTTCTAAAACTCTTCCATTTGCGACGGATCAACCCACCTTGGCAATTCCTAGTGTTTGAGTAAAATACATATATCTGTTTCTTGACAAACTTGTGGGGTACCACTTTAGTACCCCACAAGGTCACAAAATGGCCTTGTGGGGTACCTCCCATTGTTCCGGTCCCCCATAAGGCAGTGGTTATACACGCACATACACCCAAACGTGTGTGCACCATCGATCGTGGACGTCCTATTGTCCCTCTTTTGTTTGTACTCTAACTTTTTTAGGAAGACTCCCATACGTTTTGTACACGACCCCAATGGCGGACGTAAGCTGGGAATCGTGGACGATATTGTTCTCTTTTGTTCTCTGTTATTTTTCCACCACGGTTTGAAAAGATGAACACGTACACCATTACTTTATGGGGTACCACCCTAATCCTCTTCTTTTGTTCTCCTTTGTTCTCCTTTGTCTCCTTTGTCTTTTCAAAAAAGTAGATTTAAAAATCATATTGTTTCCTTAACCAGGGTTGTTGATAAAGATATTGGGTACTACATGTACATGTACAGTTGGTGATAGTTGTTGAGACTAGTATTCTGTGTCATTTTCTCTGTTGTTCCAAACAGTTAATACACACAATAAATTGCTTTTTTTAACGAGACAGGTTTTAGGGTCATTGCATTTAAATGGTGATATTCTTTGAACGGATTGAGCAATTTCAGTAATGTTTTCATCTAACAGTAGCTTAAGAAATTGGCTTTTCAGTCATGATTATTTTTGGTAAAACATGTTTTTGAAATATGAAATATATAGTGGGTTTTTTTGGGAGGGGGGTGTTAGGGTTCCGTTTTATTTTTTACTCACCCTGTAGCTAAAGGGGTGTTTCGAAAAAAGTACAATTGTTGAACAAAATCGTTGGAAATTTTTAATTTGTTGACTGGTTTCACTTTTGGACCGTAAAGTCTTGAGTTTTTTGACCGAAAAGGTATTAAGGAATGGGAATTAATATGTGCTTGGTCGGTATTAAATTCTAAGACTGGTTGGAGTCTGAAAAGCTGATAGTTAAACTAAAAGTGGGTATCCATGGTGAGCGCTGTACAAAATAAATATCATCCTCTATGGGCTATCCAAAAGACGGAATGAGACAAACGGTTCAATATGTTTTGTTCATGTTGTTGTATCCCTTGAATCTCCTGTCTTACTACTGGCTGGGTTTGCAATGTTTTACCCCAAACTGTACCAAGTCGGTTTTCACATACCATTTTCAAGACAATGGAACTCAGTGAAGCATGACCAGAGGAATGCATCCACTATCAATGGAAAGCTTTACAGCCCCAGTTTATGATAAAAGCATAATTATAGTCATATTGTCTAAGAGGGAGGGAACCAAAGTATTTAGAAGGATCATATTCACGTTGCAGATAAAGTTCAATTAACGTAATTCAAGGCAGACGAATTCCGCCAGGGCTTCGCTGTTCGAATGTTTTGTAGAATTACCTGGAAACTGCAGCCGTCACTAAGTCGATAATTGATACGCTTGATATGGTGCAGTTTTTATGCATTTGTGTCGAAAAGTCCGCACGATTTCAGTCTTACTAACAACAAAGGCTTTACACGGAAAAAAATCAATTGCGCGACCATGATATTGGGAGAGAATGGGGGGGGGGGGCAGAGCGTGTTCCGCTCTGCCCCCCCCCCCCCCCCATGCGGCGAAGTCAAACTGTTAAAAGCAGTCGTCATGACAACCTGTAGGTCAATATTGCATTTTTAATATCGCTGAAAATGGGAAGCACAGCAGTGGCGGCACTTGGTTCATAGATGCTGAAATTTCTTTTATGGCACATCTTTTGAAGTTCACTCATGCCATCGTTGATGTAGCGACGTGTAATGACGAACCAACCATTGAGCAAAGCAATGGATTGGCGTTTTTTGGCACGTTTAGATGCTTTTTGTAGAAAAGGTTTGAAAAAACCCACAATATTATAATAATAGACTAAATGTGTGAGTGGTCGGTTTTAATCACAACATTTGTATGTCTAAGACCGGTTGGAGTCTGCATGCTGATAATGACCAGTGTTTAATACCGGCCAAGCACATATCCCATTCATAAATTCCTTTTTTTTTAAATTATCAAAATGTTTCGGTCCAAAACGTTAAAACGTTTGACAAAAGTCGAAAATTGAAATTCCAACGATTTTGTTCAACACTTTTACTTCATGTTTTTCGAAACACCGGTACCTCTTTAGCTATGCTATGAAATTGCCCTCTCGCGAGCAGTGGTTAACAACCCCTTATAAGGAGATTGGCGCGAGCGTCGCGAGTACTGTATGATGTGTTGCAGAACGCAGCTGTGACGGTGTAGTGACCGACTTGATGATGATCATGTGGTGTGAGTTTAGGACAAGAAATACTTTTCCTAGGCTGAGAGTATTGCGCATGACGATTGTGAACGTTTTCGGGTACCTTTGTGTGATCCGTGGACAGAACTTTTAAAACGGTGGTTGTTTTTAAAATTCGGTAACTTAAAAATTACATTAGTGATTTGAATGATTCTTGTACTAAAAGAAAGCTTATGAATTGGGCTTTAGTATAGTAGCTTTTAAAAGTGCTACATGTAGAACTTTACTAAAACAATGGTCCCAACATTTGGGTTTCGGGTTTTTTTACTCGCATTTCGGTTTTTTATACGCATGTAACAGAGCAATTGCTTTTAATAAGTGTCATGAAAACAGTGTACTTTATACCTACCAGGACCAGCTTTTTTTTGCATCGAAAATCGTTATACCCTTCTGCCCCACTATTAAGATGAATTTTCAGACGTCATTAAACCTCGAAATTATTCAATAAATGTACTGCTTCACTATGGAGTCATGGGAAAGCGCACATGTAAACCAAGCGTGACGTCATTATGTCTTAGGTACATTAGTCTACAAGCTTAGCGTAATGTACATGTACAGTACAGGGTACATGTACACCGGAAACGTACAGTCAAGAATGATGAATTATGTATACGTACGGATGGGGGGAGAGGTGTGGGGTGTAGCCCCTACGTATTCCGTGCGTAAGGGGGGGGGTGTCTAAAAGTCGGCATTTCGTGGGTACGTACGGCCAGAGTGAAAACAAACTGTGCTCACCCAATGACTAACCAGTGGAGGGATTTAGGTTATATAACGTTACCAGATTGAACTGATATATATAATCTCAAGAAAATACGTTTGTAAGTTGGCTCACAACCTGTCAAGCACACCAACTGATAACATCTTCCATAAGGACAATCATGAACAAGATCGGACGATAAGCGGCGCTCAATTTGTTCAGACCGACCGATTTGGTCTTCCCGAATTTGCTTCTCTAAGCGTCTCGATTTCACTTTTCAAGTATCTAGTCTGCACCTATCCCAACCTCTAGTTACGCCACTGATTAAAACCAAACATGTGAATACAACTTAGATATTCGAATTTGTGTGGATGTCATTTCCACCGATGGACTGAGATTAAACTTCCAAGACAATGAAGCCAATACTGTAAAAACAAACACAATCGAACTATTTTCAAACTCCTTTCCTTTAAAAATATTGATTCTCGAATTCAAAAAGTATTCCGCTACTGACTAAATGTATAATGAATTATGAATGTGAATTAATAGACCTACCTATAAATTGTGATAGCATGAACCGTGTAATTTCAATTTCCATCCGCTATATACATATACAGTCGTTGTTGAGAGTCAGTTGAGGACTTGCAGTTACTTCGGTCCGCCACCGGAGCCGCTTCCTGGTGAACATTGGATGCAAGCAGCCGCTCGAGAACTACACCAACGATGCACAGGGACACGACACTCGACTGGTAAGGAGAACTTTAAGTGATCAAATCTCCGAAATTTCATTTAAAACAAATTCGGTTAGAACACATAAACAATATTTGCAATGTGTTACATTTCAATCGTCCTATCACAATGCTAACATACAGGCATGTATGGTCTCCAAAACGGCAAAATGGTACCTATCCATGTGAAAATAATATCGAAAATTTTGTTGCAAACTTTGCAAAATATTTACAGGTGTAGAGAGGTACCTTATTGTGGAAACAAATCTCCGTTTTGGAAAGTAACGTCAGACTTGCGCATATTCACCATTTGCTGCTCGTAATTTTCTCGTCTTCTTTTGGAATTTAAGTGTCCTTTGAATAATTTTAAAAGTTATATCCTGGTTGCAACGGCAATTTAGAGCAGGATAGGGTTTTTGCGTGTTTTTTTGACAATCTCGTACTGTGCAGTAAATACTTTATGCATGCCTGTTTAAAGTAAACTGGTTTACATAGCTTTATTATAGGTAAATATTTCCAAAAACTGTGAATGAAGTAATGCTAATAAAAAAAGCCGTTGGACAATCTGTCTCGACCGTTGAACCAACGGAATCAACAACAATATTCGGTACGTTTTGTACACACCAATCGGGAGCCAAGCACGATGTTTGGTATTGTCAAATGTTCAGTGTAGCGGTGTTCGGTTAAGTGACGCTCCACTGTAATTATTTTCCATGTAGAAATGTTTTTCAATCGATATATATTTGCATATCATGCCAAAGAGGGTTGGAAAGAGTGCACTCCAGATTCAATATCTAATTTTGACGCCATGTCCTATTTTATCGTCAATAAATTGATTGATTTGATTGTAGATGTTCCCCGATATGCTGGCTGCCAGGAAAGCTACAGTGGTGGCGGGATTTCCTATGGTGTGGTCAATATCTACCCAAAGCAATACCCAAACGGTTTGGCTGTAACCTGCAAACAGTCGTTTATTGTAAGTTTCTCCAATCGTGTTCCAATTCATGTTCAAACTAAGTGGAGTTCAACAAAATTGTCCTTAAAAAGAAAGCGACAACTTTGCAGACAACTGGCGCTATATAAATGTATGTTATTAAAAATTATGATTATCATTATACGTGTAATGGTGCCATTAAGGAGACACGTTATCGTAGTTTCTTCGCACGATGAGAGACATCGGTCATTAGGGAGACATTTTCATTTCTCCCTAATGTCACAGCCCCCTTTAGAGGCAAAATTTTACCGTCGCAATTAGATTATATTTGTTGCTGGTGTCTAATTAGTAAACATACCGAATTTCGTGGGAAAATGTCAAGGGAACATTGGGTAAGGGCACAATTAAGTTTGAAAAATTCTGTGCTCAAGTCTATAGGGAATGTCTCCCAAATTAATGTCCAATCCAAGGAAATTAGTATTATTATTTTTAACTGGTGTAAAGATCTGAACCACGCGTTTTCAACGTACCACGTGGTATTGGAATAACGTGGCGTTCATTGCAATGATATATATGGGCTAGGAGCATTAAACTGTTGCGCATTATAATACCACATAATAACTTAACTTTGTTTCGGGGTAACTATTTGTTCCAGGTGATTCAGAATCGTAAAGATGGATCGGTGAATTTCACCCGTAGCTGGGCCGAGTACCGAGACGGCTTCGGTGATCTGACGGGGGAGTTCTGGCTGGGCAACGAGATAGTACGCCAGCTGACCTCGGAAGGCACTTGGGAACTACGTTTTTCACTGAAAGGAGATAAGAGCTCTGGTACTTCCCGTTTTCGACAAGTCCAGATCTTGGGTGACGACTACATTTTGAATACGGATTATAGGAGTCTATCAGGTATGGTTAATTTACAAAATGATGAAATTCGTAGAATTCTGGATTTACTTTCAACACGCACGTAGTTTATACAGTTTACAGAATATTTTCCCGCATGAGCTTGTCGTAACCTACTCAAATGCGCTTGCTTTCAAATGTAGCCTTAGTGCAACCGATCGACAAATGATCAAGGGCTCTGACTTGCCTGGCCCAGCTGGTTGCGATGTATAAAATCCAAACTATGAGCAAATGGTCAAATTCACCTCTCGGCGTAGGGATTTTACACACACTCAAAATGTTCCATTCAAAATTAGCTATGAAGTTATTTTTCGATTGTAAAAACATCCCTTGTCTACTATTTATGATTTCAAATCACGGTTTGACGCGCACGACTGTCTGTGAGTTTACTATTGTACAAAGGAGAGCGCCGCTGATTAAATTTGTGCAATAGCATCATCAATTTAGCGTTGATTTGAAAGGACATGATGGGCTTCGTGCAAAAGTGCCCTCTCATCGGTAAGAAAGGGATAGTTAGGGAGACACGGGAGAACATTCGAACGCATTACACCGACCACGCCTGACGGAAAAACGCCATGGCTTTGTGCACATTTTGAATAAAATCAGTCGTGCGTACTCTGCGTTATACACGCGCGAATCGGAACGCACACGCGTTGTGTCCAGCATAGCCCTGCTTAACAACCGACTTTGTGCTTACCGAGCCTCCATCTATTTTATAGGGACCGTTTACAGTAAGCACAGCGAAAGCACGCTTAAGAACAGAATAAAACAGTGATGTAACAACAGAAATCTCCATGCACGCGCAACCGTTAGCAGATTCACGGCATGAAATAGTGCTTAAGCAGCAGCATGATTTTCTGCTTTAGAAAGCACGACTTTTCTGCTTACCGTTAAGCAGCTCTGTGATATTGGGCCCAGAGATCAGTGGTCGTGTCCCGTCCAAGGGGCTCTAAAAAGTTGTCAAAAAACGCCGTCTCTTGTTGGCGCACGGAACACGTGCAAAACGTTTGTTGGCAGCGCGTTACCGGGCGACGCACCCTTAATGTGCCCAGTGTAAAATGTGATTCGATAAAACCCATATTTTCCATGCGTTCGTTTACTGAATAATTTATTTTTTAAAAGACTTTATTGCTCAAAATCTGTACGATAATGTTTGATACCGCATGGTTTTAAATCTACGTGAAACAGATTAAGTACGCCTGCACTAGGGATTTTCTTTTTACAAGTCGAAACATAAATTGGTGCGTTTTTGGTCCGTTTTGATTGCTGCGAATGTCGATTGTTCACATTGCCTTTGCACTTTTCATTCCCTTATTTAAAACTACAAATGATTCGAGATCTGCTCAACCCATTTACAAATGAAGCAAGATCAGTTTGCTGCACCAGGTTTTATATCGAAATTGAGTCACATCCGAGAATTGTCGAAAAATGTTCTGTGACAGCACATTGAACATTATTCCGACATTGAATATCAACGCCTTTACAGAATAAAAACCGGTGCTTTTCATTTCTTAACGTATTTCTTGTCCGTTTCTGCTCAGGCCAGCCGTTCTCAACCTACGATCGCGACAATGACGCCGATGGCAACGCCAATTGTGCCGCTCAGCTGAAGGGAGGCTGGTGGTTCAAGACTTGTACTGGAGGAGACGGGAATGTGGATCTCGTGCCGACTAACCTGAATGGGGAGTATTCCTATCCCGTCAACTACACGGGGCAAGATTACCGCGGTATGAGGTGGCCTTCTTCTTGGTTATCTGTAGGGCAAATAGTGTCCAGCTCCATTTGGTTGTATCGAGTGCCGTAAACGGGCATCTAAGCCCAGGCCTTTTCCTATCTCACCCATCCGAGCCGTTCAAAATCCCTTTCGAACCCTGAAATCCAAGCTTTCAATATTTTTCGATCATTAGATGGTATTTCCATCATTTGGTATGCATTTAAATAGAATGTGTCAGATTAAATATGTGGCTTTTGCCATTTATAAAAATAATAAAAAATATCAAACTTTGCCAAAAAGTAACTGAAGTTAAGGACGCGTTGGTGTAAAAAAGTTCATCAAAAGTAAGGACTATTTTCCTTAAGAATACGATAACCACAAAGTTATAAGATACATACATAACTGACTGTTCACATTTTATCTTTCTTAGCTGTTTATGGATATGTTACTAAAGGAAGCCCTACTTTCTATATATAACACGTTATCTTTACCACAACTGCTAAGCGCTAGCATGGGGGAACAGCAACTGATCTAATTTAAATACAATTCTTGTGACACAAAAGAAATCACTCAGGGTAATAAACCACTCAAAATCAAGGGCACACGACGCACCCCTTTTTCATAAATTTAATACACCCCCTATCCGTGAGTTATATAAATACCACCTCGGAGTCATTATGTTTAAATATTATAGGGATCTATTGCCTACTTCACTCTCGAGTCTTTTCACAAAGACATCCATCAGGATAACATAGGGAATTCAAAGGACTTGCATTTTTTAGAGTATGGTCATCTAACTATTTATTTGCAGTTAAACATCAAAGATCCGTGTTTCTCTTCCCACTCCTTCCTCTTAGATCAATCGGTAGTTGAAAACAAAACGTTTTAAGACATATCTCTTAAAAATCTGTATTTAAACCGGTATTCATGATTACTACACCTCATAAATATTCATGATCAAATTGAAGCGCATCATTGGCCAATTTCGCCGCGCGTCCGGGAAGTAAAAATGATATGCGCCCAGGTGACGTCATACCGGTGAGTATCCAGCTCGCTGCCGTGCGGTAGTTTTTTTCTGGTAGCACCAAAATTCCCTATGGAACCCGCCTCGAAGACATGTTGTCTTTGACATGTAATTTTTACGGAACCAGTCTGTTGTTGCAATCCTTGTTACAACCACAGTAAAAACACTTCAAAGTGTGTTGGCACCAGACTATTTCATACTGTGACAAAGAACTTGAATTGTGCTGAATAAATATGCAAAATCTAGGATCGCCGTTATCGACAAGGCAGAGAGGCTACTAAAAAGACAGTGAGCCTACTAAATATTTATGAGGTGTAGTAAAACGAATACGGCAGGGTTGATTTCTGGAAAATAGTTGGAATTACTGGTCCCTCGGTGTAGGTCAGCTTGACTACCTTCCTCCGCTTCGCGTCGGGAGGTAGTCAAACTGACCTACACCGAGGGACCAGTAATTTCCACTGCTTCCCCTCAAACCATTGTCTAATACCCGAGACTTTTACCCTTTCCTATTGGTCGAGAGCCCGTCACATGGGGGATTTTCAACGGTTGCTAAAACAACGGCTGGTTGGTTTTCAACACCTTTTCGGTGTCACATGAACATATTTGGACTTCTATGAAATCTTACCCCTTTAAGTTTCCCTTTTATTGGTTGAACGTTCACAATCTTCACTTAGGCACGCGCAATACTATCAATGAGTCCGTATACGCCGTAGTGTTGATTACAGTCAGATACGAAGCACTGTCCCATATTACCATTCTCATTTATTCTTTAAGGGACATTACGGCCTGAAATCCCGAACATTTTATGTTTTGCATTGTTTGGTTTATCCTATGTTGTTTTTAAGGGAATTAAAGTCCGAGAACCATTTCGGTACAAACTGACGCATGCGCATTATGGTCATTTACTATACTTGATTGCAGAAAAAAAATAATGGCTATAAGGAGATGTTTAGACTAATGGCGAGAGGCACATATTGTAGCATAGCTACAGGGGTGTTAAAAAAAATGAAGTAAAACTGTTGACCAAAATCGTTGGAAATGGCTACTTTTTGACTTGATTTTTTGACTCAAAGGTAAATTGAATGGGAATAAATATGTGCTTGGCCGGTATAAAATAATTACAGATAAAACCGGCTGAGGGGCCTGATCGCCTATAGTTTCCCTCGCTTTCTGCTGGAGCCATTATTGACGTCCAGGTCGCTGAGCTGGTTTTAAAACTACTTGTTTAAAACCTTCCAAGCACATATTTATTCCGTTATTATTATTACAAGAAAAATGATGTTTTACGTCTAATATTACAAGAAAAATGTGTTACATCTAAATAAACTATTCAAAATGTTTCGCTTATTAATTCAACAGAACAAATAATAGTAGTAATAGTAAATAAATAATAATAATGCTTAGTAATATTATTAATGTACTTCTGTTATAATTCGCAATTAGTTCAGTTTTATATCTATTTATTTAAGTTGAAGTGTTTTTTTTTTCTGCTAAATTTATTGTAATTGTTTACTCACGAGGACCTGGCCTAGTTCAGGCTTACGGCCAGACTCCTCCGTTCATCATTTCATTGCTATATATTCCGTTAATTCCAGTTGTTCATTAATGTAAGAATGATGTTTGGAAAATAAATCATATCAAATGGTCAGGTCGTATTACATTTAACAACCAAAAAGTAAGTGTGGTATAGTGTCGCATAGTATAGTTAAATATTTGCAAAAACGGAAGTTAATGCAAATGTGTGATGTTGTGGAACATTTTGTTTATAAAGTACAATATAGACGCTGTAAACAGCAATAATAATGAATTTTTAGCATCGATTCGGAATTGGAAAGAAGCTGTTATTAAAGAGATATAAAAAGGGTCATTTTATTTAAAAATTTTGAGCACTGTAAGAAAATACCCTGATATCAATTCAATACAAGTTTTTTTATCGACATAATTTCACAAATATAAAATTGCAGTGTCATAACTCATTTGGTAAGATTTGCATTTTGTATACTAATGATAGGCCTACCTTTTAAAAACAAACTGTGTGTGGGTTTTTTTTTGGGGGGGGGCGTTTTTGATTACCAATGTGTACGAGTATGGGTTTTTAAAATTGGATAACTTAGTTTACATTTACATTCTAAATAATTTTGGATTGACAATTCTTGGATTGACTGAGTCCGAGTAGTCGTTGTGGCAACATTGTTAATGTATCATATTGTTTTATTATCACACATAATACAACCGCATATACAGTGAAATGAACCTCATGTGCGGCTGAAAGAGATTCAAAACACACACACCCACAACAAGTATTACCAAAAACAACAAATAAAGAGTAAAATATGAAATACATGTAACATTATGATAATAATAACAATTTGTTAAAGTAAATTATATAATACAGTAGTAAAAAGGGGCCCCTAACCAACTATACTGGTACATCATCATAAAACATCATTGACAATGCGAACTGCTGTTGGATAAAAAATTAAAACAGCTAACGATTGGAGCCTGATTTCATTAATCTGTATCGGTTGTTTTATCTAATGGGCTGGACACAAAATTGTGTACTGGATAAAATCTTCTATGATAGACTTGGCCCTTTTCTTTACAAATCGTCAAGGGTTGGGAGTTGGCATCCTATGAGCCAACTAGCAACACAAACGATTCGGTTGAGACACTTCCGGTCATTGGCTGTGGCATTGCCCCACCTAACGATGATTGACTGTGCCAAGACACTCTCAATCACCGCCCGGTAGAACTTCAACAGCAGCAGGCGCGGTTCTAGAACCAATATTTTGGGGGGGCTAGCACGGTGGATCCAGCATTTTTTTCAGGGAGGCGTGCTGAAATGTTGACCGGTTATTTTTTCCAGACACTTAGGCCTCCGAAAATCAATAAGGGGGGGGGGGGGGGGGGGGGGGGGGGGGGGGCTCATGCCATTTTTTCAATGGGGAGCGCCAATAAATCCTAAAATCATTCACAATATATTAACTAATGCACCCTTGTCACGGCTATTTCTTCTTTAGGGGAGACCGTTCGCATGTACATCACATCCTCCTTTTTGCTAATGCATTTTTTTTTTACGGAATTTATTTTGGGGGGGCTAGACAAAAAAAAAAATTTCGGGGGGGGGGGGCTACAGCCCCCCTTCGCCCCCCCCCCCCCCCCGGTAGAACCGCGCCTGAACAGCAGTCTTTGACTGACATGAAAGCTTCTCAGCCGTCTCAAGAAAAATAAGTTAAGCAAGGCAGCCGGGAGGCTTTCACGGGCACCTGTCCGTCTTTAACATTTTGGCTGGTTACCCCCAGCCTACCTTTCCTTTGCTAGGCAAATGTTCAGTAGCTCTATAAAACTCACGTCCGATTCATAATTTGTTCCATAACAGAGCAGTGAAAAGTGTTTTCCGTTCGGTTTAAAGGTTTGTGACTTTGCTTCTAAGTATCACTTAATACTGAACCTCGGTCAACCTCTGAAGGAGGGATTAAGCGCCATTGCTTTTACGACAAAACAAATCTGTGCCAAAGTATATCACAAGACAAACTCTAAGTCAGCTTTGAAACTTTGCATGGTGGTAGTGTGGACTAGTGAAGGTTTACCGTAAAACCAGGTGGACAATCTTTTTTTAGAAGTGTGGTTCTGAAAAGAAAAGAAGTGGGGTTCTGAAAAGAACTGTGAGCTGCTGCTTCACTACCAACCGGTTCTTTTCAGAACTACACTTCTTCTCAAAAGAGATTTTCCACATGGTGTTAACGCAAACTATCACTAGTTCACGAGTTATAAATAAAGTCCCCTCTTTCAGCTCAACAGCTTCCAATGGTATTTAGTATTTAGTAAAACATGCACAACTTCTGATAGCATGTATCAATTTCAGTAACTCTTTTTTTATACGAGTGGAAGAACATGCTCTTTTCAGACATACTTACTTGGTGTATACAATTTGATTGCTTTTTATGAAACAAATCATTTATGCAGGTCACTTTCTTGTTTTCTCACCCTGTACAATTTGGGATATATTAACTTCAATGTATATACAGAGATGTTTAAATAACACTAAAATGATACATGTTGTGTTATAAAAATGGAACAACTTGTAGACACTACAGTGTGTTAACTTATCATCGCACAATGCTTTGCACTAGGAATCAAATAATAAAAGCGAATGGTACTTGGTTTCGCAAGGTAATATGCTGTTTATAGCTGGATTACATGTATTTACAATACTACGCAAGCTGATTCAATTTTTCACTAAAAGAATTCAATTCTATTCTCGTTCCATTCAAACTGAGTCCGGGGTCTTTTGTTGTTGTTGTGAGTACAGTAATTTGGATTGATCGATTTTGACTCAACCTTTAACATACACGACATTAGGCCACAAAAAAAAATATTCGGTCTCTGGTCAGACCAAAGTTCCGGAATTGACGCGGCCACGTGTTTTTTTTTTTTTTTTTTTTTTGCTTTTTTTTTTTCTTCAAGCTTGGATTGTACAGACAAGGTGGGGTACTATTTTGCTTTTTTGGTGTCCTCATGTACATTGGTGTCCTCCATAATTTGCCTTGGTGCTTTCGATCATTTGCCTTGGTGCAATTTCCCATTCCTTGGTGCTCTTTGGTACAAAAAAATTGAGGAGGTGCGGAAATAGAGGGCGCTGTTGGAGCTACCGCGGGACATTTTGGGGAAAAAAAGATCGACGCGCATGATTAAAATCGACGCGCGCGCTGACCAGAGACCGACTTATTTTTTTTGTTGGCCTTATACAAATATTGAATGCTTCGAGTGGTGTAGTAAAACTAGCCTCCCGAGGTGATCCATGGACCATTCTATTTTCCCGAGGCGAAGCCGAGGGAAAATAGAATGGTCCATGGATCACGGAGGGAGGCTAGTTTTACTTCACCACGAGATAAAGCATTCAGTATTTGTTTTATAACACTTCACCCACAGATTCTGCTTGATTTTAAATTTTTACATTATTTAAATCTGAACACAGTTGAAATAAACTTCAATTTCAATACAAAATTGGTGGAAAATGTATTTCTCTCTTAAAAACTACCCCTTCACAAAATGTTTGAACCCAAGTCTGCGGCGCGTTCTCTTTTGAATAATACGCGCTACGCACAACGCGCACACCAGCATGCATTTGCACACAAATACCGCGCCGTGGAAATAGTACTTTGGTTGCTAATGGTAAAGCACTTTGGTTGCTATGCGCATAGTACTTTTGGCCGTGCACAGAAAGATAGCAAAATTAGAAAGTAACATGTGACTCGCTCTCGGCCAATCCAGACACAGAATCTGTGGGTGAGGTGTTATAATCATAACTATACACGCTCAAATATGTAGATAGACGGTACAATAATAATGAGAAGAAATATATAGTCAAGCACAAAATTTGGACTTTTGAACATTTTGAAAATTACATTTTCAAGGATGTAATCTGTTAAACAGGTTTTTTGTAAATAATAAATGTCATCGAAAGAATATCCAATGACCCCACGCAATCCCATTCGGCGAAAATCGTCTTTGTCAAAGTTTTTTGACATGTCTGAAGCGGAAACGAACCATTATCACGTTATCGTACAAACCCACCAGCTTAAATTGTTTACCAATCTGTGAACAAGTTTCGTAAGTTCATATTTTTGCGTATTAAGTAAAACGTTTCTAAATCTATTTCCTTAAAGGATTCTACTTTCAAAGTTGTTTTTCAGCATCTACACCTAATTAGGCACTATCTTAAGAAACTTGCCTGTGGGTGATCGCTTTAGCCCAGGTATTTACAATTATTTACTGATTTGTTTTCATCTCGTGTTCAATCTCCTGACTGTTTCATTTCCCCTTCTCGCCTCGGGCATTTCTTTGTTACCCATTGGGGCCATCAGCCTGATTTGGTCGGTAGCAAAATGAGGGGTAAATTGGTTGTGATTTTTGGCAAGGTGTGCACCCCTGTAGTTGGAAAATATGTGATAGCATTTCAGCGGTGGCAGCTTTTTGGGTGCTATCACTTTTGTTTAAAAAATGGCAGTCATGCTTGTTACCATAATTAATCCGGTTCAAGCTTATTGCCACCGCTCACACTACTACCAACCAGTTCTTTTCAGAACTACACTTCTTCTCAAAAGAGATTTTCCACATGGTGTTACCGCAAACTACCACTAGTTCACGAGTTATAAATAAAGTCCCCCTCCCCCTTTCAGCTCATCAGCTTCCAATGGCATTCCATGGATAGCTATAAAGATAGGGGTTTCTTTTTTTAGTAAAACATGCACAACTTCTGATAGCATGGATCAATTTCAGTAATTTTTTTATACGAGTTGAAGAACATGCTCTTTACAGACATACTTCCTTGGTGTATACAATTTGATTGCTTTTTATGAAACAAATCATTTATGCAGGTCACTTTCTTGTTTTCTCACCCTGTACAATTTGGGATACGTTAACTTCAATGTATAACAGAGATGTTTGAATAACACTAAAATGATACATGTTGTGTTATAAAAAAAGAAACAGCCTGTAGATACTAAAGTGTGTTGACTTATCATCGCATAATTACAATGCTTTGCACGAGAAATCAAATGTTAAAAGCGAATGGTACTTGGCTTCGCAAGGTAATATGTTGTTTATAGCTGGATTACATGTATATACAATACTACGCAGGTTGATTCAATATTTCATCAAAAGAATTCAATTCTATTCTCGTTCCATTGAAACTGAGTCCGGGTTCTTTTGTTGTTGTTGTGAATGCAGTAATTTTGATTGATCTATTTTGACTCAACCTTTAACATACACGACATTCATAACTATACACGCTCAAATATGTAGATAGACGGTACAATAATAATGAGAAGAAATATATAGTCAAGCACAAAATTTGGACTTTTAAACATTTTGAAAATTACATTTTCAAGGATGTTATCTGTTAAACAGTTTTTTTAATAATAAATGTCATCGAAAGAATATCCAATGACCCCACGCAATCTCATTCGGCGAAAATCGTCTTTGTCAAAGTTTTTCGACATGTCTGAAGCGGAAACGAACAATGATCACGTTAATCTTAAAAACCCATCAGCTTAAATTGTTTACCAATCTGTGAAAAAAATTTGTAAGTACGTAGATATTTTTACGTAAAGTAAAATGTTTTTAAATCTACTTCCTTAAAGGATTCCACTTTCAAAGTTGCTTTACAGCACCTACACCTAATAAGGCATTGTGTTTAGAAACTTGCCCGTGGATGATCGCTTTAGTGCGTCCTATTTACAATTGTTGTTGCTTATTTGTTTTCATCTCGAAGTATTCGTTTTCAAATTCCAAACTTTTTCCATTCCCCTTCTCGTCTCGGGCATTTCTTTGTTACCCATTTAGGCCCATCAGCCTGGGGGTTTTGGTCGGTATCAAATAAGGGGACAATTGGTAATTATGATTGGGTTTTTATTTCGTCACATTTACGTACAGGCGTGGTTGCCCCGGTGGAGAATTAAATGGTGCCCGTGCTTGGGGCGCGCAGGCATATGCATATTCCGGGTCATCGGCCACCGGCTGCACCGAGTCGCTTGTTTGGCTGGTCGTAGAAGTCCCTGAGTTTATTTCAGCAACTCCTGGATTGAGTAAGTGTGTGGTTCCCCAGGGTCATCCTGGGCTGGTACCTGGCCCTGCTGATCGTATGATGCATATGCGTATTCCGAGTTGTCGGACACCAACTGGACCGAACCTTTTGTTTCACCCGTTGGGGTGGCTTGTGGGTTCATTTCCCGAACTCGTACCTTATATCTCTTACCTTTCTTGCTTACATTTGAGTACGTGTGTGGTTCCCCCGTGTCAGTCCTAGCTGGTACCTGTCCCTGCTGATCCAATGATGCATATGCATATTCTTGGCTTTCAGAAACTGGTTGTTCATACACGTGTAGTTGCAGCTCTGGCTTGGGTTCAGCATCTGAGGAGTAATTAATTCAAACAATATAACGCAAATAACTAGTTTGGTTGAGCTTGCTTGATTTTATAGGAAGACACATTATACAGGAACATTAAAGGGAATATACAACATTTGCAAACATCGAAAAATAAAACTACCAAGTTTTTGCGAAATACCTTAATGGGATGTTGGTAAATGACAGTCTAAAGCATCCTGTAAAATTATGGCACCTGGTATACTGTCATTTTCAAGAAAAGTGGTATTTTTGTATCAATTTCCAACGCTGATCGGCCGATCAGCGTTGGAAACAACTGGCTTTTTTTCAAATACTGGCCCCAATTGACCATTGCACTTGTTTGCAATCTATTACAAACCTATGAACGGGTACGAGCCAGCTAGACTGGTTCCCTGACCTTACAATTCCCCAATGTATGTAAACTGCTCTGTTTCTTCTTATATGGAGTCAGGGAACCAGACTACAGGAAAATGATCGTTTTTCTTTGTTTTTATAGCATTTTCGAACCCAAAACTTCCAAAAAGTCAGTGTAACTATATTTGCTTTATATTTCCAACCCCCCCATTCCATCCATTTCTGAAAATTACAGCAAAAGCAAATGATGTATATTCCCTTTAAACAAACATTATTTAACCAAAAATATAAGATTAAAAAAAAAGTGCTATCAGGTTTTTAAAGTTTCTGCATCAAATTTATAACTTTCTTCGCATATTGATTTAAAAACGTAGTCTCGTGAAAAACGGCCTGAAATACTTACACTCCTGATCCAGTTCTTGGGAAGAGGTTTGTTCGTTCTTTCTGCAAAAAGAACAAAACAATATTTCTGCAAATATTTATTTTATGTACATGTTTAGTAAAGTCTGCTCTCATGTTAAAACGCTTTTTGCAGTTGGATGTTTGGACACGACAAGTTGGAAGACCGCGACACAAAATTGTCCAGTTGGTCAAACCAAGCGCGTCTTGACAATGTTCATGTCAAAACAACATATTTACATGTGGAATACACTGTACCATTGCACGTTGATGTTTTGTAAAACCTTGGCTTTAAAAAAAGAAAAGAAGCAAATATTCCAAAATGTGTTCTGTGAAGCCCTCTATCTAATAATAATAATAAAGCCCCCCCCCCAAAAAAAAACAAAATAGTCGGTCTTCAGACTTTAGAATTGATGCGGCGACGCGGTTTTTTTTTTTTTGGTGGCTTTTTTTTTTCAAGCTTGTATTGTACAGACAAGGTGGGTACTATTTTGCTTGTTTGTGTCCTCATGATACATTGGTGTCCTCCATAATTTGCCTTGGTGCCCTTTATCATTTGCCTTGGTGCAATTTCCCCATTCTTTGGTGCTCCTTGGTACAAACATTTGAGGAGGCGCGGCAATAGAGGGCGCTGTTGTAGCTTCCGTGCTAATTAAAAAAAAAAAAAAGTTGACGCGCATGATTAAAATCGACGCGCGCGCTGACCAGAGAACGAGTATTTCTTTTCTTTTTTGGACTAATAGTTGGTATTTATAAAGCGCACGTATCCACCAGGACTGGTGCTCAAGGCGCTACATTGGGCCCATGAAACGTTCCAAATACCATCTCACCTCCCTGGGGAGTATATATACAGTTCGATGCTGCCTGTCAGGCGCAAGCAAGCTATTCAACCACAATAACCATCTCTGCCCTCACAGGTACCCATTTACCCCTGGGTGGAGAGAAGCAATGAATGACAACGTGCCTTGCCCAAGGGCACACGCACCATGGCCCCAGGCTGGACCCGAACCCACAACCTGCAGCTTTACCCGGCCGCAGACGATTCCAATGCCCTAACCACGAGGCTACAGCACTCAACACTACCCGTGGAAACATTATGCATCGTTCCACGTTAAAATCATCTTAGTCCTAAACAATGAACCGCTTTTGCAAATCTATACATGGCACACTCCCTTCCTGTTAAACTTACGTAGTTTTCTTACGCAGGCACCACCTGTTTTTTGTTCTTCGGCAGACGACAACGACAATAAACACAAGCAGACCAAGGAAAGCCGGGAGCCCTACAGCAATGGCTACAACGCTGGCTTGACCACCGTCACTCGGTGTCGTGGGCCGATCGGTCGTTTCTTTGTCACCAGGTACTCTTCGAGCCATCTCTGTGGGACCTGTGGCAGTTGCTGATGTTGTGTGCCCAACCACTGCGCAGCTACATTTTCAAACAAGACACACCAAGATGATAAACGGGACACATTTCTAAATACATTTATTGTACATGCACGGAAATCGATCTTATCTTTACGAACCCAAACTCGACACTTGATTTGAGGGATTCCACCTTTTTTTAAACATGAATTTTGAATATCAAGTTCTGAACTGGTGATTTTTTTCTATACATTTAAAGTAGCTAAAGGTTGGCATTGACTTGTGAGTTTGTCGAAGGATTTTAGCATTGAGGTTCAGGTTCTTTGCTTGCCTACCTTGTGGATAGCTGTAAATCTTCAGCATTTCCGCATGCACAAAATGGCGGCAGTGACAAGTGATAAATACACAAACCTCTCCCGTCTACGTACTGACACACAATCGCATCGTTGTATCTGCAGTTCACAGTTTGGTTCACTTCACAATTCAGGGCAATTTCTGTAATTAAAAACGGTTACACTATGACATATCAATGCAGCATGACAAAGTGGTCCATGCAACAGCTGAACAGCAGCAGAACCAGCATATTAACTTCTGAATGTGTTGTGGGTTTGGCATGATTTCAAACAAGTGACTCTTGCAATTTTGGTTATAGAAAGGTACAAAAGACCAAGGTAAAAATATCACGGACGAAAGACATGAGACATAGCGGTATATTAAGTAGTCCGTGAAAATAGGGAACTTGTCCCTGGCCATCAGCGGCGGCGGAACGGTTTTCAAACTTGCTCAGTATTTTTGCTCGAGGGGGCACATTTATTTCCGCAAAAGGGGCACTTGGGTAAATCGTAACTCCCCCCCCCCCAGGCCCCCCCCCCCCGGTTCCGCCGCCCCTGCTGGCCATGACATGTTATCTGTAAATAACATGTTGATTAAACGTGAAGAGGAAGGATGAAAGTAATGGGGTGGATGCATAGGCCTACCTACCGTTTAGAAAACATCGTTCACGCGGAGGGTTCCGACAAATATAACGACAGATGCTCATTCGCTCGGAATCCTCGCACACTCTCGAATCACTGAGTAACGGTAAATGAACCGAGATGTAAAGTCTATTAATCCCATTTCGATAAAATTTCAAAGTTTGCATTGTGAAGTCAGCAATTGGAGTAAGTTTACGGTTGCACTATGTGACATTTAAATGGTTAAAGTCAGAATTTGTCTAAAGTCTCAACTTTCAGCCAAACTGATTTTACAGGTTCGATTGGTAGTGGTCTGATACAATTTGGTTCTACTGAAAAAAAAAAGACAATTTTAAATTAGGAAGCCATTCAAGGCGTGACACGCATCTACAAGTAAACTTTTCGTTACCTCAAACAGAAATGATCTCGCATACTCTGTACCACAGACATGTTCTGAAACAAAGCAGCAAGGATTTCAGACTGTGCCGAGCAGATCGTCGATAACCCATCACTGGCCAACAAGGCCAAGTCGAGCATCACAGGCCGGAACGCCATGGGTCTCCGCCCCATCGAGTGATCCATGATAATAAACGTTGTATTGATCGCTCTGCAATCCTCCCACTATTGCAGCAGAGAATAAATTTGACGAATACTGACCGCACTAAAATAATAAGGAAATAACCGCATTTTCACTTGGGCTTCTGCTTTTCAATCCCAGCACGGCTACACCGAATTCATTAGCTTTTGTGTGTGATGCGGATGTGGTTTGGTTGGGTTTCGTTTTATTCAGACTTGAATGGCCATGAACTATTCTAAAACACGGGAAGCGAATAATAGGTTAATGGTAATCTTCGTTTGGGATTGTGAAACGTAACAACGAATATGTACTAGACTCCCCTTCAGTGGAGTACCATGGATGTGAACGCCAAATTGTAAAATGCAACTGCCCCGTGACGGAAAATCTGAACGGGGCTAGCGTAACGCTTTCGCCAATGAAGGTAGGCTACGCGTGATGTAATATTGACATCGTGTTGGGATTGGCAAATAGGTTGAATTTTCAAGCATAATCGGTGTAAAATATTTCACCGTGGACGTAAAATCCGGGGGGGGGGGGGGAGAGTTGCTAATTTACCAGGCTTTTTCACAATGTGGGTCTATAAGGCCCCATTTACACAGGGCTGCGACCTTTGGGCCTCCCTTGTGCGACCATAAAACTGGCTAGATCGCCATTGGAGGCTCAAATTTGGAGGCCGAATGGTTGCCTGGGTCGTTCAAAGGTGGATCACAGGATGTTCAGGCATCGCCATGGTCGCCGTAAATTTTTGAACATGTTCAAAACAGTCGCACAAAGGTCGCCGAGGAGGTTGGTTGCTCAAAGGTGGCTCAAATGAGGCAGAAGGGAGGCACAAGCATTGCCGTGGTTGCAGAATGGATGCACAATGGTTGGCCAATGGTCGCCACGTATAATATAGATCCGTTCTGTTGCAAATTTTACCGTCAATCTGGGCGAAATGCTTCTGCCTCCCTTGTGCCTCCTTTGGCCGACCAATAGCGTGCATTGAACTATGACTGCATGTGGCAACTGCTGTGCCTCCATTCGGCGTTGGTTGCCGTAGGTTGCACAGGAAAAGCACAAGGGAAGCAGACAAGAGGCTTAGTGGACGCATGCGCACAGGTCGCTCGTATAGCTCGCCTTAAATACATTCCCGAAATTGCAGTTTTGGTGGTTCAAGGGAGGCACAAGGATAGCTGGAGCAGTTACATAGAAACAGGATTTGCTGAATTTAGACGACCATTGAACGTCCTGGCCATTTTTTGGCCCCTCAGGTGGCACAAAGGTCGCAGCCGTGTGTAAAGGGGGCCTTAAAGACTGGTATATTGTACCATGCAATCACTGCCTCTACCCTACAAATGCAAGGTCTATTTCAAGAACTGTAAAACGTATTTGTCAGCCGTGACATTTCTAACAATCGCAGCTTTATCGTGTTTGGTGAAATTATTTTAGGTGACCGGTACTTTGTGACGCGCCATAGCAACTCATGAGCTCTCCAGTGAGACCAAATTTATATCTGTAACTCAAATTGATAATGCATAATGAGGCATAACCCACTGGGCCACCTTTGTGGGGTTTGAGTTTTATACACCGTGTTACACAATAACTCATGAGCTTTCCAATGAGATCAAATTTACATATGTAGCTCAAAATTTATTCTGAAGATATGCCGAACTTCGAAAATCTCATTTCGAGAAAAATGGCATTTAAAAATAGATGCGCGTTTCCGCCACCAACTGTATTGGAAAAAAAAACACGGTTGGTTTGGTGTTGTGCGTGTGCGTGTATGGCTTTCTTGAATCATATTACCATGGCAACCGATATTTTGACGATATTCTGCACCTTTTATATTGATCATTAATTTTAGTCATACTAGCAGGACACCCTTTATCACCTGCTGGATTTAAATCTCCTAACGTCATCAATTTTCATAATATTAGGCCCTGAAGTTGAGTGTTCAACAGGGTAATTTGGAAAATAAATATTTGAAGTTCACCTTGAAAACATGATGCAAGCCACTCTATTAATTTGTTTCCCATATTTATGGTCTCTGAAAAGAGGCAAAATTGTCTGAAAACCTTGTTATCTATAATCACTTCATTATTAATGTTTGATATCTTCATTATTTAAGTGTGCCATTTAGAGTGTTTAAAAATGTATCACTTTCTTATCCTTTAGTTTTCACGAAAACAAGCTTAATTTTAAAGTTCTTGATTCTACTAGCACGGAAGAGATACATCGCAGCTTTGCCTTCTTGTTCAAACTTTCATTTCAATTCAATTCAATTAATTATACTCGTCACGTAAAAAACATGAAAAATTGTTTTCCAGTGTGCATTATACATGTACAATAAGACCGCAGATATATACGAATGTAAAATAAATAAAATTTGATGTAAAAAACAAAAGGTACTATAAGATATTAACACAATGACAGAGACTATATTTACAGACTATCAAAAATTACAAGGTTGTCATCCAACAAATAAAAACACCAGATTGTTAGAACAAGGAACCTTGTAAAAGACACAATTAAAAAGAGCTCTTTACAATAAAAACACGTGAGTGGATGCCAGCATACCAGGAAAAAAGGACAAGACAAAAAACAGGGGATTATCTTTTGAATTGAGTGTTGAATAGATGGCATGCATTAGGCAAGAATGACATTCTGAAGCGCTTAGTGCGGGTTCGTGGAGGGCGAATTCTTCCTGATTTGTTGACAACCACCGAAGAATGGAGCGGATGGGTAGGATCTTGCATTATGTCTTGTAGCTTAGAGATAATTGCAGATTCAAACATACAATGTAAATCCTTAACGTCCAAACTTTCTTTTCATTTTTTTTATTGCACAAAATATGAAACAGTGACATAATGCAGTTTACTTACATCACAATTTTACAAAAAACCTTAAGAAATTGTGTAAATATGGCTGCCTATTATAGGTTTTCACGGCTATTTCAAAACGTTTATCATTCTAATTCACTGTTTTTAAAGTTCAATATCCGTCCATCAACATCGATTTATTGCATTTCAAATGTTTAATTTGTCTTTTGTCAGAAAACTTCAAATTCAGTTCAAGAAAATTCAAACAATGAGCACACGTTTTTGTCCCGGAGTATTCGATTTCATCTCGTCTACGCCAAACCTTGTTATTCAGAAATCAAAATCTAAGACGAATTCGATCCCGGAATGCTGCCTTCGGCAACAGCTTGGACGAATTTGATCTGTAATGACGAATATTCTCGACCCGCTAACTAAAGAGGGTAGCAGAACTTTGAAATTTGTCGGTTATTGACTCGATTGATTCTGTTAAAAGCGGGTGAATTTGAACGAAAACTCCTTTAAAATAGCCGGAAAAACCTATAGTCAATAAATCATTATATTCCCGAGAAAAGGTATGGAACCCTACATTTTGAGATAATAGGTTTAGTTACTCACTTCTCTGAATGCTAAAAAAATATTTATCATTTTATTATAACATTAATAATTGTATCTTAAGCTCATCTCGTTAACAGATAAAAACCTCATACTAAACACCTGTTCATAATGTTGAACAGATTACCACTCTATTCTATGTTTATTATTCTAATATTGATACCAAAAGCCTAAACGACCCCTTATGTTGGAACCGTTTGATGGGCTTGGAAAAAACCCTGTTCTAGCGAGGACGAAACTGCGAAATCCAATCAGTTTCCATTTGACCGTTTAACAAGACCCTCCGAAGATATTTCCAAATAAATGACAAACATTTTACGAAGGAATCGTGTAATTTGCAGCAAGGGAAATAACATTAATTCATACTCCCGCGACGAATCATGAGGGAGGAACTCGACATTTGGCCATCCAATGCACCAGCCCACCTCATACCGCGGTAATCTTGCCCCGTGTAGTTGACGGGATAGAATACTCCCCATTCAGGTTAGTCGGCACGAGATCCACATTCCAGACTCCTCCAGTACAAGTCTTGAACCACCAGCCTCCCTTCAGCTGAGCGGCACAATTGGCGTTGCCATCGGCGTCATTGTCGCGGTCGTAGGTTGAGAACGGCTGGCCTGAGTGAACGTCAGTCAGTGACTTGCCTAGGAAACAGACGGGAAAAGTATAGGTATTCCCGGCTAATTGAAAACGTTTGTCATTAGAATGCATCGTTTCTAGTTTTCAAATTCGTCCATTAACACCAATTAAGTGCACTTCCAATGTTTAATCTCGTCTTTTGTCAGACAATTTCAAATTCAATTCAAGACAATTCAAACAATGAGCACACGTTTTCGTCTCGGAGTACTCGATTTTGTCTCGTCTACGCCAACCCTTGTTATTCAGAAATCAGATTCGTATAATTGATTTATATAAGACGAATTCGATCTCTGAAAGCTGTCATTTGGCAACAGCTTAGACGAATTTGATATGTACTGACAAATATTCTTCACCCGGTACTATAAAGAGGGTGACCGAACTTTGAAATTGAATGGTAAATGACTGAATTGGTTTTGTAAAAAGCGTGTGACATTTTTCTCGGACAATGTTGAATGTTAGAGTTGGTCAATTTCAATGAAAACTCTTTTACAATAGCCGGTAAAACCTGTATTTCCACTAAAAAGTGTATATAATTTTAACAGTGACGTACACACTTTTTCACATGTTAAGTCATAGCCATGGGTTTTTCCAGATTTTTAAAAAAGTTTAGCATTCGCATTCACCGATTCTAATATTTAAATCAATGTCCAGGAACATTAATTATATTCAGTGTACTTCCAATATTAAATTCCGTCTTTCGTCAGACAATTTCAAACATAGCTCAAGCAAATTCAAACAATGAGCACACGATTTCGTCCAAGACTATGCGATTTCGTCTGTCTACGCCACACCATGTTATTCAGACATTAAGTTCGTCTAATGCCACAAACTTTAATCCTACTTTTGTTCAATTGCGTCATACTACATTTGTGGCGAAAGCCATAGTCTATAACATTTGAGCAGACTCGCTGATTCTTTATGCAAGACAACTGCATCTTGACCTATTGATTTTGACCAATCAGCAGGCACTTTCTATATCGGGTCTTTGGTCATTCACCGTTGTCGCGTCATAGACATGGATAAAAAAATACCCCAGACACAGCAACAAAGGCTGTGGTCACGCGCTTTGCATTATGTTACGCAATACGCGCCCGCCCGGCTGTTGTTGTATTACAAAACACTGCATTCGAATTGACCAACCAAAGTTTAGTCCTGATTTGGAAATGAAACGTCACGATTTAGTAAAGTTGACTTCGATTGGCGGAGGCGTGAGATCGCATAAATCTGCATGCTTTGATATTATACAGACGTTATACAGGAGACTGTGCTCCGTGGACAACGGGTGATACTCAGACTAGGTGGTGTCTATCAAAAATCATCAATAGAAGTAATATGAGACATACACGTTTTGAATAATGAAGTAAACTCTTAACCGAACATTGTGAGTCTTTTCAAGGGGCCGAATCATAAGTCCGACGCCTCATAGATTCGACGCCTCATAATTCCCGACAATGGACAAACACTGTTTCGGACTTATGAGGCGTCGGAGCTTTGAGACGTTGGACTTATGCGGCATCTGACCTATGAGGCGGAATAAATAAATTGTATGCCTTATAAGTCCGACGCCTCATTTAGTCCGAAATTTCGGACTTATGAAGCGTCGGACGTATGAGGCGTCGGACTTATGAGCGGACCCCCTAAAGCGGACCCCCTTTTCAATACGAGGAAATTTTAAAAGTCACTTCTTATACTTTATATTTTTTTCTAGTAAGACAAGTAAACCAAGAATTCCTTTAAAGTGTCCTAGGCACTGTAGCTCGAAAGCCTGACGAAACCGCTAGAAGGAGACAATGAGAAGAAATTACAGTTTTACACGTGGGAGATAAATCCTATGAAGCCCGGGAAGGGACAGGGTGGAATCTTTTTTTTTGTAATTTGCTAACTCGTTCCCACGATTTACTAATTCGTTCGAACGAATTGCTAACTCGTTCGCACGAATTGCTATTTCGTTCGCACGAATTGCTATTTCGTTCACACGAATTCCTATTTCGTTCGCACGAATTGCTATTTCGTTCGCACGAATTGCTAATTCGTGGGAACGAATTGCTATTTCGTTCGCACGATTTCCTAATTCGTTGAAACGAATTGCTAACTTGTGCATCCGGGAACGCGTTAGTAATTCGTGGGAACGAGTTGGTAATTCGTGGGAACGAATTCGCAATTCTTGGTACGAATTAACAATTCGTGTGAACGAATTAGCAATTCGTGGGAACGAAATAGCAATTCGTGCGAACGAAATAGTAATTCGTGCGAACGAAATAGTAATTCGTGCGAACGAGTTAGCAATTCGTGCGAACAAATTAGGAATTCGTGCGAACGAATTAGCAATTCGTGCGAACGAATTAGGAATTCGTGCGAACGAATTAGCAAATTACAAACAAAAATTCTACCCTGTCCCTTTCCGGGCTTCATAATATCCCACAAAATCAGGTCGGGACTGAAAAACCAATACAAATGTGGTCCGGGCAGGACAACTTGCACTTTCAATAAAGGACATGCTTTTTTTACCACCTGGAACTGGAATAAAAACGTCAAACACTTTCCACAAGAACACTCAACGGGGTTTATCTGTCTTATATGCCGTTCGGACGGTCCGGTTCACGGCATATATGGCTTTGGATATTACACTACAAAAGTACCTGTAGGCCATTGAGAAAATGGATCCGCATATAGTATGTAGTCGTCACCTGCGATCTGGAATTGCTTAAAACGTATTCTACCGCCTCCACCACCTACAACTATCTGCAGTTGCCAAGTGCCTTCCGAGGTTAGCTGGCGTACTATCTCGTTGCCAAGCCAGAACTCCCCCGTCAGATCACCGAAGCCGCTTCGGTACTCGGCCCAGCTACGGGTGAAATTCACCGACCCGTCTATACGTTTCTGAATCACCTAAAACGAGTCAACAATGAACGAGAAAACAGCAAAGGAACGAATTGATCTCTTTTTTTTATTATAAAAGGGACAAGTAAAATCCAAGACGGCGACATCGGAATGACACTACCAGACCTGTCGTGATAAATCATCATAACATCACATTAATATCGGACGATTGGTTTAAAATGATACCACCAATTAAGTAAATATTTCATATTGCGGGTATTTTAAGTATTGCTGCAAACTCGTACGTTGGTGGTGTTCAGATGGGGAGTTCAGATTGAGAAGAAAAAAAATCTCCTATCTTGTTTGTTCCTACAGAGTCAAACAAGGGACCCTATTTATACCTTAAATTTAGAGTGAAATAATAGTCAAAAAGTTAGTGAAAACTTAATTTATTATTTTGAATAATTTTCATTCTAAATCATCTTTCCCTCATTCAGTGGTATAAATTGAATTGCCGCAATCGAACTGAGTGAATTCTTTACTGTTTGGAAAGGAGAGAGCCGCGCGGTCACCAAAGAGCTCCGCGTGATTCCCCGCTTTGTTGTTTTGTTTATATGCCCTTTCTACATACACACAAAAATCGTTCAGTAGGATAAGCATACCACCTCACATAAGCACAATATTTGCGTACGTTAAGGTTGACATAAAAAGTTCGACTTTGGGGAGTTGACGAACCACCGACTCCCATGTCAAGGAATGGGCCTGACAGCCCTGACTGATGATTTCATGTCCAATGAACTGCGTCTTCGAATGACATAAACGGAAGGAACTTACCACCAAACCTAAATGGCAATAAACGGCCAAGCCGTTTGGATATTGCGGTGGGTAGATAGTGATCACGGCATCATACTGTATCCCGGCATCATAACTCTCTCTACAGTCAGCATATCGGGGAGCTGAGGCAGTTGTCGAAATCGCGATTTCCACCGGGGCTGTGGCTTTATCGCTGACTTCTGAATCAGTGAGAAAGAATTAGACAGAAATACTCTCAACCTAGCTTTCATATTTTAAGGACTTTGATATTCCCTTTTTTTAATAGGCGTAACATCGTCTAATTGTTAACCAGCTGCTGGGGCCAATTTCATAGAGCTGCTTAGGCACAAACTTTGCCTTATATAAGCAAAAAAATCCTTGCCTAATATAATCAAGATACTGGCCCAAACGCCATGCGATGTACATGCTTTAGCTGTTGTTTACATAGCATAACAATCGCATGGAGTTTTGGCGGGTAACCTGATTATATTATAATCAAGGTATTTGTGTGCTTAAGCACATTGTGTGCTTAAGCAGCTCTATGACTCTTGGACATTGGCCTGGCTGACTGCTTAATAATTGAGAGAAGAAAAGCAAACCAAAATACTTTATTTAAAATGTTGTCTCATTTTCAAAAGTCTTTGATGTTCTTTGATGAAGAACACATTCGCGTATAATTATTTTAGCCGGATTCCTCCAGGTCAGGGCCAAAAAATCAAAATACCAAATTTGGAAAATTGCGCACAGGCATTATTCCTTTGTCCCTTTTCTTTTCCGGAAAGTGGCAGGCGCGGTTCTACGGGGAGGGAGAGCGGGGGGGGGGGGGGGGGGGGGGGGGGAGGGGGAGGGGGGACAGGTGGTTGTAGCCCCTACCCCCCCCCCCCCCCCAAAGTTGTGTAGCCCCCCAAAAATAAATAAATAAATAAATACAAACAAAAACCCAAGAAAAAAATGGCAGTGGTCAATTTTAGAAGTTGACGTGCGAATAATCTCAGCCCCTAAAAAATAGTCGTGAGAAGGGGGCATTTGCACACTATGCATGATTGTACACACACAGAACGAATAGTAAAAATTATAATAGGTAAAAACAAAACTGTGTAACAAATATACAGTTTAAGTAAACATTTACGAAAAGAATTTACAGAATTATAATGTAGATTGAAATTTTTTTTAATGTAAATGTGTTTATTTACACAAGTTGTGTAAACAATTCGGGCGATTCACAATGCAGTGCGCCACCAAGAGTTTGCCATGGAGAGTTCATTTTCCCAGTGCATTGTGAAAGATGGTCGACAAATTCGCAGCGCGGGACATTTGAAATTGTTCCTTTTTCCGGTCAGTAGTTTCGTAAGCGTATGATTCGAGTATCTGTTTTTTGCCCTTTTGTTTTCTTTTTATCAATATGGTGTTTTTTTGTAAGGTGGCAGAACGCTATGCCCAAATCTATAACAAACTAGCTCAAGTTGTCTACTGACACTCATTCAAATTGTTCATGTTTTGTTGACCGTAAAACTTTTGATGGCAAACTCTTGATGGCGCACTGCATTGTGAATCTCCAGAATTAGGTTATCATAAATTTAAATCGCTTTAACAGTGTTTTTACGAAGTAATTATTAAAAAATGTGTTCAAAGCTTTGTTCAAAGCTTTGTTCTCCTTACCAGTCGAGTTTCGTGTCCCTGGGCATCGTTTACGTATTTCTCGAGCGGCTGCTTGCATCCAATGTTCACCAGGAAGCGGCTCCGGTGGCGGACCGAAGTAACAAGTCTTCATCTGGCTCTCAACCACATCTGTTAGTACTGAAAATTGATAGTGAACACATGACAGTCATTTTTTGAAAAAAAAACAAAGTGATTTAAACGCAAAATTTATTCTTACTCAAACTGATTTAACCGATCAAAATGGGGTAAAGATTTCCAGGTGTCAGGAATAGACGACTTCCCTTTCACATGTACCTAACATCGCACGCCGCGATATGGGAATGTAGGCCTGCGCAGTACGCGTTACCTACTTGTACATGTAGGCCACTGAATCACGTAGCTGCTACGTGCTGAGCTCGCGTTGACCACACGCGGTGATAGCTGCACCACCTATATCTCACACTATTTTAAAGCCTTTGCCTCTTTTCTCAATGGCAAAACATCTTGTGTCCATCTTAAGCTATGAACATCAATGGTTTTTATGGCAAATTTGAGTCCTCAATTTGATTAAAATTGTTTTGAAGTCTTCAAGGCAAAAGAACTTAAGTACGTGTCATGAAATTTATCTTAAGATACACTGTTTTGCCATCAAAATGATGCATGCTTGTATATGTGACTATAATGCGGCAAAGGCAAGTGACTTCTGAAATGTATTATAATATCAAAACTAGCCAGAAATGTTCCGTCAAATTTGACAGGAAAGTAAAATATAATATGTCCCATGATCATACAATTTGACAGCAAAAAACAAACTTATTCAAAAAAAACCCCAAAAAACCCAGTAAGTTTACGTTTAAATTCCATTTTCTCAAAACATCATTTTTCAAGTTAGGCTGCTTTGCCATGAATGGGCCGCGGCTGGTGTTAATTTGTAACAAACCTCTATTTCATTGCTCTCATTTCTACTCGCAAGTTCCAAAAAAATGAAGAGTTAACCTCGCTTTCAATTTAATATGGCCGACTCGAGAATAAATGCAATTGTCGTGCCGCAAGTAGGTTAACAATTGTAAAATATTATTTCATATATAAACGCAGAACGAGTTTATAGTTCTAATATACATGACTAAATTTACTATACCTGGAAGAAGAAACAATTAAAACCTTTAAAGCCCGTTGCATAAGCAGAGTCAGCGCTGCCAATTACAGAGCGCGGCCCTCTACGACGCCTGATTGCACATCAATAGGTCTACAAGAAGGGACGAAATTGATTTGGGCCAGGAATTGATTTCAGGTGCGCGACCTTGTTTTGAATTCAAAGGATATCCATACACCTTCGTCCCCGAACACTCCTTCCAACACGTACGACGGAAATTAAAACACAATTCTTAAAGTAACCTAAATGTTGCCATGACAATCTTTGCGCATCTCTATTTTGTCTACCAGATACAAACCAAGTGGCAGCACTCTTACTTTTAGTACTTATGGATTTTTTTTTCCTCCGGCCAATTTCGCAAAGTGTTCATTCACCACACTAAGACAAGTAAGAACATTGTAGGAATTGATGGAGCATCAGAATAGTATTACCCCGCATTGGTGTGCATGTACGTGTCATTTCAAGAAAATTCAGTTCACTCGACGTTTCGACCAGTATGGTTTTTTCGTCTACGATAGAACTGGTTATCCGGTACGACACACAACACATCAATCAAATCAGAACACACACTTGCATGTCATTGGGTTATCGTAACACCCTTTATATTTTTACCTGTGCGTTTGAAATACCAGTACACAAAGCAATCCAGTTGTATCGGTGGTTGGGTGTGAGGTCTGAGTTTATGAAGATTTGAATTCAAACCAACAATTCGATGATAATTCTTTCCTACCCATCGTGATGATTTCAATAATAAACGAAATGGTACAAACAAATGTAACAATTTTTTACTTCAAAACTTGTATTCCAAAGCCCAGCCTATTCTTCAAACCTAGTTAATGGCAGTGATTTGCCGATGATCCTTGGTGACATGCCCTTTCCCCTATACCTCAGATGACCAACATAAAAAAACACTTTTAAATGTAAGTAGGCCTATGTAACTTACAGATAGCAAACAAAGAATACACAAAAACAGTGTCATTTGTGTCACCGATCTCTATCATAAAGCCTACCGTAACCGGTGCTCTGAAAAATGAGATAATCATATGAGCTCGTCATAAAGACCGCCAAAAAAAAAAGTCCACCCGCATTGGAGGGGTCATAATTTAGGATCTGGTCGTCTTATGATGACGTCATTTATATTTAGGATGTTGTTGGCTACATTTTGAGACCCCGTTTGCTACCAAAGACTGTAAATTGAAAAATGGCTGTCAATGAAAAATGGTCAATTTGAAACGTTGCCAATTAATTTTATGGGTACGCAAGTAGCCTTGACCAAGGCTATCAGCTTGTTCCCATACGAGCTTGTTCCCGCTAACGCACACTGCGCGCGCCGCGACAAAATCACTAGTTGTACTATACCGTTATCCCCAACGACCCTTGCGTGTGCTTTGTGTGCATGTACGTACGTACGTTCTCACAAGATATGTTGTATGTACGACATAATCGACAAACAAGTCGAACATACGAGTTACAATTCATATTTTGTACACACGAGATATTAAGTCGTACTTATATACGACATATATCGTACCCTGTCGACTCGACATATGCACGACATATATGTCGTACCGGCACCTGTCGACATTATGTCATATGTTTGATATGTCATACCCTGTCGACATATATGTCGTACCCTGTCGATGATATTAGTCGTACCCTGTCAAAATATGTCGTACCCTGTCGATATATTAGTCGTACATACGACATATAACTTATAAGTTGTTCATACAAGTTAAAATCAGTCGTACGGAATAAGTTTGCTGAAGGAGAGATATTTTTTTCCCATATCCCCTTGACAGCTTCGAAGAAATACCCCCCAAAAGTCAGCGGTAGATATACTCAAACGTTTGCCGTTTTTTGAAGGTCTAATTGTTCATCCTTTTTCATTTCATATTATTCTACTATTATTGAAGATGTTAAGGGGGTGTTTTACAATAAATATTGTTACCACAGGCCGTCTGGTTTATATACCTTTGGTCGTATTATGCAATTTAATAAATATTCATTTTTTTGTCAGCCGTTATCCAATGAGAGAAGACTATTTACCATAGCGCGTACTAATTATCATATTCAGCATACACGGTTGCGTCAAGGCTATCTTCCGCCTCGACTTACTGTACGGCTGTTTGCGGAAGTGTGTTTGGGGCGTACGTACATGCACACAAAGCACACGCAAGGGTCGTTGGGGCTAACCGGTATAGTACAACTAGTGATTGAGTCGCGGCGCGCGCGGTGTGCGGTAGCGGGAACAAGCTCGTATGGGAACAAGCTGATAGCCTTGGTCAAGGCTAGTACGCAAGTGGAAATTGTTTCGTGACAACGCTGCCAGAAACGAATTGCTGGGAATATCGATCGCGCAGGGATACCTTGCATTGTATACATGGGAGCACGGGAAACTAATTACCCGCGCCTTGTTCGGGCACTGTGCAGTACCCGATAGGGGATAATTACGGCCATGTGTGGTTACGCTTATAGCAGTTTCACCTCGCGTAATCTTTAAATTTGCCACTTTTCAAACTGTAACATTTTTCATAAAGCGTTGGCAATCTACGCAAACGGGAAATAAAAAATGTAGCTAACAAAAATTCTCGAAAGGTCTATATAAATGACGTCATCACAAAGTTAAAGCCCCTCCAATGAGTGCCCGGTGTTCATATTACACCAAATGAAAGTTAAACGGGATCTAGGTCCAGAAATCCCCAAAGTTTCATGTTTTGGATTGTTTACTTATCCCATTTTAAACATTCTGGTTAATGAAAGGAAACCAACCACGTTGTGTGTATCTATAACGTACATAATACAGCACCGTGCTCGCTAATGTACAAAAAGTGGTTTCTTACACGTTCGCAAAAGGCGAACACTTTACGGATGAAATCACAACTAGCACTCAAACACCTGGACATTTTGGGGTCGCAAAAGAGGACTCCGAAAGTTGTTCCCGCACGCATAACACAGGAATAACACAAAACGCCCAGTTTCTAAAGGATATTTGTGCGGATGTTTATATCTTACTTTTAAATGTTCTTTCCCATTAACATCATTTCGTTCAAAGCGCGTTTTGTAGCCCAATATTGGGCTGTCTCAGGACGTGTCCCTTTAAGGCAAAAAAGTACCGAAATACTGCTAATCCAAAGCAATAAACATCCGATCTTCTTTTCCGAGCCCACAGGGTTTTGTAAGACAAAGTTTTTGAAGACGTTTATCCGTATTAGAAAAAAAAAGAGAAGTGTCCATGCCTTCATGATTAGCTCATTCTTTGCACTTAATTAATACCGTGTTTTCTATTCAGTGGCAGATCAAGGTTTGTAGAGAGACGTGCATACCCCGACCTTTGTCTTGAACGCGTAAAGACTATGTGCGTGAGAAAGCTGTCATTTCCCTTGACATTTTGCATCCAAAATAACAAAATGAAAGGGAATCAGACCCTAAAGACATCATAGCTCTGAGGATTTCCCTCTTGCTCACCGGAAACATTTTTTTTTAGTTCTGCATTAATGCTAGATTAGAAGGATATTGTAAAATTTATCTCGAAAGACAAAAAATAAACATACCCCCGAGTCCAAAGACAAGAAATGACCACAGAATCAGCGGAGCCATCTTCTCACGGAATGCAGTGGGCTTGACGAGAGGCAACCGTCAGTGGGTCTCCTGCAGATTGTCAACTATCGCGTGGTGTGAAGTACCTGATAGGAATCGAACAGCGTAGGTGATATTGGAACTATGGACGTCGCAAATGCTTTCAGCAGTAAATTAATCAAGCCTGACAAGCATGAAGATCAAGGCCAGAACAGCACAAAAGAGTGTCTATCTACACGCCCCTCCGCCCGACAAGCATCAGAATCTTTTCAAAAAGCTAAATGACAATTCATTTAAGCGGGCTCACGTGTAAAATCGATCAATATGCTGAAACACAAAAATACCATTTTTTTCAGCAGCGTATCCAGCTTTTGATGTGGGGGGGGGGGGGGGGGCAACCGCACGTCCGCACCGAAATATACACACGGTTTTTTTTTCCGGACACTTGACCTCCGTAAAATCAAAAAGCGGGGGGGGGGGGGGGGGGCTGGCTGGTATCCATCTTCCAAATGGGGACGCTCTTCAAAACTGATCATTATTATGATACTTTTCACAGCGCATTGTAATGGTTGTTGAGCGTGTTTCTTCTGTGGGATATATGTCAGACAAACTCAACAGCAAATTACGCTTAAGCAAATTACCACGAATTCTGGCGGAAATTAAACCTATTACAGTTTTATTCAATATATATTTACAAAGTTTGGTTTTTCTTTGGGGTGAGGATGAATGGGCTGGTAATGACTTTGTCTGCATTTTTCAACCAAATTAAATTGACCGACATTGAACAGTAGGATAAAGACACTGATTTTCATGACAAATCGAAGCGTTTCATCTCATGTCATCGGCCTTAATTAACTATTTTGAATTATATATAGTGTACGTAGAACTTTTGATTATCTAGTAGTTAACTACTAGACGCCAAAGGCTATACAGCAATCTTTGTACAAATTTAGCTGAACAGAATTAATTTATAACACTGTAATATTCACGCGCAGATCTTGCAAGAATGGAAAAACCACTATAATCCACGAGAACACTGCAAGCTAGGTTACATTACGGATACAAAATACGACCATTTTATGCTGATTGACAACAAAATGTGTTTTTCCGATTAATGAAGATAAAATGGATAAATTTATTATTTTTTATTGATAAGAGGATATCCTTTTCGGATGGGGAGTTTTCTGTAGGCCTTTGGCCGAGAACAATTGCAATGTTGTGGTTCTTTAGAGTATTTTAGAGAAGATAACATTTAAACTAGGCCTACTTGGTAAGAACATGAATGTCACGGTGCCGATGTTGTTAATTGTGCCTGGGAAGAAAGACTGGAACTACGACTATAACGATAGCCTTATGTGAGTTATGCCGCGTCACATGACTTGGCTACGGCTGGCCTTCCCATACACTACACGTTACTGCCGGTCGTAGTCAAGTTATTACGTAGCCCTTATCTGTGGGAAAAGTTAAACATGACTGCTGCCACCTATCGACTGAAAAGCAGCCAATGAATGATGAAGAGTTATTAACGTTCGCAGTGCAGTATATGACTTGTATATTAATCAGAGACATCTTTATATACTGCAGCATTTATGTTATTATATGTGGCTTTTGCATCTTATTTTTGGCAATTTTAGTCAATTTATAATGTATACTTTTTATTTACGTGATGTGCCACGCGTGATGCGTATATGAATATCTCATATGACGAACGCCAACTATATATAGGTTTTCCCGGCCAATTTCACAAAAATAGCATTCGAATTCATCTTGATAGTGGCCAATTTGAAGCGAAGTAGCGCTGCTGTCATTCCCGTGGTTCGTAATAGATTTCAGGCGTTCAAATCCGTTTTAGGACCTTACATTTTCATGTTTTACACATCCTAAATTGAAGTTATGTCATTCGGTTAAAGTGATCATTCCATTTAGCAGTCGGTTTGGTTTAGGGTAATATTTGCATGAGATTCTAGTTTTCGTTTTCATTTCCGCGCATTCTATTTAGCACTATTTGCATTCAAAATGAAAGTCAACGAAGGTATACGGTGCGAGGCTTTTCATTTCTTTTACCTTTTGATTATTTCTGCTTCATGTCGTGGTCCATCTTTATGTTTCTGGCCTTCCTCTTGGCAGGTTTTCCTGTCTGCCAGGTCTCAGATACGTGGCTACAATTGACCTGCAGCAGTAGATCTGTTTATGCCAAGATTGTCTGCACGCGTTCAAGATAGTCTTGGGCATTGCCATCGAAAACTTCGATGAAGACCACGGTTTACGTTTGAAATTCTCATGTAACGCCCATGAGCTGACATATTGATATTTATAGAAGTGCTTCAATCCAACAATTTGCATGGTGATCAGAGTAGTGGCAGAATCTTGTGGGAGACAGGTTTTTATATCTATATTTCCAAATTGTAACAAAAACACTCCACCTTATTCTAACAAACAACGGAACGACAAGGACCTATTTCGAATTACTTTGCTCACTTTTCACATGCTTGCTTAATGGTGAATTCGAATGACCAAACTTACAGCTTGAAGCTCCCGCGAATTTGGATGCTCGTTTGTGCAATTTTAATTTGAATGCCCTATTTTTGAAATGGCATGATTAAAATGTGAAATCGCATGCTTGTAATGGGAAATTGAGTGGTCTTTTTAGGTAATTGAATGTTGATCTCAACGTGCATTCAAATTCGTGCGAAAATGGGTGATTGGTTGCCAATTTGGCGGCCAAATCTGCTAACTTGGCCGGGAAAACCTATATTAGACTAGTATAAATTACTGACGAAAGGAACACCTTATAGGAATCTTTGTAACGCAGCATAACTCAATGTCTGGTAGTAGTTCCGGTGTTGTAAAACGTCCGTACTTCTGAAACTGTTGCGCTCGACAAATCAGCTTCAATATCGGACTAAGCAAGAATTAGTCCGCATCTACCGGGCCGTCACGATGAATCTACCCGTGGCTCTCGGCACACTTGCGTCCGTCGTTCTCGGTAAGTTGACATTTTTTTTCGTACGTTACCTTTTCATTGCGAATGCATATATAGTCTACAGTGCTTTTTAACACACCTGGACATATGTTTAATAAAAAAAAAAAGTTTCATTTGAAACATTCACCGTTTTTGTGGTAGTTTCTTTTCTTGAGCAGATATATATAATGTGAACCCACCGGCATAACCATATCCAAAGGAGGCGGTTGGGGGGGGGGGGGGTTTCCTGGGGTGTGGTTAGATGGGGCAGGGGGACCCTTGGTGCGCACAATTTTTCCTTTATCCCAAAGACGTGTTCCCTGTGACATTTTCGACTTTAATCTCGAAAAAATATATTTGTTTTCAATTACTACTCTCATAAAAAAATGAAAGTATTCTCTTTTAAATCAGACATCGAACGAAAAAAAAAAACAGCGACGTTTAGCGTAGTTTTTAAAATATTTCTTGACAACGATCGAATCATCGGCTGCCAGAAATAATGCTGGTCTCGCATAAGGGCGAATCATTTGTGCGCAAGATAACATTCCTTATTCCTAGTGTTGGAGACGCCAAAAAAAATACACAAATTTAAAAGTCTTAAGGAGAAAAAGAAATCATTTTGTTTGAAGAGCACGAGGTATGAATCTTGGAACGGTTGCGATTAAGAACTACCCTATTCAGACGCATTACTTCCTGAAATCAGCCGGTGCGACCGGCTTATGTTGTGGCGCTTCTCTATCTTCTTCCTATGGTCTTCAAACTGCTATCTGCATGCCAAATGTTTCAGCCAATGGTCATCACTTAGGGTCACCAGTGGTCGTTTTTCTTCAAATTTACGAAGATATTTCTTCTCTCACTTGGTCAATACAGCCTCGCTTTGGTTACGTTGATTTGAATAAGGAAAAATCAAGATGGCCGCAACATGATTATGGTCTATACAGGATGTACACAGAATTAGGTAAAAGGTCACCGAATGGTTAGCAAAGTTTTTGTGTATGTGTGAAATGCATTACATGCTTTTTATGCACATTCTCAATCTGATTTCAACACAGATTTGGTTTACAGCTAGTTCACACATCGTCAGTTTTAGTCGGATTCTATGTAACATGCAAAATGCTCCTTTCCCACATTTTCAAAAAGTATTTTAGCCAAAGGTGGTGCATAACACCCCTGTCTTGAGCCTCATATGGAACTACTACTCTTACTGAGATACATCAGTAATGTTCTATCGAATTGAAATTTTAATTGAATTGAGAACCATTCTGTTACCAACTGGCGCATGCGCATTATCGTCGTTGACTATATTGGTTGCAGAAAAAAAAAAGTATTTGAGTCCTTTTTTTTTTCTCGTTTTGTTAGGGGGGGCTCTCAAAAAAATACTCCTCTTATATAAGGAAATGCACGTTTTGATTATTATTATTTCCATTGATTTAGCAAGCTTACGTGTTTGACATTATAGCAAGATTACATATACATCTCTCGGCGTGGCGCACCATGATTGGTTTCCGTTAGTGCCATGCAAACATTTACATAATTTACAAAAGGGTTCGTAATTAGTCTTCAATTTACTTAATTTTTCCAAAAAAGGACTAAAACCGTGATTGGTCCATTCGAATGCAGTGTTTTGTAATACAACAACAGCGAATCGCGTAGCATAATACAGAGCGCGTGACACATGTATTTTGTTTATGATGCGACAACGGTGAATGACCGAAGACCCGATATAGAAAGCGCCCGCTGATTGGTCAAACTCTAGAGGTCAAGATGCGTCTGTCTTGCATAATTAATCAGCGAATCTGCTAAAGTCTATTACATAGACTAGTAAAAACTGCTGATTGACCACCAAAAATGTGTTTTAAATCCTTATCAATGACGATAAATGATACACGTAGTTGGAGACTTTCGAGACGTTGGTGGCAGCAAACATACCAATCCTTTTTCAATTGTTTTCGTCATGTTTATATCAAAGCGCGCATGCTCAATATAACGCAAACAATGACAAAATGACCGGTATGTTTGCTGCCACCAACGTCTAAAAAAATTCCCATTGATAATTTATAAATATATTAACATTAAGAATAAGATGACATCTATCACATATTTAGCTACGATGAAACAGGAAACACCAGCATTTTACACAATAACAACTCTTCACTATAATCTAACAACGAACAGCTCGCACCTTGCAATAGCCTAGCTGTTAACATTTCTATTTAGAGTTTCCGTAAGAAATTTCAACGACAATGTATACGTAGAAAGGTTCCTTAATCTAAATTATGTGTATTGTTTAAATTATCGCGGTGCGGTGCGCACATTTTCAGTGAATTATCTTCTTAGCCCTACATCATGTTTCTATAAAATAACGCGGATTTGCAATTGAACGTGCCTGCGTCTTCACAAACATATTTTGGGATGCGATACACTACCTAAACTTTGTTTGTAGCATCTGTGCTATTAGGTTATCCTCAAAAGCTGTACAAATCAAAAATTTGAACGAATTAACATAAAACGTCATTTGAAATATAGATCAATAAGTCATATCATACAAATCCCTCGATTAATACAGGTAATACGAGCACTAAAGACGGCTCAAATTCTGGATTCTGGATTCTGAAAGTCCATTTGTGTTTTCTTCATCAATCAATCTTTTTCAAATGCACTACCTTGTTGTCCCAGGTCTTTAGCAATACTGGACAAGTTCACTCTGTTATCTTTCAATCTCACCAAAACAAGTGTCTGTTCAAATTTACCAAAAGCGAAATACAGAGTGAGCCGAGAACATTAAGTCATACGAATCGCGAGGCGGCAAGATAGTATTTGGCCACCAAACTCAAGCGCACCAGCCCACCTCACACCGCGGTAATCTTGCCCCGTGTAGTTGACGGGATAGGAATACTCCCCATTCAGGTTAGTCGGCACGAGATCCACATTCCCGACTCCTCCAGTACAAGTCTTGAACCACCAGCCTCCCTTCAGCTGAGCGGCACAATTGGCGTTGCCATCGGCGTCATTGTCGCGATCGTAGGTTGAGAACGGCTGGCCTACGGAAACGTCAGTGAAAGACTTACCTAGCAAACGGATGATAAATGATACCAAGTGTTGAGATTGATCGAAAAGCAATGTGCTATTCCACTGAGCTTGGAAGACAAAAAAAACGCTTCCTCGGATTACATTCCAATCCATGATATCAAGTTTAAGTTAACTATACAATCGTTTAACCACCAACCCACTACTGGTACCAAACCGATATAACGGTTTCTTTATCAAGTAAACTCTATCTTAAAGAAGTACCATCTTTTTGAAATTTTAACCGAAGTAGAGGTGTAGAGGGATCTTATTAACGTTCACTGGCATTTTTAATACACGTATCCATGAAAGACCACGAAAACTAGATCGTGACTTTTTACTTTTTAAGCAGACTCCTAGTCAAATAATAGGATAAGCTTTGTTAACATAGTCTGCGTGGAAAGGTTGAAATTGCTATTTTCAATGTTGATCGCGCTTTGTATTCACATAAATTGATGGGAAAATAAAAACTTGGGGCGAAACACTAACATTTTTGAAAAGGTAATACTTACCTGCTTCGTGAGGTTTCGTGCACCACTTTGAATGCGTTGTATGAATTGTATTCGTGGTTTCAATTCTTTGTTTGCCTTCAAAAACGTAATGTAAACTAAGCACGACTTTGATGTTTGCCATCATGGCGACAAAACTGGCATGTGGATAAAACTGCTTTTGAAATTGTTTCACAAAGGAGGCTGCTACGACAACTAGTATTCAAATTAGGAAATGTTAGTATTAGTATTCTTGAGTGGTGCTCTTAAGTGGTGGCCATTTAAAATGTATATTATATTTCGAGGGCTTTTTATGAATAATATTATCAAAAGTAGCATATTTATTTAGAAAGAAGACTAGTTGATACCTGCTGAGTAATGACGTTCCCATGGTTGCAATGGATTTACATGTAGTGTGTAGTTGTCACCTGCGATCTTGAACTGCTTCAATCTTAATTTCTTGGGGTATGCATATCCTGCTTCGTCCATTGTAATATGTAGATTCCAAGTGCCTTCCGAGGTCAGCTTGCGGACTACCTCGTTGCCCAGCCAGAACTCCCCCGTCAGATCACCGAAGCCGTCTCGGTACTCGGCCCAGCAACGGGTGAAATTGACCGACCCTAGTTTACGCTTGTGAATCACCTAGAACGAGTCAGCAGAGAACGAAGTTACCAAAGGAACAACTTTATCACTTAAATGAGTTATACATTAACACAGGACCTATATTGCCACCCTACCGTGACAATGCTACATAACGTGGCATTGATATTAGACGACCAGTGTTACATTAAATCCGCGAAGTGTAATGACTGAACTCAACAGGTGTTTAAAGTGCTTGCAGCTTTACACCATGCAGTGTTACAGTTGGCTTACTCGCCAGGGAGGGGTTATCCTTCCCATTCGGTGACGAGTTCCGCATTTCCTGCTTTTCTCTTTAATTTTCTTTTCTTTGTTTCCAGGGATGTTCCAAAATGCAATCAAGATGCAGTTTGTGTGCACACAGCACATCCTTCAATGGGATAAACATAGAACTCGCAAAAGCACGTATTTATGTAAATTGACATAAATAGTTCTACTTTGGGGGTTGACGACCTACCGACTCTCAGGTCGGGTCGGTTACATCTCTATA